>NC_135394.1:17809855-18114710 GCF_051989625.1 Stigmatopora argus
TAATGCCTTTAATGCTATTTTGAAAGTATAATCTTGGCACCAAAACCAATATTATTGCAGGCAAAAACACTTTAAAAATATATCATTTTTTACATATTAGCCACGTCTTCATACTGAAGCTTTGAATCTCATTGAGAATAAACGCATTCATTTCTTATCCTTAAATATTTGTTTTCCAACGACTCCATGAATGAAACTAACTCAATACGAGCTAACACGCTAATTTCTGTTTCACCAGCGCAAAGCCAAGATTCTCCAAAGACCGCCGCACCCCCGCGGGGCCGCCATTCAGATTCAGCGCGGGAGCCCCGCCAACATGCCCTCGGTGGTCTCCACAGGTGGGCCCGCACGCCCGCCCGCCTCTCTCCGCCATTTTTTTCCCCCGCCACGTAGCCTGACTTTCTCCCCCGCCAGCCTGCGTCTACATCGACAAAAACGCAAACTGCGGCCCGCACCTGGACCGCAAGCAAGTGCAGCACCTGCCGGACCACTTCGGCCCGGCCCCCGTCAACTCCGTGCTCCAGCAGGTGGTCCAGTCCTGCCTGGACTGCGCCTACCGGCCTGAGGTTCTGCTCGGTGCTCTTCAGACTCACTCTGGGAGCGGCAAGGCGGTCAGGGGTGAGCGGTTTACTGACCAGTCTGGAAGCGGCGCTAGTTGAGTTGTTTTTGTCTTTTGGCCCGCAGTGAGAATGGACGGCGGCGTCCGCGCGGTCAAGCTGCCGTCGGCGTCCAGCGCCGCCTTCGTGCTGCGCTTCTTGGAAACGGTGTGCCGCCACCTACAGTGCGACAAACTGTTCAGCAGTCAGCCGTTTAGCCGCTACGCCGCGTCCTACGACGGGACCAAGTCGGGTAGGCCAATGACAATGATGTTGATATTTCAATAATTACAGTAATCTCTCGATTATCGCGGTTCATGTCAACCAGACATGGTCACGATAAAGTATGGTCACCCCTATATATATATATATATATATATATATATATATATATATATATATATATATATATATATATGTGTGTGTGTGTGTGTGTGTATATATGTATATGTGTGTATATATATATGTGTGTATATATGTATATGTGTGTATATATATACATATATACACACATATATATACATACATATATACATATATACACATATATATACATACATATATATATGTGTGTGTGTGTGTATATATGTATATGTGTGTATATATATATGTGTGTATATATGTATATGTGTGTATATATACATACATATACATACATATATATATATATACATATATACACACATATATATATATACATACATATATATACATACATATATATACATATATATATACATACATATATATATATATATTCATATATACATATATATATTCATATATATACATATATATATATATATACATACATATATATATTCATATATATATAAGATTGTACTTTCAAAAGAGCATTAAATGCATTAAAAAAGTTACTATTTTCCTTTGTGTAATACAAAAACAATTCACAAAGATATCTATGTTCAGTGTAGCAGAATTCGCAAACAATTGTAAAAAAAATCTTCAGTGCAAATTCTGTATTAATAAACAAATTACGAAATTACATAAAAAGTACTGCTCTACTTACGAAATATTCTAGTTACTGGAAACAATTACTTCCGTAAGTAGATGTACGACTGTAGTTGATTTTTTTTTTTTTTTTTTTTTAATTTATTTTATTTTAGTGCTGAATCCTTGTAGCAAGTGAAGAAAGGGGAAGTGGTTTCCACTTGCGAGTTTTAGTGTGGATTTTCAGATTTTTATGAACTTATAAAAAAACAAATTATTAACAAAAGAAATATGAAGGTGAAAATTGTGAATCATTGGGCGTCTTATGCGAGTGAAATCGTCAAATTCAAGGATTTTAAGGACATTTTTAGGGTGCGGCTTATACGCGGAAGCGGCTAATATGCCAGAAAATCCAGTAATGAAAATGAATCAAAAACGGTTTACAAGTGGTTAGCATGTCAGTTTCACAGTTCTGGGGTCGAGGGTTCGATTTCCAGGTACTCTGCTTTTCCCCCAAAAATGCATACTAGGCTAATTGGATGCTAACTTGTTCCTAGCTATGAGTGACTGGTTGTTTGTCTCTTTGTGCCCTGCAATTGGCTGAAAGTTGTGTTTCTTCCCCCCGCCAGTAAAAGAGGAAGCACTTGACTCCCACTCGCCGTCTTGCAACGGCAAGAGAAATCACGCCGGGGTTTCCCCGCCGTACGCCGCACCGCTGTCACCGAAACACCTGCGCGTTGACGCCCACCCTTCCGAAGGTAATCATTGACCTCATTTTAATATTTATTCTCTCAATAATACTATCAAAACAGGACAAAACGTCGTTTTTTTCCAGCCGAGACGCTTCTGTACGAAGACGCCGTCCCGATAAAACGCCACATGGGCTCGGCGTCCGATCCCGCGACACCCCGGCCGCAGATGGCGCGAAGCCGGTCCGAATACCACCCCTCCGGCGCCGCCCCCGCGCCCCGTCGCCTGGCGTCCAATCCCGCCGACCTGCCATCGACGCCGGCACTTCGGTGCATGGAAGGTGCGCCCCGGTGTTTTATTTTGAAAGGGTTCCCCTCCAGACAAGGTGATGACTGTGTGTGCCGACACAGCTAGCTCCACCACCGGCCCAGAAAGCGGCGCCGCGGGCAGGGAGGGCCGGCGGCCAACGGCGGGTAAAAACCCCGCGTCCTGGTCCGTCGACGAGGTCATGCAGTTCGTGAGGGACGCCGATCCCGCCACGTTGGCGCCGCACGCCGAATTGTTCCGAAAACACGTGAGTTAGCGTTTCCTTCTTTTGTTTGTGTATTTATTTTTCAGATTTGGACGGAATTTTTTTCCCCCATTTTCTGTTTATTTTGTATTATTTATTTATTTTGTCCCCAAATCTGCATTGTTTTAGTCGTCAGTTGTTTACTAACAGAAAATATATTTCCGGGACAGACACTGTTGTGCGATTAAAATCCAATGGATTAATTAAAGTGGCAAAGTGGCATGCTAGGCTAATTGGATGCTAAATATTTTCTAGGTACGAGTGTGAATGCTTGTTTGTCCCAATGTGCCCCGTCATTGGCTGGACACCAATTTAGGTTATGTCCTGCCTGGTGCTTGTAATTGGCTGGGATAGACCCCAGCACCCCCGCGACCAATGTCGGATTTAAAGACGGGTGAATGATGAATCACATGTTTTTTTTCCACCCCGAATCGATTCCTAACCTTAATTCTAGCGCAAAACTAACATACTCCAGCAGCCCCACAACCTGTGTGATGATACAGATTTGCTGAATGAATGAATAATTAATTTGATGACCCCTCCCCCCACCCCCAAAAATCGATTCCTACCCTTAATTATATTGCAAAACCAACATACTACAATCTTGAATTCACCACATTTTCCTCTTTCTTAATACACATGCATAAAACTTAAATATTGCACATTGGTGTAAAGACTTACGGAACGATGTCTTTTGGTCCCGGCAGGAAATCGACGGCAAGGCGCTGATGCTCCTGCGCAGCGACATGATCATGAAGTACATGGGATTGAAATTAGGCCCCGCCCTCAAACTGTGCCATCACATCGACCGGCTGAAACAAGGCAACGCGTAAGCACATCGATCACGGGTCAAAGTTCAACCCTCATTAGCGGCCATTGTGCAATCAAATCGCATCGGACATCTATCGCCGTCAATGGCAGCCAATGGTGATCGAAAGACTTTGTAAAAATGTCAATATATATTTTTTAAACATAGTCGAGTATAAAAACGCTTTGTTAAAATGTCCTAACGTTTTACGCGTTTTAGAATCAAAATCATGAGGAAATCCAATTAAGTGCACATCTGCAATTTTAAGATTTTAATCATGTTAATTTTCAGATGGCTTTATAGATGACTTTATATATTTTTAAATTCTTTTTCGGGCTTGTAAACGTGCCGTGGAATGTACATTTTTGTAAATTATCCTATTTTTTTTTTAGGCCACGTTACAAAATACGACGCAGTGTTGTTTTTCGAGGCGACGTTTCTCCGGATAATTTCATTTTAAAATTGTCCCGTCGTCACATGTATTTAGTTATGAAATTATATCAGATAAATTAAAAAAAAAATCAAACTACTAAATTCTGTTTAGTGAATAGTTGATGAAATACTCAAAATCACAAATTCCTGAAAAATGTGTTTAAAATAATGTGTAAACACAAAAATAAATATTTTAATTTAAATTATAAAATGAAAAATAATGAGCATTCAGAGCCACCAAAGTAAGCTGAAAAGCTTAAAAAGTTTAATTTTTAATCCTTTTTGTGCAATTTTGCAGGAATGTATATTTGTTCCATTAAAATATGTATATGTTCTTTAAAACTGTTTTTTTTTTTTATTTAATATGCCAACCCATTAAACAAGCAAAACAAGATGGACATTATCCGAAATTAAATGTAAAAAATAAAATAGCAACATTAATGCGAATTGGGATCAATTTAATTTTATTTGTTTTATAATTTAGGATATTATTTGCATTAGCCACAAATTAAAAAAAAATTAGGTAAAAAATACCTATTTTATTAATTTGCTTTAGAAAAAAAATACCCAAGATGCATCAGGTGTAAAGAACTTTATTTTTAAAAAAAGAGGGTTAACACAGTCATTTGAGTGATTTGTTTCATGACACTTCATAAATATTTTTTTCACAAACAATAAATTAGCCGAGTTGAACCGATCAGATAAAGAAAAAAAACATGTACAATATAAATAATAATAATAATAATAATAATAATAAATATGGAGCTGGGGCATAAGGCTTTTTTTTCATTTGTTCTTCATAAAAGGAATCAAACGTGAACAGGCACAAAAGCCTGTTATTTTTTTAATTTTTTTTTGTTAAAATCTAAACTACGACCACAAAGTGCACTCGGGAATGTAAACAAACTAACAGCCAAGTTAGCGTCAATGCTAACCCTAACGCTAATCGCAACACCAAAACAAAATGGCCTCCGTAATACGCAAAAACCATGACGACAAAAAGTGTTTTGTTGTTGCAATTGACAAGTTGAAAACAGTCAGGCCACCGAAAAAAAGTACAACTTGTTGGAATTATTAAAAAAATAAAAAGTAAAATAAAAATGACCGGAGCTAGCACATGCTAACCAGTTCTGTTCGATTAAAAAAAAAAAAAATCATACCTTTTGATCCCAGATTTGGTTTCTTGGAAAATTATTTTTTTAAATTCATGCCAGCCATATGAACAATTAAATTGTCATTAAAAAATAATAATTTTCATAGGCAATCTGTGAGTCCAATTTCTTAATAATTTAATCATCTGTGGATACACAGAAAAAAAAAACCAATTTTTGCGTCCCGAAATATGACAAATTTGAGGAAAATTCCCAGCACATTTTTGCCTTGAGATACGAGAGAAATTTGAGGGAGGAGCTACTTTTAATATGGATAAAAAATAAATAATTAAAAACACTTGTAATATCCAATTTTAGGTGTTTTTTTTCAGAGGGTGGGAACAGATTAGTTTGATTTTAGTTATTTTTATATGGGAACATTTGAGATAAGAGTAAATTGACATACGAGCTCGGTCCCGCAATGCATTATGCTCGTATCTCAAGGTAGTACTGTATCGTAATATGTGGGTATAGATTTGAAAACTACTCAGATTACCTATAGAAAATATTTTTTCCTCAACTGGCAATTTCCATGTATTTTGTCATTACCACTGTTGACCACTAGAGGGTGTTAAAGGAATGAAAACAGAAAGGCCCTCGCTTCAATTGTTTGACTTCATTGGGATTTTGTTGTGAACAATTAAGCTCAAATGCTTCAGTCTCCAACTCATTTTTTTGTTATCCACAAGTGGAAGTAAAACACTGAACCGTTGCAGGTTTTCACCTGTCAAGGGGGAAGTACCGTTGGAAAAGTCCACTTATTTGCAGGTAGATGTGCCTTGGCTCAAAGGGTGGGGAAATAAGTAAGGCAGGCGTACGGAAGGAAACAGGAAAAGCCCTTGAATGTGCACTTGAAGCGACCCTGCTTTAGTCCAACCCAGGGGTGGTCAAATCGGTCCACGGGGGGCGCCGTGGATACGGGTTTTTGGTCTAACCCATCCAGCACAGACACTTTAACCAATTAGATTTCTGTAGAAATCTACTGATTGGTGAAAATGTGTCCTCTTTATGGGTTGGAATGAAAACCTGCACCCACAGTGGAATAGTTTGCCCACCCCTAGTCTAACCAGTGTGTTCCAGTGATCGGTACGCTGCGTTCAGATCGGTCGCAGGTTTTTTTTGTCCTGTTTTGCATACAAAGTATGATGTGATATTACAACGTTAACTTCCTAACAATGCAAGATTAATGTGGTTTTGTTGTTTGTTTTTAACGATATGCCGTTGGAAATGTTACGAAATTGTTCGGTTTCACGGGTTGAGTCGTTTGTCAACGTAAGGTCTGGATCAAGACAAAATTACTATTTGTGGGTCAATGAGAGAAATTATGAGATTAAAGTATCTCTATTGCTTATTTTGATGTTTCATATACGGTTCTTTGATAGTCGGACGGCGAAGATCGGCGTGAAGGCCAAAAAACGCGGCCGGTCTAAACGCAGCGTTAAGGTCGGAGGCGGGGTCGCCACTTACTTCCTGGGGAAGAGCGCCGCCAGTCTCTGCTTCTTGATTGGCAGGAAGTGGATCTCCTGGGAGCCGACTTTCTTCAGTTTGATGGCGCCCGTTTTCCCGCCGGGGACCTTCTTCGAGGCCGCGTCGGGATCGTGCCGCGAGGGCGACGGCGGGGGCGCCGCGCCGAAGAGCCGGGGCGCCGCCCCCTGGCTGCCGTCACGTTTGATGGAGAAGTTCTTGGTGGAGACCCCCGAGAGGCCCTTGATCTTCCCGCACAGGATGGCCGGGATGGCGTCCTTGACGGAAACGATGACTTTGGACGTCGGCGAGGGGCCGACCGCCTCCGGGTTGGGGGCGGCCGAAGCACCCACGCCACCGTTGCCGTCTGCCGTCCACTTGCGCTGCCGGCTGAAGTCCGCAGACGCCAGACCTCCCGGGATCTTCGAGTCCAAGCTGGCGCTACGTTCCAGGGACCGGGTGGGCCCCAGCGAGGAGGGCCCGCCCCGTTTCCGGAAGGCGGGCACCGACAGGTCCAGCACGCTGTCCTGCAGCGGGGGCGCCGGGTACTCCTGCTTGGGTTCCACGCCGCACGGCCGACGCATGGAAAGGTCCAGAATTTGAGGGGACGCGCTCTGAGGGGCCGAGTCCGGCTCCCGGGGAGTCTGAGTGCTCTTGCTTTGCGCGCAGACTGTTTTCGAGAGCTCACTTTTGGAGTCCTCGGTCTGGGGGACGGGGACGGGCAGCGGGATGGGCATGGGGACCGGTAGCGGGATGACCACGGGGTACGGGACCAGCAGAGTGGCGGGCGGGACCAGCGGGGCCAGGGGTGACGAGTACGGGAAAAAGGGGGAACCCGGCGATTGGCAGGGGGGCGGAGCGCCCTGGGGCGGGAACAGGTCCTGCAGGATGGCGGCGAAGGCGGGGTTCTGGAGGAGGGAAAGCAGATTGGCGTCCGACGGGGGCCCTAGCCCCGCCCCCGCCGACTTCTGCTCCACGAAGGACAGCGAGTTAGAGCAGAGGAGGTTGTTCTGCGGAATCACGGACGGGTCCAAGACCAGCGGCAGGGAGACCTGGTTGGGGCCCGTCAGCAAGTAGGGCGCCGCCCCTATGGGACTCAGTTGGGCCCCCGCGCCCGCCGCCATCTGGAGATGGATGGGGACCATCAGAGGGTTGTCGCCCAAGCACACGGGGTGCAGGACGGCGGCGGACATTTTCAGGGCGCCGCCGTCCGTGGCCGAGCCGGGCTTCTCCGCCGGGCTTCCCTTGTTCAATCCCGTGGCGCCCGACGGGACGACGCCACCGCCGCGCTCCTCTCTCTCCGGGTTTTGCGTGGCGTCGGAGCGCGACGATTCCGAAGACGCTTCCATTGTTGCGATGCTAACCGTGGCGCTAGTGGCGACGCCCGGCCATCATCCCGCTCGAGAATCCTGGAAGACAAAAGGTGTGGTCTTTAACCGAGCCTGCTAGCGTATCAGTGCCATTGACGACCAAAGTTGAACCGGGAGATGCCGGCACTCCAATCCAAATGCATTCGAAAACTATCTCTGTCACAGGCAGCCAATCATGTACGTATGACGTCTATTTAAAAAAAAATCAGGAAGTGAGCCAAAATCAACAGGAAGTGACTCGGACATGTAGGACAAGTGCTTAACTCTATAATATTTACATATGATGCATAAACCAATAGAGAAGGACCTAGAAATGCCTTAAAATCAACAGGAAGTGAACTGAAATTGCCCCAAATCAACAGGAAATGACATAAAAGTGCACAAGTTGCCACAAAACAATCACAAGTCCCCCTTAATTGCCCCCAAATCAACAGAGAAGACCTGAAGTAACCCAAAAGTACAGGAAGTGGCCCTAATTCAACCGGAAGTGACTTCAAAATACCCCCAATCAACAGGAAGTAGTCCATCATTGTCCACAACCTATTTCAAAAGCATTTCTATTTAATTTCTCGCTCACAAATTGCATGAACTATTTCTTTAAATTCAATTTGTGTGTCACGTGAGCAGCCGCAGGCATCGTTTGGCAGCCACGCGCACGCACGTCAACGGGGGCGCGCCTCGGTTGCCATAAGAACACAAGATGAGCACCGGGTGACAGTTAGCCTAGTTGCTAACGCGACTGCTAATTCACTTCATCACGTCCACTAGCCTCGGGTGGGGGTCGCACAAAGCCAAGTAAAGCACTTTAACAACGGCGGTGGGCATTTACGACGAGATATTATTAATATGCAAGCGAAAATGAGATTTTTTCAAAAAGCAGACGTCATTATCGTAGCCTTTTCCTTCCTTCCTTCGTTTAAACGTCGTCCCATCACTGAAAATTGGACGATACCACTCACCTCCCAGACAACAGAAAAAGAAGCAAAACGGCGACGAAGAATAAGAAAAAAATGAAGTAGAAGAAGAGTCCGTCTGTGATCTAAAGGCGACGAGTAAAAAAAAAAGGGAGAAGAAGAAGGGATAAGGCTTATCTCGTCATTGCGGGGCCCTTTTCTCGTTGCTGGTCTGTGACGTCACGTGACAGTTGCGTGCGCAGTCTCCAAACTGGCCCAGCCCCCTCGTGAAACACAAACAATCAATGGAAATAAACTCACGGGAGAAATGAACAATATTTACAAAAATAGATATATTCATCAGTCATTTACCTCATTTTCTGACATTGACGACGCTAGACGTCCAATCTATTTTGACTGAAAGATATTTTTAAAGATATTTAAACGTATTTGTTGAGATATTTAATGTAAACATCAAAAACTGGACCTTTTATCTTCAAATGTTTATTTTAATTTCTTTCTGTGAATTATTTTCAGTTGTTTTATGTTTGCTTTTTATTTTTAATGTGTTTCTTTCCATTATTTTCAGTTGTTTCATGTTTACTTTTTCAAATGTTTTATTTTGGAGTCATTTTACCTCCTTTTTTGGTCCTGTTTAAAAAATACTGCTTTATTCCTGTATTTTTCACGTCATTATCCTTTATATTTATAACATGTGAATTCAGGCACAAAAGGGATGTAACAAAAACAACTTTTTTTCTTTCTTTTGCCAATTTGCAATCCAGACAGACGTCTGTATTGTCATTGGAAAATGTCTATCTATCCGTGATTGGCACGTGGGAGGTGTTTGTTTAAGGGAGCAGATGCTTGTGGGGTCCCCCCGGGGTCCCCCCGGGGTCCCTATCAGTCCCAGCAGCCTCGGGTCTTGCCTGGGGGGGACCCCTTGTCCACTTTTGCCAATGCTTGATTGCACTATAATGATGAGGCCGGGTGGTGGATGTGCTAACATCTGCCTGCTGCCTCCCATCTTGCTACAGAAAACACTTTTACGTGTGTGTGTGTGTGTGTACGACATCATCGTTTTTTAAAGAAAAAAAGCCTTACTATACTATGTTGTTTTTTAAGAAAAAAAGCCTTACTATACTATGTCGTTTTTTATGAAAAAAAGCCTGACTATACTATGTCGTTTTTTTAAAGAAAAAAGGCTTACTATATTATGTCGTTTTTTTAAGAAAAAAACCTTACTATACTATGTATGTCGTTTTTTTAAGGAAAAAAAGCCTTACTATACTATGTGTTTTTAAAGAAAAAAGCCTTACTATAATATGTCGGGTTTTTTTTTAAAAGAAAAAAGCCTTACTATGCTATTTGGTTTTTAAGAAAAAAGCCTTACTATACTATGTCGTTTTTTAAGAAAAAAAGCCTTACTATGCTATGTGATTTTTAAGAAAAAAAGCTTTACTACACTATGTCCTTTTTTTACGAAAAAAAGCCTTCTATACACTGTCGTTTTTTTTCTCTCAGAAAAAAAGCCTACTATGTTGTTTTTTTAAGAAAAATGCCTGACTATACTATGTCGTTTTTTAAGAAAAAAGACTGACTATACTATGTCGTTTTTTTAAAGAAAAAAAGACTTACTATACTATGTCATTTTTTTTTAAAGAAAAAAAGCCTTACTATACTATGTCGTTTTATAAGAAAAAAAGCTTTACTATACTATGTCGTTAAAAAAAAAAAAAAAAAAAGCCTTTCTATACTTGGTCATTTTAAAAAAAAGCCTTACTATACTATGTCGTTTAAAAAAAGCCTTACTATACTATGTCGTTTCTTTAAAAAAGCCTTACTATACATGGTCTTTTTTTTAAATACTCGTACTATACATTGTCATTGTTTTAAAGAAAAAAGCCAGTGCACGTGAACGTTCTGCAAATATATTAGATAGAATACTACTATATAACTTTTTCCGTATCATTTTACTTACTACGTAATCCAGATGTCCAGCCAATCATTGGATGCGATGCAATCACGTGACGCAGCCAATCTCGGCATTGACAGTAGTACTCGCGCATGAGGCTAAAGCTAACTCAGCTAACGTATTCGTTAGGACTTCGACTCCCCAAACTAGCGTTAAAAACAACGGTGCGTCTTTTAAGTACATATTTCGAGCCGGAATGGCTGTCGGAGCATGCGCAGATAAAAGAACGAACGTCGAAACTGGGACACATCTTTTGTTTTTGGGGCGAGAAAGTATTGTGCTGCAAAACATGCAACGAAGATAAAGTTTCAAGCTACTTTTCCAAACATGGACTTTAAATGGAAGACTATCTCAATGACATACGCGATAAATAAGGTAAGACCCATTTTGGCTATTTTCTAGTGCCATTTATGAAGCTGTTTTATGTATGGATATGAATAATGAAATGTTATGGCGAGCTCATTGATGGGTAGTAAAATGCACCTGTTGATGGCAGCTGCGATGCCGCTTTGTGGCCATTTTTGGTATTACTCGCAATGGACTGTGCTCAGGTATACTTATATGAAAAATTAGGGGGAACGTTGCTTACTATACGTGGTCCTTTAAAAAAATATAGTAATAAAGCTTTGCTATATATAGTCTTTTTTTAAACAAAAAGCCTTACTATACATGGTCCTTTTAAAAATATTTACTAGACATGTTTTTTTTTAAAGCCTTACTATTCGCATTACTATAATACTTTTATGTTAATAAGATAAGTAAAGCAAAGTGTTCTTCATTGCCAGCAAATATATAATAATGTAAGACTAATAACCCTAGCATATGGTCCGTTTTTAAAAATAAATGTTTTTTTACAAAAAGCCTTACAAAGCATAGTCCTTTTTAAAAATATATATATTACAAAAAAGCCTTACTATACATGGTCTTTTTTAAACAAAAAAACATTACTATACATGTTTTTTTTTTAAGTCTTACTATACATGGTCCTTTTTGAAAAATAATTTTTTTTTTTTTACAAAAAGCCTTACTAAACATAGTCCTTTTTTATTAAAAGTTTTACTATACATGGTCCTTTTTTTAAAAAGAAAAATGCCTTACTATACATCATCCTTTTTGAAAAAAATAATGTTTATTTTTTTGACAAAAAGCCTTACTATATGTACTTTTCCTTTTTTAGTCTTTTTTTTTAAATTGAAGCCTTACTATACATAGTCTTTTAAAAATGTTTAAAGCCTTACTATACATGGTCCGTTTTTAAAAATAAATGTTTTTTTTACAAAAAGCCTTACTAAACAAAGTCCTTTTAAAAAATATATTACAAAAAAGCCTTACTATACATGGTCTTTTTTAAAAAACATTACTATACATGGTTTTTCTTTTTTTAAAGCCTTACTATACATGGTCCTTTTTGAAAAATAAATGTTAGGTTTTTTTTACAAAAAGCCTTACTAGACATAGTCCTTTTTTTCAAAAAAGTTTTACTATACGTGGTCCTTGTTTTTTTTAAAAGAAATATGCCTTACTATACACCGGCCTTTTTGAAAAAAAAATTTATATTTTTTTTTACAAAGGGCCCTACTATACGTAGTCTTTTTAAAAATTTAAAGCCTTACTATACATGGTCTGTTTAAAAAAAAATCTTACTACACATAGTATGTTTTTAAGAAATAAAAGCCTTACACTACATAGTCAAATTTTAAGAAAAAAAAGGCAAACTACACAATATTAGTCGACAACCCTGTTGCATTGAATCCAAATAAGACAAGAAGCATTATTTCTCAAAGAAGTCCTTTTATTTTCCACATTTGCAATCCAACAATGTTTTTTTCCTAACAAAATAAATACAAGACTTTTTTTTCTCCCCAACTCAGAAATGTACAACACTTTCAAGTCCATGTAAACACTTTTTTTCCATTTTTTTGTGGCCACAGCTTTGTACAAAAATACTAAAAACATCCACAGGGTGGCGTTGTAGTCAAAATTCCTCCGCTTTTGGCGTCGAGGAAGTACAGCAAAGATTTGGGTCACAAAAAAAAATCACTTAATGGTAAAAAAAACAAAAAAATGGAATGACAAAATCCATAGCGTACCATGTTAGCATCTTAGCGACGATACGGCTAATTGACGATAAAAGTTGTTTAAAAAAGTATCGGTTTAAGAGTTATTGTGCGTTTGTGACTTCATTTTGTGAAGCAATAAATCTGAATAAAACTCTAATTTGATTGCGCGCATGAAAAAAGGGCGGGGCTTAACCAAACGTGGTCCGACGCGCGTTAACGCTCGCTTGCTAGCTCGCGTCAACGTTTCCAAGCTAACACACCAAGTCAACCAAAACCAAAAAACAACAACAACAAAAACAATCGATTCGTTATTTCGACTTTCAAAGCGTCCTTTTAAACACTTTTTTTCTCCGTTTAATTTTTTTAACGACTTCCTCCCGCCTGTCTGCACGTACCGATTCTTTCTTCTCACTGTGATTCGCTGATCAAAAATGCTTTTAATTTGCCTGTCAATTATCGTCTTGAGTTCATAAAGTTGAAAATGTCAAACTGTTTTTTTATGAAAAATATTTTCAGTGACATTTTTTTATCATCACGTTAGGATGAATTTTTTTAAGTCATTGTGTAAATTTTGTGATTGATATCTGTCATAGGCATCTGTTTATTTTTATAACATGATTATTACAGTTTTATGACTCACGGGCATTAAAAAGTTACTTTTTGACCAACATTTTTGCATTATTTTGACCAAATTTTCTGAATTATTTTGACCAACAATTTTGCATTATTTTGAGTTATTAGTTTAATTTTGGGAGGGGGAAGGGTAAAATCCTCTAAAAAATGTGGGTCGTCACTGGGTGGAGTTTGGATGTTCCCCCTGGGCTCGCATGGGTTTTTTCCGGGTACTCCGGTTTCTTGGCTAGGCTATTTGGATGTCCAATTGTCTGGTACGCGGATGATTCGCTGAAAGATGTTTCGCCGACGGACGTTTCGCCGACGGACGTTTCGCCGACGGACGTTTCGCCGACGGACGTTTCGCCGACGGACGTTTCGCCGACGGACGTTTCGCCGACGGACGTTTCGCCGACGGACGTTTCGCCGACGGACAGTTCGCCGAACGGACGTTTCGCCGAAACGGGATTCGTGCGCTTGCCCCGCCCCCGGATCGTGTG
Source organism: Stigmatopora argus (assembly GCF_051989625.1). Classification (NCBI taxonomy): domain Eukaryota; kingdom Metazoa; phylum Chordata; class Actinopteri; order Syngnathiformes; family Syngnathidae; genus Stigmatopora; species Stigmatopora argus. Next base: position 17,823,929 of record NC_135394.1, read on the forward strand.
TGTACATGTTTTTCAACCTCGGCACACGATCCGGGGGCGGGGCGAGCGCACGAATCCCGTTTCGGCGAAACATCCATTCGGCGAAACGTCTATTCGGTGACCTGTCCATCGGCGAAACGTCTTTCGGCGAAACGTCCGTCGGCGAAACGTCTTTCGGCGAATCATCCGGTGACGCAATTGTCCCTAAATTGGTCGTTTGTATCTTTGTGCCCTGCGATTGGCCAACGCCCGTTTCTGGCCGTCACAATCCTGGTTCCTGTCATGAGCTGGGATAGGCTCCAGCACCCCCCGCGACCCTCGTGAAGGTAAACAGTCCAGAAAATGAATGAATGAATGACCCAAAAATGTCACCTAAAGGGTTCGAATGTTGCAAGGCGGGATATTGGTTTCCTTGGCGACGGCTCAGGCGAATCGAGGGCGCGCGGGGGCGTCGTCGTCGCGGGGGCCGCTGCCGTCCGAGTTCTCCGCCTCCCCCTCGGAGATGGCCTGCATGGGCGCCGAGTAGAAGCGGGCGCGGGCGGCGTAGCGGCCGCCGTTGGCGGGCGGCGGCGCCCTGGCGCGGCCGGGTCGACCCTGGGGCCACGCCCACGCCCGGGGGCCGGGCGAGAAGGCTTCGGGGTCCTCGCCCAGGGGGCGGGGTCGGGGCGAGGAGGTCTCAGGGTCCTCGCCGGGGTCCGCCTCGTCGGTTTGACGGGGGCTTTTGAGGATCTCGGCGGCCGACATGCGGTAGCCCGACTCGGATCGGCTGCCCTTCTTCAGTAGGAGGAGCTTGAACTCCTCGTTGGAGGTGCTGGACTTTTTGACGTTGCGGTAGATGGGGCCGGGGGTCTTCTGGGGGCCGCAAGGCGAGTTGGTGGAGGCGGGGCTAGGGGCGGGGCCGGGGCTGGTGGCCGGGCTGGAGCCGGGGGCCGTCGTCCCGTTCCTGGGCGACAGTTCGCCCGAGTCCTTCCGCCCCAAAACTTTCCTCTTGGACCTGAGGGACAAAAATGGACGGTTAGATGGCGGCTTTCCAAAAATGCGGAGAAATTGAAAGTTTTGAAAAATGGCAAAATGTGAGGGAAATTGAAAAAAAATGCTACAAAATAAGAGAGAAAAAATGCTTAATTTTTTTTATTATTGTAAAAACTTCCCTCGATTATCGCGGTTAATGGAAGACCAGACAGTGTGGATTTTCACATTTTTATGAACTTAAAAAATAATAATAATTAATAGTGGGAAAAAAATTGGAAATTAGTGAATTCGTGATAAGTGAGGACGCGATAATTGAGGGATTACTGTATTTTAAAAATGTTTTTTTATTGACTTAATTTTTTTTAAAAATAATTAATAGCAGGAAAAATTGTAAAGTTAATTTGCGATGACCAATGAAGTCTTTACAATAATAAAAACATAAATTATAACTATAAATAATAATAATAATAATATTAATAATAATATATTAAAAAAAATAAAAATAATACTAAAATGAACAAAATTTGAATTTAAAAATAATTAATAGCAGAAAAAAATTGCAATGTGAATTTGCAATAATGGAAGGAAGTCTTTACAAAAATAAATAAATAAATTATAACATTATTTTAACTATAAATAATAATATATTTTTAAAATAAAAAAATAAAAAGATGAACAAAATTTGAAAAATCATAACTCTGAGAAAAACATGAAAAACTACGACAGTACAAAAAAAATGGTTTGGAGAGTTTAGCAAAACCTAAATTAAAAAAACAACCGTCAAAAAAAGGAAACTGGGTTCCAGATCAAAACAAGAAAAGCGCAAAAAAAAAGAAAAAAATAGAAACTAGAGGGACTTGATTTCTTATGCTTTCATAAATCAACGCCATCATCTGCTTTCAGTGACGTGCACTCACCTGTGGATGGCGGCAAAGAGGTCGTCCGTGGTGCGACTTCTGGCGGGCGACGAGAAGACGGAGCCGCCGCTGCCGTCGTCGGCCGGTGACGTCTCCCTTTCCGCATCTGCGCCACAACCATGCAAACCAGATTTGACTATGTCGCGGTGACAATTCCCGTTGACTACGTTGACGTACCTTTGTTCTCCTCCACGGCGTCTTCGCTTTTGGCCTCCAACCCGTCCCGACCTTTGTCGCCTTCCACCGATGGCCCGCCGTCCGTCGGACTCGCCGTCTCGGGGCAGAGATCTTCGTCGGGGGGCGAGAGGGAAGACTCCGCTTCGTCGTCGTCGTCTTCCGGCGGCGGCGGCGACGACATCGTCTCGCCGTTGACGAGCTCCTCGTCGGAGGAAAAAGCAGGTCGGCCTTCGCTTGGTTCCAAAATCGGCGGCTCGCCAAAAACGTCCACGGCGTCGTCAAAACTCAGGTGAGGTTCTTCCCGGGCGCCGACGCTCGGCGAAGGCTCGTCCTCCGCCGCATCGCCGTCTTTCGGCGAGGGTTCGCCGTTGCCCGCTGTCTCCAAAGCCAGCGACGACTTCCTCTCCGGCACTTTGGGCTTCCGCTTGGCTCCGCCCGGCGACATCGGCCCGGGAAAGAAGACGGCGGGGAAGGCGGAGGTGGGGGTCTCCGATTGGCTGGAGTAGCCGCTGGAGGGGCTGCCCAGACCGCCCAGTTTGGCGTCGCCCTCCTCGGCGGGCGTCAGCGAGGGCGTGGTGGCCCCGGAGCCCGAGCGCGACTCCACGCGCTCCGCCACCGTGGCGCCGGTGGCCGTGCTGGAGTCGGACAGGGACAGGGACCGGTAAGGGTCGGCGGAAAGCGAACGGTAGGGCTCGGCGGAGGCGGAGTCGTGGAGGAGCCACAGGTCGGCGTAGTCGGGGCGGACGGCGCCATCACCCCTGAAGGAGCACGCCTCGTCGCCCTTGAAGGAGCCATCGTCGACGAGTGGAAATAGCGGGTCCCTCGCACCCATCGGCGCCATCTCGACTTCCTCCGGTCGCACCGTCCCTAGCGAGGAGCTGCGGCGTGGTGGGCGTGGCTTGCACTTGGGTTTCCTCAGAGCCAGACGGCGGTGGCGGCGTTCCGAGTAGCCGCAGGTGAAACTGCGGCTGCCGACCAGACCGTCGATGGGACCGTCGACCAGGCCGCAGTCAAAGTGCATGGAGGTGTAGTACCCCTCCGTGTCCTCCGAGTAGCGCGACAGCGTGTCGGCCTTCTCCGAGGGCGGCCTATCGGAGAAGCTGCTCTCGCAGGTGGCCACGCTGGCGAAACTAGGGCAACCCAGGCTGTTCTCCGCCTCCCCGGACGGCGGCGGGAAGCTCCACTCGCACTCGCCCTCGCCGCCAGCCTCCTCCAGGATATCCATGGCGGTTGAGGAGAAGGAGCCCGCCCGCTGGCCGCGGGGTCCGGCGGCGCCCACGAGGGGGCGCTCGTCGGCGTTGAGGGAGAGCTCCGAGTCGCAGCGGGCCAGCGGCGACGTCTCCGGGGTCTCCGAGGTCTGCGAAGGGCAGGCGGAGCCGCCGCTGCTGCCGCTCCAGTTGCCGCTGGACGAGCGGCGCTCGTCCTTGTGGGCGCCGCCGGCCGACGCCGAGCGGGCGGGGCTGCCCAGGGTGTCGGAGCCGGACGAGGTGTCGCCGCCGCAGCAGGCCACGACGACGACGACGCCCGCCGCGGCCGGGCGGGGTCTCTCCGTCCAGCCTCGCTCGGGCGTGGCCGAACGCCGCCCGCCGTCGCCGCCGCTCTCGTCGCCGTCCTTGGACGCCGACTCCTCCGCCTCGTCCGTCCGGGGGCGGGGCAGGCTACGCGCCCGCGATCGGGCGTCGAAGGGCCCCTCGGCGGCGTCCCGCAGGTCTGCGATGTCGCCGGCCGAGCGGGAGAGGCAGAGCGCCGCCCCCTGGTGGCCGCGCTGGGCACGGATCCTCCGGCGAGAAGGCGCCCCCGGGGTCAGGAACTCCTCCGTCTGGCAACCCGAGTCTCTGGTGAGATGGTGAGCGGACGCGTCCTCGATGGACGGGCCGGCGTGGACGAAGACGCCGCGTCCCACGGGGGAGCCGTCCGAGTCTGGCGGCGACAACCAGAAAAAAAAAACGACATAGCATTAGCTTGTCTATTGTTTTGTTATTGTTTTTCCTGCAGAAATTAGCGTCTTGCTGCTATGCGCACTTTGGCCTGCAGATGGCAGTGACTTGAATTGGATGTCTTGTCCCGAGTTAGCATTCTTGTGTAAATAAATGTTGCTTAGCAACTTGTTGGCTCCTTTTTTGTTCTTTTAAACATGTCAAATGTTGAAACACACAAAGTATCACGTACGTATGTCACAATTTCAACCCCTATTTTGTGGATATGGAAAAATAAGAGGCAAACTGTACAAGGCTCTAAAAATTTGATCACAAAAAGAAATAAAATTGGTTTTAAAAGAAAGCTCGTCTATTTTTTGGGGGGGATTTTTTTTTATAAGAGATATATAAGAAATGTTATTATTTATTTTATTGTATTTTTTATAAATGTATTTTATTTTTCATCATGAAGTTTTATTTTTGTGTATTTTTTAATAAAGGGTATATAGGAAATGTTTTTATTGATTTTATTGTATTTTCTATAAATGTATTTCATTTTATTTTTTAATCATCAATTTATTTTGGGGAATTTTTTTTATATAGGGTATATAGGAAATATTTTTTATGACGTTTATTTTTTTGCATTCATGTATTTTATCTATTTCTTTATTTTGTATTTTTTTACATAGGGTATATATCAAATTGTTTTTTTTTTTTTATTGTATTTTCTATTAATGTATTTTATTTTTTATTATCAATTTTTATTTTTGGGAATTTTTTTTATATAGGGTATACGTATAGGAAATAGTTTTTATTATCTATGCTTATTTTTTCCATCATCTATTTTGTCTATTTATTTTGTAATTATTTTTTACATAGGGCATATAGCAAATATTTTTATATATTTTATTTTTATTATCAATTTTATTTTTTTGTATTCATCTATTTTGTCTATTTCTTTATTTTTTAATTATTATTTTTACATAGGGCATATAGAAAATATTTGTATTTATTTAATTTTTTGATTATCTATTTTAATTTTTTATATTCATCTCTTTTGTCCATTTCTTTATTTTGTAATTATTTTTCTACATAGGGCATATAGCAAATATTTTTATCTATTTTATTTTTTATTATCTATTTTTTTTGTATTCATCTATTTTGTCTATTTTAATATACGTTTCTGTATTGGGGCGTAAGAAATTAAAGTAGTATCATCTCTAATATTTCCTAAAAAGTTTCCCACATTCACACCCATATTTTAAAATATTTCTTTTAAAATGACTAGTGACATCCACCGGCCTCAAGATGTCGCCAAGTAGCCCATTTCCGCAGTGAATAGCGCTCGCAAGACAATCGGAAATAGCAACAGTTTTCAACTCAAAGCTCTTTTTTTTTTACATCAATGGTGCTTTCAAATGAGTTTAGCTAACTAGCGCAAATGAAACTAGCATAATGACTTACCCAAGGCGAAGTCCCGCAGCTGTCCGGGAACGCCGGCCACCGTCCGCCGCCTCCTCAGCCGTCTCCGGCGCTGGAGCAGCGACTGCGAGTGGACCAGCGAGCGGCGGGCGTTGGCGTCTCTGTCGAAGCCCACTCCTGCCAAAACAAGGACATGTCAGGGGGGGAGGAGTTTGTCCCGGCAGGGGGCGGAGCCCGCCTACTTTGACAAACAAGCCAGAGTAGCCCCAAACGCTCTTCTATTCCGCTAAAAATGAATTTATCTCATTTCAGAATAATGTCTAAACATTATGAATATATTACAGTCATACCTCTACTTACGAATGCCTCTAGGTACGAACGTTTCAGGTTACAATTTTTTTTATATGCAAATGAGTGACTCGAGATACGAAAACCCCCCAAAAATAAAATGCATTTCCTTATCCATTAATTTATTTTCAATTCCCCTTAAGCAATTAAAAACTACAAAGGCAATGTGGCATATATTTTCACACTCACACACACACATACAAACACACATCCACATACACACACATACACACACACATTCACACACAAACACACATCCACATATACACACACAAACACACATACACATACACACACAAACACATTTACACACTCAAACACACATTCACATACACACACATCCACACATATACACACACATCCACATATACACACACACACACACACATATACACACACACCCACATATACACACATACACACACATTTACAGACACACAAACACATTCACATACACACACATTCACACACAAACACACATTCACATACACACATTCACACACAAACATCCACATATACAAACACAAACACACATACACACATACACACACATCCACATATACACACACACACACTTACACAAACACACACATTTACAGATACACAAACATACATTCACACACACAAGCACACACACACAAACACACATTTACACACACAAAAACACATTTACACACACAAAAACACATTTACACACACTTACACACACACAAACACACATACACACACAAACACACACACATTTACACACACACACACACACACACACACACATTCACATACACACACATTCACATACACAAACACATACATTCACACACACAAGCACACACACACAAACACATCCACACATACACACACAAACACACACACACACATTCACATACACATACACACACACACACACACACACATACAAACACACAAAAGTCTAAACTAAGTGGACGGCTTTCGGCCCTGATGGAGCGCCCTCTGACGGACAAACACGGACATTACATCTATAATGGTTACTGAGGGAGATATTTCAGTGGCGCAGGGCACATTTTCATATGCTTTATTTATTTTAAGACATTAATAAATCATTTCCTCATAATTTCCTCTCATTTTTGTGTGTTTCCTCACATTTTTCATATAAAATTGGGACATTTTGACCCATTTTAAAGGTTTTAATTGGTAGTTGTGTGAGGACCGTAGAACCAATGAGAAAATTTACATATAAAGTACACCTCTACTTACCAAATTTTCAAGTACGGAGCCAATTAATTTCGTAAGTTTTGGTACCACTGAAATATATCAGAACAGGACATATGAACAATTTTAATTTAAAGAAAATTTAAGTTTTGATGTGCTAAGCACTCAAGCCGCCGGGTGGCCATTTTGTAAGAGAAAAAAGGTTTTCTGGGTAAAAGGTTGATATCCACTGACACGTCAGCCATGACTGGCAAATTTGCTCGTCAAACACGATAAAGGACTCGGCGGCGACACAATGCACGCTCTGTGAAAGGCCGGCGCGCACGCCAAAAACGCTGTCAGGATGAAGTGCCGGAGAGGCGGATCAAGTGGCGGCCCGGGGCGCCACAAAAGAGCGCCGCGGCGTGACACCCATGACCATTGGTTCCGTGCCAATGGCTGAAAAGCCCCGCGCCGGCTTAGTTATTGACTTCCTCTTGCTTCGGCACCCCCCAAAACCCCCTTCCAAGAATCCACATCGTGTGGAAAGTGAGGCATGTCACCGTGGTGCTCGTTAAAAAGAAGAAAAATAATTTTTGAAGATGAATTAAACTCTTTTGGGCACAGGTGTCAAAGCGGCGGCCCGGTGGCCAAATCTGGCCCGCCACATCATTTTGTGCGGCCCGAGTAAGTAAATGATGAGTGCCAACTTTGTGTTTTAGGATCAAATTCAAATGAAGAGTATAGATGTATATTACATTTCCTGATTTCCCCCCTTTTAAATCAATCATTGTCATTTTTTAATCCATTTTTCTGTGTTTTTAGTTCAAAAATCATTTTGTAAAATCTAAAAATATATTTAAAAAAAAGCTAAAATAAACATTGTTTTAGATCTATAAAAACGGAATATTCAGGGCTTTTAATCCAGTTCTTTTAATCCATTTATAAAAAAAAAAAATCTAAATATTATATCTAAAATGGTCCGGCCCACGTGAAATCGAGTTGACGTCAATGTGGCCCGCGAACCCACCAGAGTCTGACACCCTTGGAATAGAGGATAAATTCAAATGATTAAAAAAAAACTTTATACAGGGGGCGGCCCGGTGGATTAGTGGTTAGCATGTCGGCCTGACGGTGGGGGACCTGGGTTCAAATCCAGGTTGGTTCACCTGTGTGGAGTTTGCATGTTCTCCCCAGGCCTGCGTGGGTTTTCTCCGGGTACTCCGGTTTCCTCCCACATCCCCCAAAACATGCATGCTAGGCTAATTGTATGCTAACTTGTTACTAACTACGAGTGATTGGTTGTTTGTCTCCTCGTGCCCTGCGATTGGCTGGCCACCCATCCAGGGTGTCCCCTACCTGGTGCCTGAAGTCAGCTGGGATAGGCTCCAGCACCCCCCTGCGATCCTAGTGATTTTTTTAGATCATTTTGAGAGATGGACTGACTCACCGGTCACGTTAATGGGGATGACGCTGGAGGCGACCACTCGCGAATCGCACTTCATCCTCTCCTCGGGCGTCGGCAGCGGCAGCGCTCGCGACCAATTGGTCCGCTTGTCCAAGGTGCTGGGCCGGTTGGGGACGGGGACCCCACCCGCCCACTCGGGGTCGCCGCACGCCACCTAAAAACACACCCAGTCGCCTGTCAGTCGCCGTCAATCGCCGCCGTCCCGAGTGACCGTTCATATAAAAAAAATGTCATCATAATAATAATCATAAATAAAATAAGAGCTGGAAAAATATTTCGTTGAAGTTAAAATATTCCCTATTTTTTTCCATATTATACAATAAAGCCCCACCAAAAAATGACCTAAATTCAACCGAACTAAAAATATAAGTATAATATATTTTTTTAAAGGCACACAAACATTTATTTACATTACTTTTTTTTTGCCAAATCCAATCCTTTGAAAACCACGTGATCGGTCGCGGGACTTCTCTAATTCCAATTCAATTCCAGATCTTTTCATCTTACCTCTAGATTGGACGAAACAGAAGCGCAAAGGAGCGCAAACGGCAGGCCGGCAGCTTTTGTGTTCTCCCCGGCGACAACCGGGCGGCCATTTTTTTGGGTTTTTTGTGTGTTTAAAAGGCAACAAAAGATCTCCTTGGAAACTTGTCCCGACTAACTAAAAGTTGGACAATGGAGGCGGCGCAAAGAAGAAGAAGAAGACGTGACAGAAGTGGTGGGCGGGGCCACAGCTGCATTTAGTAACGCTTCGTCACATTTTTTGCACAGGATGCACGTGAACGCAACGCTTGGAAAAATTGGCTATTTTTGAATGTAAAACCAATTACGTCTATTTTTGTTCTGATTCTAGTATTTTTTTATTCATATTTATCTTCTGTTGTTTAATGTTTTTGCCAGATTTTTTTAGTTGTTGCCTTTTTTTGGTGTCACTAAATGCCTTTTTTTGGCAAATATCCCCACTCCCTTTTAACTTAAAAATAAAAGTAGATGCAAGGTTTAGAACTTTTTTAAAATTAATTAATAATATGGATAAATGTTCACCGGTTTATTTTTTAAGTATTTTTTTATTTTTGAACTATGCTTACTTTATTTAAACAAATAAACAATACAATTAAAAGTTCACTGGTGTCCTTTTTTTAAAAGTGAAGAATGTAAAAACAAACTCTGCTTAATTGTTGTCAAATAAATAAACAAGAGAATAATTATAGTTTTGCCTATCTTTTAAATTAAAATAAAAAAACTAAGTAAAAAAACGTTAAAAAAAGGTTCATATTTTTTTAAATAAGTTAATTTTCTACAATTTTGCCTCTTAATTATATTTTAAAAGAAAATGGGTTAATAATAATAATGATAATGAAAATGAAAATGTTACTTTATTTAAAAAATAAATAATACAGTTAAAAGTTCACTGGTGTCCTTTTTTTAAAGTGAAGAATGTAAAAACAAACTATGCTATTTTTTTGTCAAATAAACAAGCAAGACAATAATTATAGTTTTGCCTATTTTTTTAAATTAAAATAAAAAAAACAAGTATTTTTTTTTAAAGTTCATATTTTTTAAACAAGTTAATTTTCTACAATTTTGCCTCTTTATTATATATTTGCCTATTTTTGCAATTAAAATAAAAAACTAAGTAAAAAAACCGTTAAAAAAAGGTTCATATTTTTTTAAATAAGTTAATTTTCTACAATGTTGCCTCTTAATTATATTTTAAAAGAATGGGTTAATAATAATAATAATAATGATGAAAATTATAATGAAAATAATAATAACTCTTTTCACTAATGATAAATAACAACAACAAAAAAGGCTTCCAAAACTTCAGTGAGGAAGAGGAGGAGGAAAAAGAGGAAGGGTTACAAAAGGGGGAGGGGCTAAAAGGTGGTACCTTTCTGTTCCAGGGGGAGAAGTGGCAACATTCGGTGGGGGAGGGCGGACGGGAGCTTTGGAACTGAAGTCGACAAAAAAAACACACACACACAAAAAAACAACAGGGTAAAAACAACAACAAGAACAAGACAATGGACACGACAGACCGCCACACAACAACAAAAATAAGTCACAAGACACATACATGGAGGCCAAAAAGGTAGGTTTAACATTCCTTGAAATGTGTTGCTATCATCACTTAAAGCACAGGTGTCAAAGTGGCGGCCCGGGGGCCAAATCTGGCCCGCCACCTCATTTCGTGCGGCCCGAGTAAGTCAATGATGAGTGGCGACTTTCTGTTTTAGGATCAATTTAAAATGTAGAGTATAGATGTATATATTATATTTCCTGATTTTTCCCTTTTTAAATCAATAATTGCAATTTTTTATCCATTTTTTTCTTTTGGTGTTTTTAGGTCAGAAGCATTTTGTAAAATCTAAAAATAAATATATAAAAGTGTTTTTGGTTTTCCACTTTAATATTGGATATCATTTAAAAAATGTTTCCATTGGAAATGAAAAACAAATGAATATTAGATGTTTTCCCTTACTAAGAAAAAAAAAATCAAATAAACAGTTTTATATCTATAAAAAACTGAATATTTAGGGCTTTTGATCCAGTTCTTATAATCCAATAAAAATTTTAAAAAAATCTAAATATTATATCTAAAGTAATCCCTCAAATATCGCAGACATGGCCACCATAATCGAAAAACCGTCAAGTAGGGTCACCCCTATTAAGGGGGCGTGGCTTCCGCTTGCGAGTTTCAGTGTGGATTTTCACATTTTTATGAACTTAAAAAAAATCCCCATAAAAAATGATCACGATGTAGTGAAGACGCAAAAGTTGAACCTCCAAATGGCAAGGGATTACTGCATTTTTGTGTGTGTTGAATTTGGAAGCGAACTTACCGGCGCGAATGGCGCCCTCTTCCGGGCTTTCTTGGAAGCGATTGGCGTGGACAGGTACAAAGGCATGGGCGGCAGGGCCGAGATGGACAAGCTCACCCGGCGCTCCCGCCTTTGACCCCCTGAAAACGCAGCAAAAAAACACACCAATCATTTTTAAAAAAAATCATCTTTAACATGAATCCTTTATTTGTTTATATTTTAAAATTTTCACCTCAGGGACTACTTTACAAAAATGATAAGTCAGATTTAACTGATCCTGCGGGGGGTCTTTTTGTTCATTTTCCAAACCACTTATCCTCAAGGGTCGCGAGGGGTGCTGGAGTCTATCCCAACTAACTACGGGAAGCAGCCAATCACAGGGCACAAGGAAAGAAACAACCAATCACTCATAACTAGGGTCAATTTAGCATACAATTAATTATCTTAGCATGGATGTTTTGGGGTTGTGGGAGGAAACCGGAGTACCCAAAGAAAACCCACTAAGCCCAGGGAGAACATGCAAACAGCACACAGGAAGGTCTGGATCTGGGATCGAACCCACATTCTCAGACTTGTGAGGCCGACGCGCTAACTTCCGCCGTATTTTGAAACCTCTTTACTAGAGGTGGAAATTAGTGTAGTGCCCTACATGTCCACCAGAGGGCAGAATTACCCCAGAAAAAATGCTGAGCCAGAAATGGTTTTTGACTTTTAGGAGTCGATACCCACCTGCGTGCCGTTCCCAAAGGCGGGCGTCCCGGTGCAGGTCTTGGACGCACGGCGGCCGCGTGGCCGGGCGCAAGTGGTTCCGCTGCTTCTGCCACGGAGACCGGAAGTGACACGTCAGCTTGCTCTCCGCGTCCAAATCCGACACGGCTGCAAAAGAGAAGAAAAACATTGCGGTTATTAACAAATCATGTACAACACAGGTTTCAAAGTGACCAAAAAGCAACAGGAAGTGGCCCAAAAATGCCCTAAAGTCAACAGAAATTAATTTAAAATGTACCGGAAGTGACCCAAAAGCAACAGGAAGTGGCCCAAAAATGCCCTAAAGTCAACAGAAAATGACTGAAAATGATCCAAAATGTACAGGAAGTGACCCGGATCTCCCCAAAATGTAGCAGATATCAACCAAGACTAGCGCACAAACACATTTCACTTGGCTCCACCTCCTCATTTGCATACGGATGATAGTTTAAAGCCCTGGAGAAGGAGGGGGGCGGAGTCAATCAAGCTGTGCCTTCACCCTTTTTTTACCCAAACTTTTGTCCGTGGGAAAAAAAAAACAACTCGCGCTTGCTAGCGTGACGACACAAAACGCACACAGAGCAAAATGAATGGGAGGGTTGGCGCCGGTCAATTACCTGCAGGTCTGTCTTTGAAGTGGCAAAGTGCCCTTAACAAGCACCCCCGTGTTTTCCCCGGCGACCTCCCCCCCAGCTCAACAATGCGACGGCAACATCTGCCGACCCTCCCCCGCCGAGTTCGCTAATCTGTTTACGCCGTTAATCCAAACGGTGCCGTGACCGTAACAAAGCTTCAAATATTGATGTCATCCATTCACCCCCGAGATTTGAGGGTCACGTTTGACCAAAAATACTAAGTCAACTTAGGCTGTCGCCATATGCAAGTACGCTAAAAAGCACGGTAAATAAAAAACAGGCGGTAATTTATCGCCGCGTGCGTGTTAAAATTTGGCCTGTTGTTTATATAGGAGCCTTAAATTACGTTCTCAGAGGGTCAAAGGTCGTCAACAAACTGTAAAACTAACTTTCAGATAGACGAAAACCATAAGAATAGTAAACATTGTACAGCGTTAGCATTGCTACATTGGGGCTAATGGTAAAAAAACATTTAAGGTTGTGCTAACCACTTTATTTTTCATGTTTGTGTTAAAACTTGGCCTGTTGTTTATATATGAGACTTAAATTAGTTTCCCAGATGGTCAAAGGTCGTCAACACGCCGTAAAACTAACTTTCAGAGACACAGAAATCATAAGAATTGTAAATATCGTACAGCGTTAGCATTGCTACATTGAGGCTAACGGTGAAAAAACATTTAATTTTTCATGTGCGCATTAAAACTTGGCCTGTTGTTTATATTTGAGGCTCAAGTTAGTTTCCCAGGGGGTCAAAGGTCATCAAAACGCTGTAAAACTAACTTTCAGAGACACAAAAGTAGTAAATATTGTACAGTGTTAGCATTGCTACATTGAGGCTAATGGTGAAAAACCATTTAAGGTTGTGCTAACCACTTAAGTTTTCACGTGTGTTAAAACGTGGCCTGTTGTTTATATATGAGACTTAAGTTAGTTTCCCAGATGGTCAAAGGTTGACAACATGCCGTAAAACTAACTTTCTGATAGACAAAAACCATAAGAATAGTAAATATTGTGCAGCATTAGCATTGCTACATTGAGGCTAATGTAACGCTGTACCAACCACTTTATTTTTCATGTGTTAAAATTTGGCCTGTTGTTTATTTTTGAGACTGAAGTTGGTTTCCCAGATGGTTAAAGGTCAACAAAACGTCGTAAAACTAACTTTCAGAGACACAAAAATAGTAAATATTGTACAGCGTTAGCATTGCTACATTGAGGCTAAGAGTAAAAAAAAAACATGTAAGGACCATGTGTTAAAACCTGGCCTTTTGTTTATATGTGACACTAATTATTTTCCCAGATGGTCAAATGTCGTCAAAATACTGTAACTAAGATATACCAAATAATAAGAACAGTAAACGTTGTACACCGTTAGCATTGCTAATGGTGAAAAACAATGTACAGTTGGACTACAACCATTTTATTGCCACGTGTGTGAAAAATAATTTTTCAAAATTGTTAATTCATTCATTTTCAGAAGCGCTTATCCTGACAAGGGTCGCGGGGGTGCTGGAGCCTATCCCAGCTAACAACAGGCACCAGGCGGGGGAACCCTTGGACAGCCAATCAGACGGCACAAGGACACAAACAACCTATCACTCATAGCTAGGAGCCAGTTAGCACGCGTGAGCAAATTCGCTTCTATCCGTCGCGTTTCCGCTGACTGCGGCACCCCCGGACCCGTCCACCGGCGAACGAACGTCTCGCGGCGCTACAAAACCAACAAGGAAACTTTTTCTAGAGCGTCGTCGGACGTTTTTATATCACAGCGCGGCGAGCTTGAGGTTTTTTCTCGCCGTGGTGCCGTAATACCCAGCAGCTGCGTAAACAAAAACCGCCGCAAAAACTTGAGGAAACTCAAAGTGTGCTAAAAAATAACCGTTTTTATAATAATAATAAGTAATGTTCCACTTTGCTATGGCAGGGATTTCCTTTGACTTTTTAACTCACCGCTCAAATGCTGTTTTTCTACTGGTAAAAAGTACTTTCATTTTATGGCTAACGAAAATCATCGTAATTATTGCCCACTAGGTGGCAGCGCAGTGGAATGTGGTTAGCCGTTAGCGTGCTGGCCCTTGCAGTTCTGGGTTCCATCCCAGGTGGGTCCTCACTGTGTGGAGTTTGCATGTTCTCCTTGGGTTGTGTGGGTTTTATCCGGGTACTCCGTTTTCCTCCCTCACCCCGAAAACAAGCACGCTAGGCTAATTGTTAGCTCTGAGTGATTGTTTTTTTTTTTTTTTTATCTCATTGTGTCCTGCGATTGGCTGGCAACCGATTCTGGGTTCTCCCGAGGCTTGTGTGGGTTTTCTCCAGGTACTCCAGTTTCCTCCCACAGCCCAAAAACGTCAATGCTAGGCTAATTGGATGCTAACTTGTTCCTAGCTATGAGTGATTGGTTGTTTGTCTCCTTGCGATTAGCAGGCCGACCATTCAGGGTTCTCCCGAGGCTTGTATGGGTTTTCTCTGGGTACTCCGGTTTCCTCCCACAGCCCAAAAACATAAATGCTAGGCTAATTGGATGCTAACTTGTTCCTAGCTACGAGTGAAAGGTCATTTGTCTCCCTGCGATTGGCTGGCCGACCATTCAAGGTTCTCCCGAGGCTTGTGTGGGTTTTCTCCGGGTACTTCAATTTCCTCCCACATTCTTGAAACATGCATGCTAGGCTAATTGTATGCTAACTTCTTCCTAGCTATGACAGATAGGTTGTTTGTCTCCTTGTGTCCCGCGATTGCCTGGCCACAAATTCAGGGTGTGCCCGCCTGGTGCCTGTAGTCAGCCGGGATGGGCTCCAGCACCCCCCGCGACCCTTGTGAGGATACGCGGGTCAGAAAATGAATTTTGTCCACAAGCAGCCCTCGAGTTCCTTGGTTTAGTTAGCGGCACACATTTGATTTTTGGCCCAAAAAGTGAACTTCCTGCTCGCCATTGACGGCGCCAGACGTCCAATCAATCCATCGGGACCGGGAGGGTCGGACGAAGGGACGTCGGTCATCCGCCGGAAAGATTTGAACAGGGAGGACGACGTTATATAAACGTCTGACTCGGGTCGGCGGCGGCCAGCAGACGATGCGTGGAAGCCAAAAAGACGGGAAAAAAACAGCAAAAAGCAGACGGCGAGCGAGGATGGCGAGCGAGGACGCCGCTGCGGTTGGCTAGCGGACGTTGGCCGCTTGACTGGCGGACGAGCTGAAAAAAAGCCGCTTGTGGGAAAGTTTCGGGTTTCGCCCAGCGGCTAAGTCAAGCGAGCGTTGCTGCTAATTACAGATCTCACATTGGAAACAATAGGACAAAAACAAGATGGCGTCCAAGCGTCTATTTTGCTACCGGTTTAAATGCTTTGCTCACTCGTGGACGGCCAATCCGTTGTGATTGGACGCCAGAAATGGAGATGAAAAATTTGTCAAATTAAATCCAGAAATAGAAATGGCTAAAAATACAGAGTCAATACAAATACTGTAGCTGTTATTTTATTTTGAAATGGTCGTGAGGACGTTGCATTCTGCTTGACAACACTGGCTGGCCTCCCATTGGCTGTCTCCAACCCCCCCCAAAAATCTCAATTTTTTAATGTTTTTTTTTCTTCAAATGTGGGTAAAGCACTTTAATTTTTTTGTTTAAAATTACTGGTCGAAATAAAATAAAATATTGCAAGATTTATATAATGCTAAGTTGTTTAGAAGTCATCGTAGCTTTAGCTTAAGCTTCCTCATACTTATGCACCTGCATGAATAGGAAATGTTTTTGCATATTTATTACTCATTTTAAGACATTAATAAATCGTTTCCTTATAATTTTTGTGCGTTTCTCTCATTTTTCATACAAAATTGGGACACTTTGCTCATTTTTAAAAGGGCTTAGTTCAAGGGTGTGAGACTTTAACTTGATTTCACATGGGCCGGACGATTTTAGATATAATATTTATATATTTTTTATTTTTATAAATGGATTAAAAGAACTGGATCGAAAGCCCTGAATATTCAGTTTTTTGTAGATCTAAAACAATATTTATTTGAGCTTTTTTAAATATATTTTTAGATTTCACAAAATGATTTTTGAACTAAAAACACAGAAAAAAAAGATTAAAAAATGACAATGATTGATTTAAAAGGGGGAAAATCAGGAAATGTAATATACATCTCTACTCTTCATTTTAATTTGATCCTAAAACAGAAAGTCGGCACTCATCATTTACTTTCCCGGGCCACACCAAATGATGCGGCGGGCCAGATTTGGCCCCCGGGCCACCACTTTGACACCTGTGGTTTAGTTGGTTAGTTTTTTTCAGGATGGTGAAACGAAATTGAGAATTTACATGTAAAATACTGCCCCAACTTACAAAACCAATACATTTTGTAAGTCGAAATACTAATGTAGTTCCAATAATGTACAGTTGTAACAAAATGCTTCCATAGATTAGTTTAAAAAAAATAAAATAAATAAAAATAGCCGGGTATCAGGAAGATGCTAATACTTGCCGGCTCGTCACAAAAAAAGCTCACGTTCGAGAACTATGGGCGGGGCCCCGTTGAATTTGGCCAACGCAAACCACCCAATCGAGCGTTTCATCGTTCCCAAAATTGGACATTTGGTCGACCGCTAATCGAGGCTAAGCGGCTTAGCGAGCGTCAAATTCTAACATAGCCACGGGTGACCTGGCGCGCTGCCCAAACATCCAAAAGTTGCCAGGTCAGCCCGCGGGTTGCCATCTAGACGATTGGCACGCCAGCACCTGCTTTGTCCTCCTCGGAGAGGCGACCTATCGTGTTACCCGATGCGCACATTTCCCAGAAGGCTAGTGTTTCTTACAGCTGCCCCTCAAACTAATCACGAACAACCGGACGAGCGGCATTCATTTTGAAAGGCGCAATCACGTGACGTTGTTGTTGTTCTTGTGAACGCTAAGTTCGACCCGCTAGGCTATGCCGTTGCTGAAGCGATCGTCTTGAAATTTCGTAGCAACGTAGCATGGGACGACATTTAGCGATTCTTAGAGGCAGATTTGATTTTTTTTTGTATCGGAGCAGGTATTATTTCATTTTAATAATGATGGTATAATTATTGTAAGTTGAGTTGAGGACATCCTTGTATAGGTTTAGTCATTGTTGTAGGTTTAAAAATAAATTATTAGAAGAGTTTCTAGTCATTTAAAGATATTTTCATTATTTTAGGTGAATAAAAGATGGAAAATAAAGAAAATAAATATTGTTTGAAATAATCAAAACGACGATAGTAAAGGATTTTTAAGTACAAGAATTGCAAATTTGGAAATAATAATGCCAAATAATATTAAATATAAATAAATTAATGAAAAATTATTATCAGAAAATGTAAAAAAAATGGAAAAGGAAAATTCATAACTGCATGAATACAATTTCATAATATTTTCATTATTTTAGGTGAATAAAAGTTGGTAAATAAAGAAAATAAATATTGCTTGAAATAATCAATGCGACGATAATAGAGGATTTTTAAGTACAATGATTGCAATTTTGGAAATAATGTCAAATAACATTAAATATAAATAAAAATTAGGAAAAAAATCATTAGAAAATGTAAAAAAAGGGAAAAAGAAAAATTCATAACAACTGCATGAATAAAATTTCTAAACCAGTTTTCAAACGGATACAAAAATGTAAAACTGTAGAAATACAGCTAAAAAAACTAACTGTAACTATTGAATAAAAGATAAAAATGTAATTAAAATGAGTTTTAATTCATTAATTTTTGAGTTGTGTAGTGAGCTGATGTCAGAATTACACTTAAACTGTGTAAATGAAGAAGAATGAAAACAGGAAGCCTTTCACATCGCGCTAGCTTACGAACGTGATCCCTCAACACGGATTGGACGTTTGCTGACGTCAATGGCGAGTGAGGGCTTCAAACCCGAATTCCCATCTGGACGATTTTTGCGAGGGTTTAGTCTGGAATGGCTAAAAAAAAGCCCACAAAGTCAAGTTTGAAGCAGATGTGAACCTCCCGCTTTTGTTTACCTTTCATTTTGCTTCCATCTGTCTATCATCACGGGCCTGCCGACCATATATGGACATCCCTCGGGGGACACGCCCCTTCCAAGGCCAAGTCTCTGCGGTCTGCCTTCAAGCACGGCAGTGTTAAAAAAAAGAAAAAGTCCCAGGGAGTATCTATCCGCCGAAGGCCGAGTGGAATACATGTTCGTGGCTTTCTCACGAAACGCGGGTTTCACGCTGCCCGTTGAACTTCTCGGCAAATATACGGGGAGGCTTAAGCACCCTCGCACAAAAAGAAAATGCTTTAAATTTTCCAATCGGGGGTAAACGTTATGTTTTAACTCTTTCATGACAGAATTCATTCATTTTCTAAATCGCTTTCTCCTCACAAAGTTCGCGGGGGGTGCTGGAGCCGCCCTGAATTGGAGGCCAGCCGATCGCAGCTGCACGAGGAGACAAAGAACAACCAATCATAGCTAGGAACAATTTTGTATATAATTAGCCGCAATCATTCATAGCTAGCAACAAGTTAGCAAAAAACTAGCCAATACAATTAGCATGAGACAAATAACTCCTCACTCGTAGCTAGGAAAAAGTTAGCATCCAATTAGCAGCAATGACTCAACTAGCAACAAGTTAGTGTAAAATTAGCAATACAATTAGCATGAGGACTCAAATAACTCCTCACTCGTAGCTAGGAACAAGTTGGCACCCAATTAGCAGCAATCACTCGTAGCTAGGAACAAGTTAGCATCCAATTAGCAGCAATCACTCGTAGCTAGGCACAAGTTAGCATCCAATTAGCAGCAATCACTCACAGCTAGCAACAATTTAGCATAAAACTAGCCAATACAATTAGCATGAGGACTGAAATAACTCCTCACTCGTAGCTAGGAACAAGTTGGCACCCAATTAGCAGCAATCACTCATAGCTAGGAACAAGCTAGCATCCAATTAGCAGCAATCACTCATAGCTAGGAACAAGTTAGCACAAAACTAGCCAATACAATTAGCATCAGGAGACAAACAACAAATCACTCATAGCAAGGAACAAGGTAGCATCCAATTAGCCTAGCCTACATGTTTTGGGGCTCTAGCAGGAAAGCGGAGTACCCGAAGAAAACCCAGACAAGACCAGGGAGAACATGCAAACTCCACACAGTGAGGACCCAGCTGGGATCAAACCCTCGACCCTAGAACTGTGAGACCTACACACTAACCAATTAACCACCGGGTCACCTCAGTCATTTTTTTAAGGCATCCATCCAAAGAGCCCCCTACGGCTCGCGAGCCACAGCTTCCCTACCCCCGCCTTAACCTCTCCACGGGTTTCTAAGCGCTGGTCTTTGAACTAGCAAAGAACCCTTGAAGAAGATCGAGTTACCGTCCAAACAAGGTCGGTTATGTTAATCAATTAAGGCATTTGACCCCGCCCCCTGGGGCCCCCACACCCGACCCCCCCCTTTGGGCCCCCCACTCTCCAGTTTCACGCACCGCCGCGACTTCCCAGAAGAAAATACCTCCGCGGGGAGGAGGACACGCTCCACCGAGGGTCCTACGAAATCCTCTTTTGGGACCTCCCCGCATTACGTAAACCCACTCGCGCGCCATCCCATAAAAACGAGGAACTTAAAGACAACCCCGACAAAATCCCCATGGGGAATTTCAAAAGTCACCACGCGGGTTTGAACGAAAACAAGGAGCTCGGGGGTCATCGGCGCGGTCCCTTGACCAATGGGAGGGGCTTTGTGCGGGAGGGGGGCGGGGCCTGTGTGTATTTTCGTTTTTTTCCCCTGGGTGACTGCCCTCTTTTCATTGGCTTTCGCCATTTAGGGGCATCGTTGGTGAAATAAACCGAGAAACTCCGGTTCGGAAATCCGGAGCGGAATTTGCCGGGAGTTGGCGACCGGTCGGGAAAGGGAATGGCACGGGAGGGGAGCCCTGTGATGAGAATCTGCCCGTGATTACAGACTGGATCTTGGAGTTGGTGGCGAACGGATGGGGTGGGGGGGTGTTTATGACGTCTTGACGTCACCGTGTGCAAATTCACGCAGGGGCCAATCCCGTTCCAGAATCACCAGATGAGAGGGCGCCACGTAGGGAATGTTTCAGCTTGTTTACAAACAACAACAAGTGGGACAGATGGTCAAAATCAGGCCCTGAATTTGGGTTGGCCCAGTGGAAAAGTGTTTAGCGCGTCGGCCTCGCAGTTTTGGGGTCGTGGGTTCGAACCTAGGTGGCTTCTCACTGTGTGGAGTTTGCATGAAACCGTGGGTTTCCTCCGGATACTCCGGTTTCATCCCAAAAAGCATACATGCTAGGCTAATTGGATGCTAATTTGTTCCTAGCTCTGGGCGATTTGTTGTTTGTGCCCTGCAGTTCTCCTGAGGCTCGTGTGGGTTTTCTCCGGGTACTTCAGTTTCCTCCCACACTCAAAACATGCATGCTAGGCTAATTGGATGCTAATTTATTCCAAGCTACGGGCGATTTGTTGTTCTCCTGAGGGTTGTGTGGGTTATCTCCGGGTACTTCAGTTTCCTCCCACATCCCCAAAACATCCATGCTAGGCTAATTGTATGCTAATTTGTTGGTAAAAGTTTTGTGAAAGTTTTGTTTGTTTTTGGGAGTTTTTTGTAGACAGATTTGTCAGTTTCTGGGTTTTTTTAAAGGTTTTTTGGGGGTGGTTTTGTCAAAATGTTTTGTTTGTTATTTGGAGTCATTTCATAGAAAGATTTTGGTCAGTTTCTAGGTTTTTGTGGGCAACTGGGCCACCTGTGGTCTCTCACGTGACTTAAAACTTGCCGTCCCAGCCGTCCAATTGCAATCAATCCCAATACATATTTGTAAATGACTCCAAAGCGTCTTTTACGGGAAGAAATAAATTCACAGCGGAGATGAAAGCCTCTGAAGCGCCGTACGCATGTCAGCGTTGATCGTTTTTCGTCCGTCCAGATGCCCGCGTGTAATTTTTTCAAGATGTTAGCGGCTAGCGTAGCGTTTCTGACCACTTTAATGTTTTATTAGTGGCGCGCGTGCGTGCGCCAAATCCCTCATAACCGCGGTTGTAAACGCCGGCGTCCAATCATCAATGATGTATTTTGACTTTCACTTTCTCAAGGGTTCGAGAAATGTGCGCTCTCCATTTCACAAGTGGAGAAGAAGTTAGCATTAGCTTTACTGCTAGCCTGGGACGCAGAGTATGTGTTAATAAAAGAGGGAAATTCATTCATCCATTCATTTTCTGAACCGCTTCATCCTCACTAGGGTTGCGGGGGGTGCTGGAGCCTATCCCAGCTGACTACGGCACATCGGTGGACAGCCAATCACAGGGCATAATTAGACGAAGAACTAATAAGTCATAGCTAGGGCGAATTTAGCATAGAATTAGCCTAGCTTGCATGTTTTTAGGATTTTTGGAGGAAACCGGGGTACCCATAAAAAACCCACACAAGCCCGGGAAGAACATGCAAACTTTTAACAGTGAGGACCCACTTGGGATCGAACCTTCGACCCCAAAACTGTGAGCCAGACGTTCAAACCACTTTTCCACCTGGCCGCCAATAACTTTGTTATTCATTCATTTTCTGAAGCACTTTATCCTCACCAAGGTCGCCGGGGGTGCTGGAGCCTAACCCAGCTCACTATGGCTAGGAACACGTTAGCACAAAACTAGCCAGTACAATTCACAAGAGGAGACCAATAACATGACAGAAATTGTTTTTTTAAATCACATTTTTGGACATTTTTAAATATAAATCTTAAATCATATGTATCAGATTTTGGGGATTTTTTGTATAGGATTATTTTTCATTTTTATAAAAGTGTTGATTTTTTATAGCTTATTTTTTTTGGGAGTTTTAGTCGAATATTTGGTTGCTTTCAAACTTCTTTTTATGGCTAAGATATATAAATTAAATTATTACTATTTTTCAATTTACATTTTTATATTTATTTCAATTTTGTAAATATAATGACAGATTATTGGACTCCACCCTCACACATTTTAGCCAATCACAAGGCACAAGGAGACAAACAACCAATCGCTCATAGCTAGTAACAAGTTAGCATACAATGAGCCTAGCGTGCATGTTTTTGGAATGTGGGAGGAAACTGAAGTACCCAGAGAAAACCCACGCAAGCCCAGGGAGAACATGCAAACTCCGAACACGGGTGAACCAACCTGGACTTGAACCCAGATCCCCCACCGTCAGGCCGACATGCTAACCACTCATCCACCGGGCCGGGAGTACCTGGAGAAAACCCACGCCGTCCCGGAGAGAACATGCAAACTCCACACAGATGGAACGTCCTGGATTTGAACCCACGACCCCAGAGCTGCGAGGCCGAGGTGCTAACCACTCTAGACACCGACCCAAAAATGGTCCGATTTTTACAAAATATGCCCACCCGTAAAAAAAAAAAAACACTCGCCCAATTTCAATCTCCACCGGCGAAAATTCCCTTAACGCGAAACACGTGTGTCTCGTTTCCAGGAGATCCCGGCTCGTGTTTTCAGGGCGTGTGAAACACGGCCGGCGTGTTTTTGCGGATTTCCAGAGCGCGGAAAAATTCCGAGACGGATTACGGCGGAGCGATTTCTCCGTCTTGACCGCGGCTTTCTCCCGGGTGCGAACTGTAAGTGCGCGTACGGGTATTTGACGGCGCCATCTGGGACTCCGCAGATGGCTTAAAGTGGGCCAACGGGTGGGACAATGGAGATTACGGGCGTCTGATCTCTTTGTTTGAAAGGCGTCTGACGGCCAAGGGGGAGGGGCCACCTTCTTTGATTTCCCGATTTCCGACCAGAGAGCAACATTTTGCATTTTTTTTGAATATTTTTTTTAATTATTTTTTTGTAAGTTCATAAAAATGTGAAATTCCACGCTGAAATTTGCAAGCGGAAGCCACTCGCTTGCTACTAGGACTCAGCATTGACGTAAAATATATATATAATTATTACTGTTATTATATTTGTTTTTAAAAAAAAATTTAGAAAGGGGTGACCCTACTTGGCGTTTTTTTGTTTAGCGTTTGATCTGTTTATCTTTTCTCTATTTTGAAATAAATATTGGTCGCAGTCGCTTGCGTCATGACATCACGCGCCGACGCAACGCGCCATTTTGTCGCGACGTCATCAAGTCACGGCGCCGTCAATTTGCATTTTTTGTGCATGGTGTGTTTTTTTGCTTGGTGGGTTTTTATGCGCATATAAGCCGTACCCTCGATTCAGTCATAATTTTTTTGTCTGACAAACGCGGCTAATACGCGAGAAAATACGGTAGGTAAGACGGCAGTTTTTTTCATCGTTTTTGTTTTCTTGAATTTTATTCATACACGTCAAAATTAATTTAGTTTAGCGTTTTATCTGTTTATCTTTTCTCTATTTTGAAATAAATATCAGCCGCATTCGCTTGCGTCATGACGTCACGCGCCGACGCGACTACGCCATTTTGTCGTGACGTCATCAGGTGACGGCGCTGTCAATTTGCAGATTTTTTGCATGGTGGGTTTTAAGCGCATTTAAGCCGTACCCTCGATTCAGTCATCATTTTTTTGTATGACAGATGCGGCTTATATGCGAGTAAATACGGTATATGCACGTTTTGCAGCTTCAATAATCATCGGGTAAAATAAGATAACTGTAAAATTGACCGTTTGGGTGATGCGCTTTCTTTCAATGCAGCACTTTATCAGCATGACAGCTAGCGTAGCGACCGCCGTCGCTGCCGTAAATCCCTTTTAGGACAATCCGACGCCATTCAGCGTGACGGCCAACCAACGACGCCCTTAAAACGACAAGCGCGAGACGCCGTCACGCTCAAAAACCTTTGGAAATCTCGAGAACCCGAATGCCGGCCCACCGACACCCTTGGCCAAATTGGACATTTCTTCTTTTGGAGCCAACGCCGCCCGGGCAACGGTGCAGGCGGGAAAATTCCTCACGACAAACGGTTTTTTGGGGGGAGGATTGGACGTCGAGGACGTTCAATTCCTCAAAAATTGGACGTCCTGTAGCGTCAAAAGACTTCCATGTAAATTTGGCCGTGGGGGAGGGGCTGAATGGGGTCAAAATGTCCGTCCACGAGGACAAGCGCCTACTTGAAAACCTCAAATTTCAACGTGTGTGGTCAGCTTTGGTGCGGTTTTTCCTTCGAACCCGATTGGCTGGCATTCTCGGTGTATTTAGTACATGTCATTCCTCAAGGCTTTTTGCTTGTAATCTGATCTGCCGGCTCTCCTTTTAGTTCTCCGGAGCCCCTTAATGGCGGGAAGAGGGGCCAAAATGGCGGAATATGCTCAGGCGAGCTTAGCGGATTTCTTGGCGCATGCTAGCTGGATCCGCCGGAGGTTTTTGTCTTTCTTCTGGCTTTTTCATTCATCGAGTTTACAATGGGAGCGGGGTCAAAATAGGGCACGCGTGCCGGGAGTGGACCGGCAGGGGGCTTTGATCCGGCCCACGGGGGTGTTGTGCCTGACATTCATATTAAATGTTTTTTTTTTTTTTTATAAAACCGGATGTGGAAAGTGGTTAGCGTGTCGGCCTTGCAGTTCTGGGGTCGTGGGTTCGATACCAGGTCGGTGGAGTTTCCAATGTTTACTGTCGGCTTACGTGGGTTTTCTCCGGGTACTCCAGTTTCCTTCCACTCCTCAAAAAGGTGCATGCTAGGCTAATTGTATGCTAAATTGCCCCTTGCTAAGATCAATTGGTTCTTTGTCCAATCGGGACCTGCGATTGGCTGGGATGAGCTCGTATCTGGGATAGGCACAGGCACCCCACGCGAGCCTTGTGAGGATAAGCGTTTCAGAAAATGAATGATTAGCTGTAAATGCTCATCTTTCAGTGCCATCAACGTCCAATCAATGGCGTTCGTCAACGGCGGCCAATAAGCGAACTTTTCAGTTGACTGCATTAAAGTTCCTATTTTGGGCAGATCTGGTTTGTCAATCATCGTCGGAAAACCGTTATAATGGACGATTCGAGCGCGGCGGCCGGGATTGACGGCTCGTTAAATAAAAAGGGAATAAATCCCCGACGTTTACGACTTTTCCGCCGACACGTCACTCGGCACTCGGCACTCGGCACTGTGTCCGGGGCCTTTTGGACTGTAATTGTGCGCTGGGAAAGCGAAAGTGTAATGAAAGCCATTCGTGGGCTGCAGGCCAACGGATGGAAGCCCCGCCCACTGGGCTGGGACTTCAGGTACTTTCCCAGCCTTTACGTTCGACGCTACGTTCATGCCATGACGCAACTTTTCTCTCTCTCGCGTTTCCTGAGCAAAGTTGGCTACCTGAAGTTTTTTATCATTTCATTATTTATATTTTTTAGTTCGAACTCTCCTGGCCTTAACAACAGCTAAAAAGAATACGGATGTTCCGATTATTATATTATATTTTTTGCATGTGTATGAATAACATGAACTTTCTTTTCAGTTTTTTATCACTAATTTTGATCCCACCCCAAAATAAATTCTCAAGTTGCCCCAAAATCAACAGCAAGAGCCCCAAATATTATTATAAACCAATCAAAGTCAATGGAATGTGAACAATAAGTCCCATAAAACTAACTACATCAACAGGAAATTACCCAAAATCAATAGGGATTGACATGAAATCAACAGGAAGTGACAGTTTTAAAAATACATTTGTCAACTTGCCCCAAATTTAACAGGAAGAGCCCTAAACCTATCAGAAAGTAATCAAAGTCAATAGAATGTGACCCATAAGTCCCATAAAACCAACAAAAGCGACCCAACATTAACAGGAACTGACCTAAAATCAACAGGAAGTGACAAAGGAAAAGGTACATTTCTCAAATTGATCAAAGAATTAATCAGAGTCAAAAAAATGTGACCCATAAGTCCCATAAAACCAACAAAAGCTACCCAACAACAACAGGAAGTGACCTAAAATCAACAGGAAGTGACCTAAAATCTACAGGAAGTGACAAGGGAAAAAGTACATTTCTCAAATTGATCAAAAAAATAATCAAAGTCAATAAAATGTGACCATAAGTCCCATAAAACAACAAAAGCTACCCAACATCAACAGGAAGTGACCTAAAATCAACAGGAAGTGACAAGGGGAAAAGTAAATTTCTCAAATTGATTAAAAAATAATCAGTCAATAAAATGTGACCTATAAGTCCCATAAAACCAACAAAAGCTACCAAACATCAACAGGAAGTGACCTAAAATCAACAGGAAGTCACATGGAAATGCTCTTAAATCAACATGCACGATCCAAAATCCACGTATAAACAAATACGTATAAATTTAATGACCCATAGATACCCAAACACCAACAAAAGCTACCCAACATCAACAGGAAGTGACCCAAAACACCAGCCCCCATCCAAAATGGCCGATTTCCCGCCTTTTCTCTCACAATCCACTCTGTTCTTTTTATTGCTAGCGGTGAAATCCATGCTATGCTAAACACACTCCAAGTTTTGTCTTTTACGGCGTGCCATCAAACTCCACATTGGCTTGAGCGGCGCGGTGCGTTCAAAGACTTGACAAGAAACAGAACGTCCCCCCCAGACGCGCGTATGAGGCTTTGCCACGCGGCTGGCTAAACACCCCGACGTTAGCTTGACAAACGAGGAAGAACAGGAACGCGCGACTGATAAGCACCGTCGCGAAAATCCGCAAAAACAATCTTGACGCTCAACACAGAGTTTTCCAAAACAGTCGGCCATCTTTTTTTACATTTACCAACTTAAAATAAACATTAAAAATACTAAAAGTGTCATAAAAAATAGTGGCCGTCTGTACCCATCAATGGAAGGCAAAGAGTTATGCTAACACTTTATGCTAACAGCTAAGCTAGCACAAGTACCGTATTTTCTCGCATATAAGCCGTATTTCTAACGTAAAAAAAATGACGACTGAATCAAAGGTACGGCTTATGTGTACTAGACTTGCTATACCCTTTTTCACCAGTAGATGTCGACAAAGTAACATTTACTATTTATTGGTTATTTTCTGTTTTGCAGTAAGAAAACAACCATTACTGGATGAATTAATTGACCCTAATAATGTGCTTTTGATTCAAAGTATAATTTTTCTTAATATTTTCCCTTCAAAGTAATACATTTGTACTCCCAATTAAAACCATGAATATGGAGATGAAAATTGTGAATCCGGGGGCGGCTTATATGCAAGAAAATACGGTAATATTCTTGCAAAATGATAAGATTGGAACATTTCCAAGTCTGGGACGACCTCAGCGTTGGCGTTTGTTGCTCAACTGTGTCACCTTTGAGTCATTTTTGTGGGTTGCTAAAGGCGCGGCGCTCCCGCAGGTGGGCCCGATTGCCCCGGGCTCCAAAAAAAAAAACACAAGAGGGAGAAGGAGGGCCGGCGGGCGGGCGGGTTGTGATTTTATGGCACTCAGCTGTCTAGATTTCCACAGGTCGCCACGGAAAAGAATGCGAGACGTCATAAACGCTTCTTTGCGCAAATGAGCGAGGCCAAACAAACGGCCGATTTACGAAGACAGCCTCGGGGAAAAACGCGGCGACCGCTCCCAAGGCCAAAAAAAACAGGCGGAGGAATGAACGATCGGTCACCTTTAAATTCACAATAGCAGATTGTTGTATATTTTTTGTTTTTAAATACTGGGGAAATAGTTTTTTTTAAATTACATTTTTGGACATTTTTAAATATAAATCTTATTTTGCATGTATCAGATTTTGGGGATTTTTTTGTATTGGATTATTTTTCATCTTTATAAAAGATTTGATTTTTTATAGCTTATTTTTGGAAGCTTTAGTCGAATATTTGATTGCTTTCAAAATTATTTTTATGGCTAAGATTAATGTACTTTAGATATTATTTTATTATTTATTTTTTTTATATTTATTTCAATTTTGTAAATATAATGACAGATTATTGGACTCCAACCTTCACACTATTTAGCCAATCACAAGGCACAAGAAGACAAACAACCAATCACTCATAGCTAGGGACATGTTAGCACAAAATTAGCCTAGCATCCATGTTTTGGGCACATGGGAGGAAACCCAAGTACCCAGATAAAACCCACATAAGGCCAGGGAAAACATGCAAACTCCACACAGGACATTCTGAACACGGGATCGAACCCACGAGCCAAAAACCACGAGGCAGGTGTGCTAACCACTTATCCACCGTATCATATCACAAAATTATCATTGATTATCAATTATCAATTACCACACAGGACATTCCGAACACGGGATCGAACCCACGACTCCAGAACCACGAGGCAGGTGTGCTAACCACTCCTCCACCCTATCATAACACAAGATAATCATTGATTATCAATGATCAATTATCATTATTCACAATTAGCCTAGCATGCATGTTTTGGGGACATGAAGGAAACCAACGTACCCAAATAAAACCCACATAAGCCCAGGGAAACTCCATCAAGGACATTCCAAACACGGGATCGAACCCACGAGCCCTAAACCACGAGGCAGGTGCGCTAACCACTTAACCGCCGTATCATATCACAAAATTATCATTGATGATCAATGATCAATTATCATTGGCGACAAACAACCAATCACCCAAAGCTAGCCACATGTTAGCACACAATTAGCCTAGCATGCATGTTTTGGGGACATGAAGGAAACAATGTACCCAAATAAAACCCACATAAGCCCACCTAAACTCCATCCAGGACATTCTGCACATGGGATCGAACCCACGAGCCCTAAACCACGAGGCAGGTGTATACCCACTCCTCCACCGTATCATATCACAAAATTATCATTGATGATCAATTATCATTAGCGACAAACAACCAATCACCCAAAGCCAGCCACATGTTAGCACACAATTAGCCTAGCATGCATGTTTTGGGGACATGAAGGAAACCAATGTACCCAAATAAAACCCACATAAGCCCAGCTAAACTCCATCCAGGACATTCTGCACATGGGATCGAACCCACGAGCCCTAAACCACGAGGCAGGTGTATACCCACTCCTCCACCGTATCATATCACAAAATTATCATTGATGATCAATGATCAATTATCATTGGCGACAAACAACCAATCACTCAAAGCTAGCCACATGTTAGCACACAATTAGCCTAGCATGCATGTTTTGGGGACATGAAGAAACATTGTACCCAAATAAAACCCACATAAGCCCAGCTAAACTTCATCCAGGACATTCTGCACATGGGATCGAACCCACGAGCCCCAAACCACGAGGCAGGTGTATACCCACTCCCCCACCGTATCATATCACAAAATTATCATTGATGATCAATGATCAATTATCATTGGCTAGCCTCGCATCACAAATCGTACAATGGATTATCATACGAGTCCCGCTTTTATTTTGAAGTCCCATCCCATCAAAACAGGAAACCCCGGGGCGGTTTTCAACTTAAAGGACTTTGGCCTCCGCGCGTGCCTCCCCAAATTTGCAAAGTGGGCTTTCTCGTCAAGAGGTGGGGGGGTCTTCGCTTCAAACCCGGATTTCAATCGCCGGGTGGGGGGGGGCGCCACACAAATCTGCCAGCCATTACACTTAACATTCTTGCGGCCCATGCGAGCGCTTCTGGGATGGGAGGGGCCACAGGAGGGGCCACGGGGGATTGGGGGGTCTCCAACTCGCAATCCCTCCCGGAGCCGTTTTGTATATTTTCGGCTGTCCGGGCAAACATTTTGGCTTTTAAAGCGGGCCGGGCCTCTTGAAAGGAATGCAGGTGGGAAAAAAATACAAAATATATCCAAATAAATCCCCCCCCTGCCGCCGCCACTCCTTCAGAAGAAAAGCCCCCCGAGAAAAGCAAACCCAACAAGCGTGTGAAGCAAAATGAAATGAAATCTCGAACCGTGTGAAAAAGGTTCGGGTGCCTCGGCCTCGATTAACTGGCACACAATAGGCCTAGCATGCAGGAATACCCGCAGAAAACCCACGCAAGGTCACATCTAAACTAAAAAGGTCGGAACCCAGCAGGTATCGAACGCCCGAAATCAGTACAAAGAGACAGACTATGTAAACATTCATTGATTTTTCGTACCGCTTATCCTCACAAGGGTCACGGGGGTGCTGGAGCCTATCCTAGTTGACTCCGGACACCCTGAACCAATCGCGGCGCACACGGAGACAAATAAGCAATCAATCAAAGATACAAACAAGTTAGCATACAATTAGCCTAGCATGTATGGTTTTGGGACATTTTTGGGAGTACCTGAGGAGAACCCACGCAAACTCCACAGACTGAGGACCCACCTGGGATCGAACCCTCGACCCCAGAACGGCGAGGCCGACGCACTAGCCACTCGGCATTTAACGTAAAAAAAAAAACACTGTCAATGATAGGGTTGAAAATGTCAACTCCTAAACCACAGGTGTCAAAGTGGTGGATATAGATGTATATTAAATGTCCTGATTTTCTCCCTTTTAAATCAATCATTGTCATTTTTTAATCCATTTTTTCTGTGTTTTTAGTTCAAAAATCATTTTGTAAAATCTAAAAAAAATATATATATATATATATATATATATATATATATATATATATATAAAAGCTCAAATAAACATTGTTTTAGATCTATAAAAAAACGGAATATTCAGGGCTTTTAATCCACTTCTAATCCATTTATAAAAAAATAATAATCTAAATATTATATCTAGAATGGTCCGGCCCACATGAAATCAAGTTGACGTTAAAGCGGCCCGCGAACACCTTTGTCCTAAACAAGGAAAAATTCCAAAGAAATGAGAACGCGGGCTATCGGACTGATTTTAGCGCCCCTTTTTTTCCTCCACAGGTGCTCCTTCCTCCGAGGGCACGTTGACGGACGAGGAAAGGGTTTTTTTGTAATATTTTTTTCTTTTTTTGCTCTCCCACAGCCCGCCACGCATTCCAGTCAAATCCCAGTCTAAACACCTGCATGAGCGAGGCTGCAAAATCACCCGCGCTTCCTTCCTGTTGAAAAACACTGGGTGGCATGTTTGCCCAGCCGCCAACATGGCCGCCTCTCCACTTCTCAACGGGTATGTAACCCAGACATTTTAAAGGGGCAGCGTCGTCCATTTTTCAGTCCAAGTCGGCCCATTTTTGTCAATTTCACGTAAATCAATATCCGCCAATTTTTTAATCCTACCACTCTTATTTGGACTAATAAAAATAATTATAAATTATATAATAATAATATAATAACAATTATAATATAATAATAATATAATATAATTATAAATAATAATAATAATAATTCATTTATTTTCTGAAGCGAGAAGGGTCAGGGGGTGCCGGAGCCTATCCTAGCTGACTTCGGGCGGGTGGGTGGCCAACCAATCGCAGAGAGAAAAACAACCAATCCCTCAAAGCTAAAAGCTAGGGACAATTTAGCATCCAATTAGCCTAGCTTGCATATTTTTGGAATGTGGAAGTGAACCGGAGTACCCTTAGAAAACCCACACAAGCCCAAGGAGAACATGACTCAAAAATGGATGAGTGGTTAGCGTGTCGGCCTCACAGTTCTGGGGTCCTGGGTTTGAATCCCGGTCGGTCCACCTGCGTGGAGTTTGCATGTTCTCCCCGAACCTGCGTGGGTTTACTCCAGGTCCTCTAATTTCCTCCCACATTGAAAAAACATGCATGCTAGGCCGATTGGACAGTCTAAATTGGCCATAGCTACGATTAGTCATTTGTTTTGTGTCTTTCAATTGGCTGGCCACCGATTCAGGGTCTCCGCTGGGATTGACTCCAGCACCCCCGCGACCCAAGTGAGGATAGAACGGTTCATAAAACGAACAAATGAATTTCCGATCGCATCGTCCACCAAAATGAAATCTGCCCGGCGACAAGCGACGGCTAGCATAACGACGCAATATCGCATCCAGTTACAACATATCGGCATTCGTTAGCTTTCTAATACTTTTGCAGACTCCAAACAAAGAAAAATTGCATAGTCAGAGAATGGCGCGTCACCCCGAAAGAAGTAAGCATGACCTCAGTGGAATCCGGGAAAAAAAATCCCCAAAAAACAGAGGGCTGAGAAGAAAGAAGCCTTTGAAAGGTGCTCAGTCTCTAATTAGCGGGGGCCACTTTGCTAACGGCAGGTTGTCCAGACCTGTCCAAAAATGCCTCTTTGTAATCAAAGAGCTGCTTAGATGTCGTAATCCACGCCCACGTTTGTCTCCTGTCCAAAAGGTGGGAACCTCGCCGTAAAATACCGTTGATGGGGGGAAAAAAGGGCATTTCTAGGTGGCTTTTGGTTTATTTTGGGGGATTTGTGGATCACTTCCTGTTCATTTGGGGGCATTTCTGGTTCGCTTCTGGTTGATTTTGGGGGCTTTTCGGTGTCACCTTTGCTGAATGGCAGCCTTAATTGGATGGCTCGACCTCAAAAGTCAAATAAAACTTGCGCTAATGATAAGTCTGGAACTAGCGCCAAAGCTAAGGAGAGCTAAAATGCATTAGCGTCGTGCTGCACATGCCCAAGAGTGAACGAGCAAGTGCCGCCAAATCCAATAGGAAGTGCCCCATAATGTTTTGGAAGTGAACTGTTGTGAAGTATGTTTGATAAAAAAAATAGGTGTATTTTTTTCTTTAATAAATAATGAGTTTTATGATTTGGAAAAATAGATGTATTTTTTTAAATTAAAAAGTAGATGCATTTTTTTATTTAAAAACTAGATTATTTTTTAATTTAAAAACTAGATGTATTTTTTTAAATTTAAATACTAGATGTATTTTTTTTAATTTAAAAACTCAATGTATTTTTTTATTTAAAAACTAGATGTATTTTTCAAATCTAAAAACTAGATGTATTTTTTACATTTAAAAACTAGATGCATTTTTTAAATGTAAAAACTAGATGTATTTTTTAAATGTAAAAACTAGATGATTTTTTAAATGTAAAAACTAGATGATTTTTTAAATGTAAAAACTAGATGTAGTTCTTAAAATAAAAAACTAGATGTATTTTTTTAATTTAAAAACTAGATTTTTTTCAAATTTAAAAACTAGATTTTTATTTATTTAAACACTCTGTATTTTTTTATTTTAAAAACTAGATATATTTTTCAAATTTAAAAACTACCTATATTTTTTTATTTAAAAGGTAGATTTATTTTTAAGGAAAAAAATAATTATTTTTTATCTAGTGTTAATCAAAAAACGTTTATAAAACTGCTTTAAAATTACAACAACAACAAAAACGTAGGATTTCCTGTTTCCTCTTTCATTTTGCACTATAAACAAAAGTTGAAAGAGATATTTCCTCTTGGCTTGAACGCTGCCATTTCCAATTGCCACGAATGCACCGCTCGCTCACTTGCAAAGTGACCTAGATGGAATTAACGCCGAAATTCCCAGCATGCCTTGTGGCAGCCTTTGTAAAAAGTTATTCATCATGAAATATGACTTTCCCGGTTCATATGTTTATGCCATGTCATAATTTATCAAACCCTTCTTTAGTTCTTTTCTCTTTACTGTAGCATTAAATATGATTTGTTTGATCATATCCAGTTGAAAATGTGAAAAATCTTCCGTGGGATTCCCGAGAGAAGCTGCGGGTGACAGGAACGCGCCGGCCTCGGCCTGCCAGCTGCGTAACTTAAAACCCGAGACGGACGCAGGGAGGGACGGCGGCGGCCGTCTGCTCGTCTGGCTGACTGTCCAGACACGTGCCAACCAGCCCTCCCACTACAAATACGATTGGACGGCAAGCAACATCTGTTCTTTCTCTGCTCAAGATGCACTTTGCCACCAGCTACTTCATTGCTAATAGACGTCCAATCTTTTTGTAGCGAGAGGTACGGCAGTGGATGGACCAATTTTTGTTTTTTTTTAACTTTGCTGCCACCCCTCCTGATTCAAATTGATTGGACATCTAGCCCAGATAATGGCAGAAAATCTGTTCTCTCGCAAGTGGATGTCCAATCTATTTGTAGCAAGAGGTTGGCAGCGGACGGACCAATTTTTATTTTTATTTTGCTGCCAACCCTCCCGATTCAAACAGATTGGACATCTAGCATCATCCATGGCAGAAAATTTGTTCTTTTACTGTTCTTCTCTCGCTAGTGGGCGTCCAATCCATTTGTAGCGAGAGGCTGGCAGCAGATGGATGAAGTTCAATTCTTTTAACTTTCCTGCCAGCCCTTCCCGTTCAAATAGATTGGACATCTAGCCCCAATAATGGCAGAAAATCTGTTCTTCTCTCGCTAGTAGACGTCCAATCCATTTGTAGCGAGAGGTTGGCAGCAAATGGACCAACTTTAATTTTTTTTAAAAACTTTTCTGCTAAGCCTCCCGGTTCAAATAGACTGGACGCCGAGTTAAAAAGTCAAATTTGTTCTCCCTATGACCAATTTAATTGATCAACTTTCAGCGTCCAATCCATTTCAGGTGGGAGCGTTGGCAGCAAAGTTAAAAAAAATGTTACTCAGACTAAAATGGATTATCACGGGTAGACGTCCAATCTATTTGAAGTGGAAGGCCTGGCAGCCAAGTTAAAAAATAAAAAAAAATGTCTACTAGCTGTCCAATCCATTTGAAGTGGGAGACTTGGCAGCAAATAGCCGTCAATGGCAGCACAATTAACACTTGAAATATCGATTGGACGCCGTCAAGAAGGAGGAAAATACCAAATATGGCCTGTTTTTGTTGTTGTTGTTTATGAATTTTGAAAAGATTTGATCCCCACACACACACACACCCCGTGGCCTTATTTACAGCGATTGTCATGCAAATGAGGGCCGGCTTTAAAGGTTTTGAGGCCCCGCCCACTTTTGCCCCACCACCCCCCTGACACCATTCATGTCAAAAGAACTATTAAGGCTAATTAGTTGACTTTTTGGCGCTTTGCGTTTATCCGCTAAGGCGGCGCGTTGACCCTGACGCTTGCTCGCCCTTTTGCCGCCACCCGCATATTTACTTTTTATCAAGATACATATTTTCCTGTTTATGATTGACGCAAAATACAAAAACAATGCTTAACAGCAACCTGAAATATTTTGCTTTTTTTTTTAAAGTCAAATAAAGTATTGCAGAAAACATTTTGTACTAATTAACTTCTCTTAATAAAAAAATATACATTTTTAAATATTTTTTTCCAACAGGAAATGAATTAACTTATCGTGTACATATTTTTAATGACTACTTCTACTTGCGTCATATTATTTTGAAGTACCACTTTTATCCTGCCCTAATATGGTCATACAATAGTTTTTAGCACAGCATAATAACAATAACCGTTCTTACTCATCACATCATAAAAATATAAAAAATGCAATCACTATTCTTTTCCTCAAATACTTTTTACTTCATGAGTAATATTATTTTGGGAAGTAATACCTTTATTCTGCCCAAATATGGTCATTTAATATAGCTGCCATGGTCATAAAATCATGCTCAAAATTATTATATGAGCATTTTCAGATAATTATAATAATTTTTAGCACAGTATAATATCAGTTCTCATAAACGACGTACTGAAAATACCCCAAAAAATCCACCACTATTTTTTCCCGGAATACTTTTTCACTCAAGTAAATTTTTTATTATGGACAATTTTTCTTGGGTAATATTATATTGAAGTAACACATTTATTCCGCCCTAATATGGTCTCAAAATTTAAATACAGTATCACAATATCATAAATGGGTTGCTGAAAATACCCCCAAAAAATCCATCACCATTTTTCCCCCAAATACTTTTTTTTTTAACTTGTACTCGAGTACATTTTCTTGGGTAATAAAACTCCGACTAGAGCAAGGGTATTTTTTTATATAAATGGATTAAAAGAACTGGATTAAAATCCCTGAATATTCCGTTTTTATAGATCTAAAACAATGTTTATTTTAGCTTTTTTTTTAAATATATGTTTAGATTTTACAAAATGATTTTTGAACTAAAAACAGAAAAAATTGATTAAAAAATGGCAATTATTGATTTAAAAGGGGGGAAATCAGGAAATTTAATATACATCGGACCATTTTAGATATATTTAGATTTTTTTATAAATGGATTAAAATAACTGGATTAAAAGCCCTGAATATTCCGTTTTTTATAGATCTAAAACAATGTTTATTTGAGCTTTTTTAAAATATATTTTTAGATTTTACAAAATGATTTTTGAACTAAAAACACAGAAAAATGGATTAAAAAATGACAATTATTGATTTAAAAAGGGGAAAAATCAGGAAATGTAATATACATCGGACCATTTTACATATAATATTTAGATTTTTATTAATAAATTGATTAAAATAACTGGATTAAAATCCCTGAATATTCAGTTTTTTTTATAGATCTAAAACAATGTTTATTTTAGCTTTTTTCATATATTTTTAGATTTTACAAAATGATTTTTGAACTAAAAACATAGAAAAAAATGATTAAAAAATGACAATATTGATTTAAAAAGGGAAAAATCAGGAAATGTAATATACATCTATACTCTTCATTTGAATTTGACCCTAAAACAGAGTCGCCACTCATCATTTACTTTCCGGGCCACACAATATGATGCGGGGGGCCAGATTTGGCCCCCGGGCCGCCACTTTGACACCTGTGGACTAGATAGAGTATTTTTTTACCCACTTCTACCCTCTACCAAGCCGAGGGCATCCCACTGGGCTTTCCAATACATTAATACCCCCTCTCTCTTAACATGACCCCCCCCCCCTTTACCATCACCCCTTCACTGTCACTACTGGGGGGGTTTTGAGAGGGGGGTCTTGGTTTTTAAAAGAGCCAGGCATGACCACACGCTGTGTTATCTGGGTCATGAATTCTTAACTGGCAGCCATGCAGAGTTCAACCTGTTTACGTGCTTGACACAAACGTGAGGATTGCCAGAAAAAGTCACGCTACTACTACTAATACTACTACTAATAATAATACTACAAGAAGCACTTTGCCAGCCATTGACGTCCAATTCAATATCAAGTAAGCTGCGAAAAGCCCCCAAATGGACCCAAAAACAATCCAAAATCAATAGAAAGTGACTCTCGAGTGCCGCAAAACTAACAAAGCGACCCAAAATCAATAGGAAGTGACCCGTAACAACCTTAAAATAAGCAATAATAAATATATCCATCATGTTGATGGAGCTATATTAAAAAGCCTATTTTTTCAAATGAGAAATACAGTTTATATACGATTAAATAAACTGTCTTATCTTAAAATGAGTCATAGATGAGAGACATGAAGAACAAATAGGGCGTCATCATTCAAAAATATTAATAAAATAAATGAGTCACAGTTCGAAAAAAAAAAAGAATATTCCAAACTCCCTAAATCAGCCAAGGATTTTTTTTTTAAATATTAACTTTTACATTAAAAAAATATTAAGAAAATAAATGAGTCACAGGTCGAAAAAAATGAATAAATATTCCAAACTCCCTAAATCAGCCAAGGATTTTTTTTTTAAATATTAAGTTTTAAATATGAAAGTGAAACAATTCCTAATTACAACCAACTAAACGAATAGAGTCATAAAATGGGTAGTAATTTAGTATTATGAGCAATAAGACACAAGGAGTGCTAAGGAAAAGTAATAAATGAACAATTTAATGTATTTTTATGAAGGCCAAGTAAATAAATGATCCACTAATCTAAAAAAAAGTTTTTTTTAATAAACACTGACAACATTATTATTTTTTAAAGTTGTCAAAAGCGACCAAAAGTTGAACCAGAAGAGTTTTTCGACTTTTCAACAAAAAGTGACTTTCATGAGAAATACTGCAAAGTATAGTAGTCGTAGTATACAGTTAAGTAGACTAGACTGTATAATAAGTAGTATGAGAAGGCGTGTACTCACGGACTGGCTCCTGTTTGGGGTCGAGTTCGCAGCAAGTCTCCTGGAGCCGGCCCACCTTCCGCTGTAGCCCGCGTAGACGTCGCCCGGTGGCGGCCAGGTCGCCCTCCAGCTCGGCGAACACCGAGCACGCGTGCTTGGCCAGGTCGGACAGCTGGCGGAGGCTCCGGGCCAGGGCCGCGTGGCTGACGGCCAGCAGGTCGCGGAAGAGCGGCCCGCCGGGACACTGCCCCGGCCCCGACTCCTGCCCCGGCTCCAGCCTCTCCGCCTCTCCCTCGACGCGGCACAGGGAGCGAGGCTCCACCAGCCGCTTGACGAACGGCATGTCGCTGGTCCTAAATCCGACGACGACGACGCCCGGCTCCGGCGTGGTCCGCTCGGCGTGGTGGCTTCAAAAGCCCCCCGTGCTCGCCCTGGCATCGGACCGAGTCGCTCCGGTCATCTGCCTGAGCCGAGACTTTTTCCCTTTCTTTTTCTTTCTTTTTTTCCTCTCCCCACCAGCAAGGAGGCGGCGGCTCACGAGTCAAACTGGAGGTGCTTTTTAAAAAACTAAAAGTGGGGACGCTGGGAAAAGGCGGAGTGGAGCCGGATGGATTCGGCTAGCGGCGGGGCTGCCGTGGTGCCTTTAGGGGCACTCGAAAACGGGGTATTCGAAGTAGAGAAAGAGGTGTGGCGAGTTAAAGCGACCAATGGAAACACGACTAAGATTTTTTTTACTGACGTCAAGGGTGTCAGACACGGGTTGGTTCGCGGGCTGCTTTAACGTCAACTTGATTTCACGTGGGCCATTTTAGATATAATATTTAGATTTTTTTTATTATTATAAATGGATTAAAAGAACTGGATTAAAAGACCTGAATATTCCGTTTTTTATAGATCTAAAACAATGTTTATTTTAGCTTTTTTTTAAATATATGTTTAGATTTTACAAAATGATTTTTGAACTAAAAACAGAAAAAATTGATTAAAAAATGGCAATTATTGATTTAAAAGGGGGGAAATCAGGAAATTTAATATACATCGGACCATTTTAGATATAATATTTAGATTTTTTTATAAATGGATCAAAAGAACTAGATTAAAAGCCCTGAATATTCCGTTTTTATAGATCTAAAACATTGTTTATTTTTGCTTTTTTTAATATATATTTTTAGATTTTACAAAATGATTTTTGAACTAAAAACACATCTAATAATCATTTGTTTTTCATTTCAAATGGAAACATTTTTTTAAAAATTATATTCAATATTAAAGTGGAAAACCGAAAATATTT
This sequence comes from Stigmatopora argus, assembly GCF_051989625.1. Classification (NCBI taxonomy): domain Eukaryota; kingdom Metazoa; phylum Chordata; class Actinopteri; order Syngnathiformes; family Syngnathidae; genus Stigmatopora; species Stigmatopora argus. The sequence goes on from NC_135394.1 coordinate 17,863,521, forward strand.
TTATATATTAGATTTTACAAAATTATTTTTGAACTAAAAACACAGAAAAAATGGATTAAAAAATGACAATGATTGATTTAAAAGGGGGGAAATCAGGAAATTGAATATACATCTATACTCTTCATTTGAATTTGATCCTAAAACGGAAAGTCGGCACTCATCATTTACTTTCCCAGCCGCCACTTAGACACCTGCACTGTGGGCGTTACCTGACTAAAAAAATGGGGTAAAAAAAGATTGTTTTTAAAAATGGTTCATTTTAAGTCATTTTTAGGTATTAACTGTTAAAGACGTCAATTTTTTTGAATATTTTTGGTTAGCTAGTGTCAAAACTGGAAAAAAAAAATTTCCCCTACTTTGGTTATTATTTTTTAAATCAAAAAGTACAATGAAAAGTCAAATGGAATGTGTATTGCTTTCCCATTTTCATTAATTAATAAATTAAAATGAATGCATATATACTTAAAAAAGAGTGAATATGAACGATCCCAGTCCTGTTAAATTGGACATCTATCGCTACGTAAACACGTTTTTGTATCTTCAATTAAAGTTTAATAACTAGTTTGCAAAATAAAAGCGAACAATTCCTATAATCGCATTTCAAACCGATTCGACTTCTCCAACCGTCGATAGCTCGGCGCTAACGGATCGCGGTTAGCGACGACGCGTGGGGGTTAATCTTCAGCGCCGGCCTTCCCATTCAGATATGCTGAACGAGTGTTTATCTAAATCCCGGGCCAAAGCTCTTCCTGTTGCCGCGCCGGCTAGCGCTAACGCTAGCGCAGAAGTGCAAGCTCGGCAAAGCCGGGGTGCCGTGTGTCGTCATGCTTTGGGCCGCCACAAAAGGAGCGCACAAAAGAGGATAATCTGAGCGCTCGAGGTCCCGCGCAAGCTAGCCGGCCGTTGGGCGCGGTTGGCTTTTTCTTTAGCGCTTAGCGATTCTTTATCTGGCAATGACGACTTCGCTATACTTTACATTGTCTTCTGGGAAAGTGTTGTCATTTTCTATTGTTATTACATCACTTCCTGTTGATTGGAGTCCATTTGGGGTTTGTTTTGGGTCACTTCCTGTGGATTTCAGCTCATGAGTTTTCGTTTTATAGGGACATTTTCAGGTCACTTCCTGTTGAATTTGGGTTACTTTGGATTTATTTTGGGCTACTTGTTCATTTGGGTAACTTCCTGTTCATTTGAGTAACTTCCTGTTCATTTGAGTGCAATTCAGTTGATTTGGGGCTTATTTTGGGTAACTTCCTGTTCATTTGAGTCCAATTCTGTCCATTTGGAGCTTATTTTGGGTCACTTCCTGTTGAATTTGGGTTATTTTGGATTCATTTTGGGCTACTTGTTCATTTGGGTAACTTCCTGTTCATTTGAGGCTTATTTTGGGTAACTTCCTGTGCATTCGAGTCAAATTCTGTTCATTTGGGGCTTATTTTGGGTCACTTCCTGTTGAATCTGGGCTACTTGTTCATTTGGGGCTTATTTTGGGTCACTTCCTGTTGAATTTGGGTGACTTTGGATTCATTTTGGGCTACTTGTTCATTTTGGGTAACTTCCTGTTCATTTGAGTCCAATTCTGTTGATTTGAGGCTTATTTTGGGTCACATCCTGTGGATTTGGTAACTTTTGGCTCATTTGGGGCTTATTTTGGGTCACTTCCTGTGGATTTGGGTCACTTTCGGCTCATTTGGGGCAAATTACACATTACTACTTGATAAAATTACTAGTTGATTTGCAGGATTTATATCTCACTTCCTGTTGATCCAAAGACATTTCTGGGTCACTTTTTGGTGCTTTGGCGCCCTTTCTGTTACGTTTGCCAAAATTACGGGTCACTGCCTGTTGATCCGGGTCACTTTCTGTGAACTTTGGGCAATTCCATGTTATTTTCTACGCTTATGAAGTCACTTCCTGTTCATAAGAGTCTCCTACTGAAAAACAAAGTGAGCTGTTTTGAAAGCGTTTTACGGGTGTCACCCGCATATATACGTACGTAGCAAAGGCTGACAAATGGGCTTCCCTTTTAGCCGCAGCTGCTTTGACACTCCAAGCGCTATTTGGGGTCCGGCCGCCCCCTTTTTCGGGGGCCGGAACGTTCCATTTGGAAAGAAAGGGGCCGCGCTACTTGACCCTTTCGACCCTATTAGCCCCTAACGGGCTAAACGTCGGCTAACATCGACGGCGCTATTTGTCCAATCCATTCCGACCATCCAATACTTTTTAATCGTGATAAAAAGTACGTGAAGTGGGTAATAAAAATAGTCTGACTTTATTGAACAATTTGTGCTAGCATGCTAGCACCGTTAGCATGCCGTCGTCATACATTCCCAGTAAGAATGGTCCAAAGCAGCGCTTGGTTTTTGCATAGCGTGTCGAAAGTTTTCACTTACGAGTTTTGTGCTGGTTGACCACCATTTTGTTTTTCTCGGTTAGCGCTAATTCAGAGTTAGCATTTTTTTTTTTCATCGTTTTTGGAAAGTTTAGCGGGAAATAACCCACCAAAGCGCTCATTCCGTTTCAGCACCGTCTTCTTCTAGTCAGGGTAGTGGGGGTGCTGGAGCCTATCCCGGCTGATTTGGGATACAAGGGGGACAGGACGAGATTGGTCGCTAATCGGTCATCCAACTAAATGAATGACTTTTTTAAAAACTCACTTTAATTTAGTTGGAAGCTAACGTTAGCTTGTTGGGGATTTGGAGATCGGTCGCCTGGACGTCCGCCGAGGGGCGCAGGAGCTCCAGTTGGGTTTCCAAGGCGACCCTCTCCCGGTTGACCGCCTGCAGCCACAAAACAGATCATGTGACAATGTCTCTCGACGAATGGCACGCGTGTACGGTGGATCATTACGTGAAATATTTGGTCATGACTTCATTTTGTTGGAACGCACCAAAAGTTTTGGGACGTTTTCCCATCTGATTGAATGGGGAAGTGTCCCAAAACTTTTGGGCATCTATATTTGTCAATCACATCAATACTATGACTAGAATGGATTCATTTTTCTTCCTTTTAATGCTACATTAATTTGTAAAAGTAAAAAATATTCATAGAGTGGATGAACATTTATTAATTCATGTTTTTTTTTTCTTAAAAAATGGCGGTACTCACTATCGCAAAAAAATATGAGATATGTGCCACTGCATATTTTGTATTATTTTTATAAAGACCAAATTTGTAAAACTTCTCAAAAATATTTTTCAAAATACATAAATTCCACTTCAAACAGCAGTGAATACTAAAATAAGAAATCAATTTCCCATCTTGTTGTGCACTTTTATTTTGAAATTCACAGGGGAAATCACTTTTTGGTATGATGCAAAAAAAATAAAAAATAATTAGACTTTTTACTAGAGACTAAAAATTGCGCGGCGGCTAGCGAAGGGTCGGAATTTAAAGCCGACCTCGACCCTGCCCGCCGCTGGGAACAGGTGACGACGACGAAGCTTTCGCAAAGGTCGCGCTCGCTCGTCTTTCCGACGGGCCATCCTTGGGCTCGCCGCTATTTTTTTGGGGGGCGGACAGTTGAGAATGCCGCCGCCCATTTTGGAATTAGATGCCAGCTAAATAAAGGCGCCTTTCTCGAATTCCCGCCATGCAACGGAAGTTGAGGGATGGCGGTGGCGTCAACGCGGATGCTAACCGCTAAGCTGTGCGTGAGTGGCAAAATAAAAAAAAATAGATATATATTTCAAAAGATTGCCCACTCAATGTATTATATTACAATAAATATTGAGTTCAGTTAAGAAAAATGGTAAGCCAATGAAAAAGGCTGAAAAAAAAAAATCAAGGGTGTCAACATATAGGCCCCGGGCCGGAAGTGGCCCGCCCGTGGGTCCGATCCGGCCCCTGGTGGACACTTTTTTTTAGCTCATTCATACTGTACGTGCTGAATTAGATTCTGTTTTTTTTTCATCAAACGATAGAAAGAATTTTTTTTGGTAAAACCTAACTTTTTCACTTTTTAAAGACACATTTCTTTGGCAAAACCTACGTTTTTTTTGTCTCTTGTGAAAGACATTTCTTTTCAAAACAAACTTCTCTTTTGAAAGACATTTCTTTTGGTAAAACCTCACTTTTCTTTTCAAAACAAATGTTTTTTCTCTCTTTTAAAAGACATTTCTTTGGCAAAACCTAACTTTTTTCTCTCTGTTTCATTCCCTAACGCCATTTTTTTCTCTCGTCTACCTTAAGCTGCTGCTGGAGTTCGCTGTTGAGTCGACTCAGGACGGCGTGGGCTTCCTTGTTCTTTCGGATGGCCGTCTGGACGGCTCGCTCGTGCCTGGGCGCCACAAAAAAAAAAAAAAAAAACAGAACAAACACCCTTTCAGCTTCCAAACGGCAAAACGGTTTAACTCCGCCCCGATGCAATCTGCTCCTTTTGTTCTTTTCCCACGGGATTTGGTGTCTTAAGTGGGAAAAAACAGGTGGCTAGCGCGTCAGCCTCACACTTCTGGGGTCGTGGGTTCGATCCCTGGTCAGATCCCTTACTTTGTGGAGTTTGCATGTTCTCCCTGGGCTGGTGTGGGTTTTCTCCGGGTTCTCCGCTTTCCTCCCACGTCCCAAAAAACATAAATGCTAGGCTAATTGGAGGCTAACTTGTTGCTAGCTATGAATGATTGGTTGATTGTCTCCTTGTGATTGGCTGGCCACCCATTCAGGGTGTGTGTCCCCCGCCCGATGCCCGTGATTAGCCGGGATGAGCTCCAGCACCCCTGCAACGATCTGAAATAATCTCAGAAAAGCTAATTTTGCTATATTTGGATGGGGAATGGTCTCCACGACATCAGAAAATGATACAAAAGAAGGAAAAAGCAGCCTAAAATGCCATTTTTCATAAGCATAAATCCTGACCAATCATTTTTATCCGACAGTTGGCGACAAAACCTCCAGCTTCGTCTTTGTTTAAGTATTGAAATGACAAAAAAATATATGTATCTATTTCCGCGTTTAAATTCCGAGTATGTCTCTGAAATAATAACCATTAAAAATATCAATTATTGATGTCTCTCTCGGTCAAAAAGGTTCCGGCCCCCCCTTATTCTAGCCTAGCATGTACTTACTTTTGCGCGTGTTTCACAAAATGGCCAGCAGGCGGCTCCGAGTGCTCCACGTTCCGATCGTCCGTCCGATGCTTTCTCCGAGCGGGCTTGTGGGGCGGAGCTTGCTTTTTTGGTGGGTCCTGGAAGAAAGAAGCGTTCCGAAGCGTCACGGGAATAGGTCACGTTATGCTAACAATCCGGGTGAAATATTTGGCGACCTCTCTCGAATCTGTGACGCTTGATTGGAGCGTGGGGCGGCGGCCGCGTTCTTGGGGGTTCTCGCCGCTCTCGTCCTGGAACACACACACATTAAGTGACCAGCAGAGGGCAGTGTTTCACCGAGACTTGTGTATAACGCGAACTTTGCTTCAGTTTTTTGGTACAAAATTTTGCACCTTGCACTCGAATAAATAATACAAAAGACATTGTCTTATATTCGGATCAAGACATCTAAAAAGATGTACAGCGGTACCTCTACATACGAGCAGGTCTACCTATGAGATGCTCGAGATACGAGGAAAATTAAGCAAATAATTCGCTCTTGATACGAGAAAAATTTCCAGATGCGAGAAAGCCAGGTGGCCATGACATGAGAGGCTGTTTATCATTGTGCCACATCTCTTTCGTGTATAACAGATATCTACGAGCACTGAACGTTTCTTTCTCCTACACATGGACCAGAAAACGCACAACGTGCATGCAGGCAAAAAGAGGGCTTTCTGGGTAATGAAGTATCCTCGTGCACACAACACCGATAGCCAATGGCACCCTTTCTCAGAATAAAACTTCATTACCCACAATCAATACGTAGGTAAGCTGAGCTGTTGCATTTCCTGTTTTTTTTTTGCTTAGCCTGTTAGGTCCCGTTAGCGGAGCGATCACTCATTCAAGACTAGTTGTCGTTGGCAAGTGGTCGTGCGTTATCCTATTGTGAGGACATTTGTGTGCATCATTTTGGGAATATTTTGAAGGCAATACAACAGCAAACATAGCGAACGTGAGGGTGGAGGCGTGGCCAACAGCTAACCCGCCCAGAACGAAGGTAAAAAAAAAAAATTTAAAAAAAATTAGAATTCAGTTTTGTGTAAAGTTACATTAAACGTATGTTTGAGTGTGTCTGTATATATTCATCCAAGTTCATTTAAATTTGTTTGGTCGGTTACAAGTGCGTTGCCGTGGATAAAGTCCCCCCAAACCACCCCCCACCTCCGTGTGTGAAATGCGTCTAATTTTACTTCCATTAAACACATTTTATTACTATTAAACCACTAGTTATGTGTTACTTTGTTAATAGATGGCGAATTAGAAGAAATCAAACATTTTTTTCCAATACAATATCCTGTTTTGGGTGTCTTTTCAGAGGGTTGGAACCAATTCATTTGTTTTCAATTCATTTCAATGGGAAACGTTAGGTCGAGTGACGAAAAGCTCGACATACGATCTCAGTCCCGGAACGGATTAAGATCCTATGTCGAGGTACCACTGTATATGCGAGAAAAAAATATGTAGTCACCACCAGTGGGCAGTGTTTCACCGAGACTCGTGTATAACGCGAATTTGCTTCAGTTTTTTTGGTACAAAACTTTACACGTTGCACTCGTATAAATAATACAAAAGACAGCGTCTTATATTCGGGTCAAGACTTCTAAAAAGATGTATATGCGAAAAAAAAATGTTAAGCTGACCTCTTCTCTGAAGCGACCAAAGTCTGCAAAGTTGAGCTGCCGTACTTTAGCCTGAGAAAGACGAGCGCAGGTCAGCGTTAGCATCGGACGTCCATCCCCGTCGATGCCGGCGAGCGAGTCGGACGTCTGAGCAAACCTGCGAGGCCGGCGGTCTGGGGGGCAGCGCCGGGGGAGTGGCCGACCATCCGCTCGCCGCCGCTTAAAAAAAAAGCGCAATTAATTTCCCAAAAAATGACGTCTTTCTAAAAAAGTAGGATTTCTATGAAGAGATAGAGAGACACCTGGCGCCCCCTGCTGGAAGAGCTTGTTAAGGTCCAGCGAGGAGGCTCGGGAGTGGCTTTTTTGCGGTCGAGGCGGCGGCACGGGAGGTTCGTCCGCCTTCCGCATGGCGTCGTCGGCAGAGGTGCTGGAGTACGATCTGGGGGAGGGGCGAAAATTCCGCCATTTTATCGCCATGGCGCGAATTTACCGACGTTCGGGCCCCATGTTTGCGACCTTTGCCGGGTTTTGGTCTTGGGGCGGCGGTCCGGGTCCAGCGAGGTCGCCTCTGTTGGGAGGAAGGCATGCCAGTGGTGGGTTAACTCATTAACTGCCATTGACGGCAAGAGACGTCCAATCCATTTGGACTGCTAGCGAACAATCTCTTATTTTTTCACCTAAATCATTTATTTTAAATTATATGTATGGATTTTTTAGGCAAATTCTTAGCTATTTTTTTTTGCATTACCTGGCCTGCTGGAAAATTTGTCGAGTTGCAAAGTTGCTCCTTCTTTTAATGTCTCAACGGGGCCAAAGCTACATTCTGAAATATTACAATGAAATTGTTAGCATGTAAAAAAAAGTTATTTTACAAGTACAGAATTAATTTGGCACTCAAATCTGACTTCTTTTTACACATGTCACATGACAACAAGATGGAAGCCCTATAGCACAGGTGTCAAAGTGGCGGCCCGGGGGCCAAATCTGGCCCGCTGCATCATTTTATGCGGCCCGAGAAAGTAAATCATGAGTGCCGACTTTCTGTTTTAGGATCAAATTCAAATGAAGAGTATAGATGTATATTACATTTCCTGATTTTCCCCCTTTTAAATCAATTATTGTCATTTTTTATCCATTTTTTTCTTAGTTTTTAGTTCAAAAATCAGTTTGTAAAATCTAAAAATATATTTAAAAAAAGCTAAAATAAACATTGTTTTAGATCTATAAAAACTGAATATTCAGGGCTTTTAATCCAATTCTTTTAATACATTTATAAAAATTTAAAAAATCTAAATATTATATCTAAAATTGTCCGGCCCACATGAAATGGGATTGACGTTAATGCGGCCCGCAAACCGACCCGAGTCTGACACCCTTGCCCTATGGATAGCATGCTAGCATCTAGCTTTTCTTTCCCTTGAAGAGTGGGCGGGGCCAAGACAGCTAAGCTAGATAGACTCATTCCATCTCACTTCATTTTTAAGCATTTTCTAGCACTTTTCGGGTGGATTTGGGTCCAAAATATGCTCTGATTCCATTTTAAAGTCACGTGATGTAGTACATTATAGCAAGAAATACATCAACTATGTATACACGCAGGGGTGACCAAACTCCGGTCCTGGAGAGCCGCTATCCGTTTTTTTTTTTCCATATCTCCCCCCTCTACCACAGCTGAATCAAATGATCAACTCATTAGCAAGCAGTCCACAATCTTGAAACCAATCCCAATGATTTGATTCAGGCGTGTTGGTGGAAAAAAGACCGGATAGCGGCTCTCCAGGACCAGAGTTGGCCACCCCTGATATATATACAATGATATATATATATAAACACGTGTTCGTTTGGTGTTTGAGTGACCACTGTAAGGGCTTGAAATTGCTCCAAATACCTTGATTTTTGCAGGGTTCGTCTCCGGGATCCTTTTTGGGGTTGGCTGGAATTGTTGGGTTCTTCATACATTGGACCTAACAAGGAAAATTTTAAAAAATGGCACAAAAGGAATTACAATAGTTTAAAAAAAACATTATTGGCCAAACGGCTCCCTCTACTGGCAGGGGTTTGACACTGCATATTAAAATATCTAAAGCAAATGTGTCTAAGTGGCAGCCCGGGGGCCAAATCTGGCCCACCGCCTCATTTTGTGTGGCCCGGGAAAGTCAATGATGAGTTCCGACTTTCTGTTTTAGGATCAAATTCAAATGAAGAGTATACATGTATATTACATTTTCTGATTTTCCCCATTTTTTCTGTTTTTAGTTCAGAAATCATTTTGTAAAATCTAAAAATATATATATATAAAAAAGCTCAAATAAACATTGTTTTAGATCTATAAAAAACTGAATATTCAGGGCTTTTAATCCAGTTCTTTTAATCCATTTATATAAAAAAAATCTAAATATTATATCTAAAATGATTGTGAAATCAAGCTGACGTTAACGCGGCCCGCGAACCAACCCGAGTCTGACACCCCTGATCAAAAGTTTTTTTTACCAAAAAATCCATTTTGACTGGAATTCAAATTGGATTGGACGCCGCACATTTCCTCAGTTTCGGATTCGCATGCAAAAATCCCTAATTTCTGTGTTTTTATTTACAAATCTAGATTCTTGTACTTAAGGAAAACCTGGAATTGACCTAAAAAGATAATGTAGAGAACAAAAAAAATTCCCAGAGGATAAAGAAGATGCGGCTTTATTTGCTTGATTTTGATTCGCTGCCACTGCCACTGATAGACTTTTTTTTTTTTTGATGAATTTTTCACTCACTTTCTCATCCAAGGATCCCAACGCAGGCCGCAAACCAGGCGGGAGACTCTCAGGGAGAGGGTAGCCATTTTTACGGGCCACGATCAGGTGGAAAGCCCAACAAAATTCGCTGAAGGTTAGCGCGCCGTCCTGGTCCACATCGCTGAGTTCCCTGAAAACCAAAAACCATGAGCCCAGAGTAGCCAACAGTGGTACCTCTACTTACAAAATGAATAACTTTGATATTTTTGTAAGTAGAGGCAAATTTCCCATTGAATTAGCATTATTCGCGCCACAATCTTTAATACTAGCGACTATAAACCCTTTAAAAACGTTAAAAATATCCAAATTTTGGATGAAATATATATGCAAAAAACAACATGAGGTAAAAAAAATAGAAATTTGCCGATTTTAGGACCACCCTAAGATTAATTTCGTAAGTAGAGGTACTATTGCATCACTTTTTGTGAGAATTAAAGCTGAATAAACATAAATACTTGCCAAATGTGGGAGAGTTCGGGTATGGGAAGTTTGGACTTGGTGAAAAAATTCTTTGCGACAGCACCTGAAAAAAAGATTTATTGGAAAATGTATTAAAAGTATATTTAAATATTGTTTTTTTTTTAAATTACCTAGTACGAGAGCACCCAAATCGGGCTGAAGGCTTTTAAACTGATTGGTGTAATATTCCAGCTGTTCCTGAGTGATCCTCCAGGGGTCGTCAACGTCACACTCTGTCGTTGATGATGCCAACTCAATGCCTGCCATTGACAATAATTGACGTCCAATTCAATGAAAGTAGGAGGGATGGTGCTAGACGTCCAATGAATTATAACTTGAAGTACTTTTGCACGATGACTTATGACTTCAATTCCATTTGTGGTTAAATTAGAGCACAGGTGTCAAAGTGGCGGCCCGGGGGCCAAATCTGGCCCGCCGCATCATTTTGTGTGGCCCGGGAAAGTAAATGATGAGTGGCGACTTTCTGTTTTAGGAGCAAATTCAAATGAAGAGTATAGATGTATATTACATTTCCTGATTTTCCCCCTTTTAAATCAATCATTGTCATTTTTTAATCCATTTTTTCTGTGTTTTTAGATCAGAAATCATTTTGTAAAATCTAAAAATATATTTTAAAAAAAGCTAAAACAAACATTGTTTTTGATCTATAAACAACGGAATATTCAGGGCCTTTAATTCCAGTTCATTTAATCAATTTATTAAAAAAATCTAAATATTATATCTAAAATGGTCCGGCCCACATCAGCTCGAGTTGAAAAATCTAAAAATATATATATAAAAAGCTAAAATAAACATTGTTTTAGATCTATAAAAAAACGAATATTCAGGACATTTAATCCAGTTCTTTTAATCCATTTATATAAAACAAAAATCTAAATATTATATCTAAAATGGTCCGGCCCATGTGAAATCAAGTTGACGTTAAAGCGGCCCGCGAACCAACCCGAGTCTGACACCCTTGAATTAGAGCGTCAATCACATAAAAATATGTCTGAATAATTTAAAAAAATATATTTTTTTACTTTTAGATTGGACTTCTAGCACAGCCAATGGCACCCAGTGAGTAAAATGAGTGCGCCATTGCATGAACAATTTGTGTGTGCTTGCGCAAAACTCTGATATTGCAGCAGCCACCAAAAAAAACATTAAAAAATAAGTGGCTAGGAGCTAAAAAAAATTGACTTTGACACATTTCTAAGTGAAAATACCCGCATGTGAGTCGGCCATCTGTCTTTTTCTGGGTGAGTCGTACGGGTAGGTATGGTAGGTCGTTGGGGAGCAAGGCGGCGATTTGCCTGGAGGGGGCGCCTCCTATCAAAAAAGTAGTACACAAAAAAAATCAAATCAAAATGTTGACAGGACCATTAAAGCATTTTTCTCATTTTTTAGATGAGATGTTCTAAAACAGGAATAGGACGTAGTGAGGGAAAATGGCCAGCAGAGGTCAGGATTCACGCCTGCTGTTCCCTTTTGAAGTTTGATTGTGCTGAGTTTCAAAGTACTGTTGCAATTTTATTGTTTTGTCTTCTTTTTGAAAAATATTGACAATAAAAACGACAGCAATCCCTCGAAATTCTCGGACAATGGACCCCACAAGAAGATAAATGACTATATTAATCGGAGAAGAACTATTTTCACTATTTTCACTGTGAGTAGAGTATTTAAAGTACCGTATTTATTTCGAGTATAACACGTAAAATGTTGTACAAAAAAAAAAAAAAACACGAATCCCGGTGAAACACTGCCCTCTGCCGGTGAAAAAGTATTGTGAATACATGTTTTGTCATGGCGACATGTGTTCAGGGAGCTGAGGAAAAAATTATATGAATTTTTTGTCACAAATTGTAGCTGCGCATTATACATGGGTGCATGTTATACTCGAATCAGTACGGTCGTTACATTTTTTAATATATACATTATATTTAGATATTAATACATTAGCCTTTTGACATGCTTCTAGCTGTAATATTTATTTAATATACATGTTTTGATAATTCTACTTGTGTACTTGTATTTCTGTAAAGGCGCGAAAACGTATTGTGGTAGTTATAATAGGGGTGATCCTACTTCGGGGTTTTTCGTTTATCACGGCCATGTCTGGTCTACATTAACTGCGATATTTGAGGGATTACTGTATATTTGATATGGTCAATCAGCGTAAACAGGTGGATTTAATGTGACTGGATTAAGAATCTCGGCGAAATTGTGTGGAATACATTTAGTCTTGGTAAGATTTAAAAAAAAATTCTGGAAAGGGGCGTACCTTCTTCTCGGAGCCGGTGTCCAAATCCCGAAACTTATCGGACTGGGTCTCGGGTTCCGCTTGAATCCCCGTGAATCTGGGCAGAGGTAGATCTGCAACGGAGAGGTTTGAGGGTTGGGTGGAGTTTGCATGTTCTCCCCGGGCTCGCGTGGGTTTTCTCTGGGTACTCCGGTTTCCTCCCACATCCCCCCAAAAACATGCATGCTAGGCTAATTGTGCGCTAACGTGTCTCTAGCTATGAGGGATTGGTTGTTTGTCTCCTTGTGCCCTGTGATTGGCTGGGCAACCATTTCCCCATAGTTAGCTGGGATAGGCTCCGACACCCCCCGCGACCCTTGTGAGGAGAAGCGGTTTGGAAAATGAATGAATGTGATAATTTGTACCCCAAAAGGTTGACAATAAGGCCCTTTCAAGAATCAATATATCATCTTAAACAAGTCCTACTCATGTTTTAAAAAATAAATAAAAATAAACTAAACTAATATTACTACTCCATTTCAAGTGGGCTGGACCATTTTAGATATAATATTTAGATTTTTTTTATATAAATGGGATGAAAAGAACTGGATCAAAAGCCATAAATAGTCTGTTTTTCTAAATGTAAAGCAATGTTTATTTGAGCTTTTTTTTCTTAGTAATGGAAAATTTCTTTTAATCATGTTTGTCATTTCAAATGGAAACAAAATATATTTTTAATGATGTTCAATATTAAAGTGGAAAACGGAAAATATCTATCTATTTATTTTTAGATCTTACAAAATGCGCTTTCAACTAAAAACACAAAATAAAATTGGATTGAAAATATTGCAATTATTGATTTTAAAAAGGGGAAAATCAGGAAATATAATATACATCTATAATCTTCATTTGAATTTGATCCTAAAACAGAAAGACGGCACTACTTTACTTTCCCGGGCCGCACAAAATGATGCGGCGGGCCAGATTTGGCCCCCGGGCCGCCCCTTTGACACACCTGTGCTATAGTCAATAAATGGAAAGAAAACCAATCCTATAGTAATATTTGTTTTAAGCGAAACTAATATTGGTATAGTCAATAAATAGAAAAACAGAAGCCGCCTACTTTAAGATTACAGCGCAATCCCTTCAGGTTGGAAATAATCTCTTAATCTCTTTGATTCCTTACCGGCCGACGCGCACTCCAGGCGGATGGGAAGGCCGGCTTGGGCGGCGGCCAGCAGCTTGAGGGCCACGTAGAACTGAGCCGTGCCGAAGTAGCCCGCCCTCTTGGCGCCGCACACCTCCATCACCTGCAAATCATCGGAAAACGTGCCCCAAAAGCAAAAATTCAACCATCTAACAACAACAACTGTATTACACAAGATCACTTGGTTATTAAAGTTCCTAATCTAGAGCGGAATGTGATCCAAGATCCGCTCTTAACCGGATTTACGCCGCGAGTTTGAGCGCCCGATTCCGAGTTAGGCCCTTCCATTAATTTCAATCAACGGTTGACACATTTAACACATTTAAAGTGACCCAAAATTGTCAAGAAATGCCCCAAAAACGGTTGCCGTTGACAGCAAGTCAGACCATGTTGTTGGGGGTGTGTACCGTATTTCCTATTGGCGGTAAAATATTGATAAACAAATGAATTGGACGCCCATTATATAAAAAAGTTAAGAAGCAGTAACTCACAGGTGTCAAAGTGGCGGCCCGGGGGCCAAATCTGGCCCACCAAATATTTTGTGCGGCCCGGGAAAGTAAATCACGAGTGCCGACTTTCTGTTTTAGGATCAAATTCAAATGAAGAATATAGATGTATATTAAATTTCCTGATTTTTCCTTTTAAATCAATAATTGTAATTTTTTTAAATCATTTTTTTCTGTTTTTAGTTCAAAAATCATTTTGTAAAATCTAAAAATACATAAAAAGATAAAATAAACATTGTTTTAGATCTATAAAAAAACTGAATATTCAGGGCTTTTAATCCATTTATAAAAAAAATATCTAAATATGATATCTAAAATGGTCCGGCCCATGTGAAATCAAGTTGACATTAACGCGGCCCGCGAACCAACCCGAGTCTGACACCCTTGAAGTAACCCAATCTTTACAGGAAGTGACCCATGCCATAGCAAATTCTCCATAAAAAGCATTTTCCATTTGAAAGTGAACTGTCCAATTCAAGTCCACAAAGCAAACCAATAAACAGGCCACAACTCGACACCGTAAAAAAGTTCCAAAACAAGGCCCGGGGGTGCAAGAGTCACGCAGCACGCATCCTGCCCGTGGTGTAAAAAATGCCTGCCGTCAATCAAGACGCTTCGGCGCCGAGCGGGAAGGAAGCGGCGTGAACGCCGTGCCACACTTCCTGACGGGCGCACAATGGGTCGGCGGACCCCCGGAAAAATCCCTGTCGTGTCATTTTGACTTGTCTCAGCAAAAGTGTTAAAAACAGAACATTTATATCTAACATTAATATGATTTTTTTTTCGTGAGGGAATATATTAGCAAATATTTTGTATTAGGCATTAAAAAAACTATTTTACACCCGATTCTGATTTTAGAAAAATTACGTAGTTAGACCCAATTTCCAAAAACGTGATGTAATTTGATTGGAAAACTGACGATTGGTCAAAATGGATGGATCTCTATGCCAGTTAAAAAGATAAAATAAAGAAAACCATTTCATAACCCGATCTTTTTACACATGATTCCGACCTTATGAAAATAACGTCTAATTTCCGATCATCTGATTGGACATGGGATATCTTTATTTTATAATTATTTGTACGGAGATACATGTACAAAAAAATGTATGTTGCTCTGCTGCTTCTGTTGACACTAAAAAGTTTTAGGTTGCAGCACTACTTGACGCATTTAACATTGTTTTAATGCAAAAAAAATGCACTATCTGCTGCAAAATCTATCAAAATTGCTGTACATTTTTCCAACGAATAATCAAAACTGTATGAAATCGCTGCATATCAATATCGCGATATAAATTGGCCCATGGGATGAGCTATATTTTTGTCAGTACTACCGGTTGGGAATAGTAAATATGTTAGCTCACCTGGTGTAGCATTTCAGCGGGGAGCCCGGACGCCTTGAAGAGCTCGGCCACCTTTGAAGAGGACAGCTGACTCCCGGAGGAATCCGCCTGAGCGGCCTGACACAGCCCATGCAGACCGGAGTAGTACCGCCGCTCGTGTTCGTGCAGCGGGATTAGACCTTCCAGGTACGCCGCTGCAGCTCCTCCGCCACCGGGGGCTTCCTGCTCCATGGGCTCGTCTCTGACCACCGCTACAACCGAGAGTTCATTCTCCCCACATCGCCGGCCGCCCTTCCTCACCTCAACTGCGGATCATCCGCTGCTCGTGTTCGTCATGGAACCCCCACCAACCTGCAGTACCACGCCGGGACTGTGGGTTGTGATAGAGAGCCGGAATACTGTTTATTCATCGTGTTGGCATGCTAGCTTGTTGTAGTTTCACTGGCGTCGCATCCTAGCTATGCTAAGAGAGCTAGCTAGAATGTTATATACAACGAAATTTAACAGTGTTCTAATTAAAAAACAAAATAACAATTAAATAAAAAGTAGACCGTTATCTACCAAGGTTAAAAGTTGAGATGTGGGTTGTTTAGCGTCAATTAAAGGTACATTTGTTCGACCAAACTGCAGTGACAAAACGGAACTGCGGGGAGGCTATAGAGCACCGAGTGTTGCAAGCTAGCTTCTTCACTATGCTAAGCTAGTTGGAGCTTCACTGTTGTCGATTACTAGCTATGCTACGGCGGCTAGCTAGCGTGATACATACAACGGAATTTCACGTTTTAATTACAAATAAAAGAACAATTAAATAAAAAGTAGACCGTTATCTACTAATTGTATAAGTACTGATACAGGTATGGATTGTTTAGCGTCAATTAAAGATACATTTCAAATGACCAGTACAAATGATTTGTTCTACCAAACTGCAGTGATAAAACGGAACTGCAGGGAGGCTAACGGTGACAGGGCAAATTTACTATCCTTAACAAATATAGGCCTTTGCCATTTTGTAGAAAACGTTACCACAATTAAAACAATTAGTAGTGAAATTTTCCAATAATTCCTATATACACATTTACACACACTCACGTTGCTCCACAAAGTCAGGTTGATTTTTTCAAATAGCTAAATTATTCTCATTACTGATCAAATTCAGACACGTAAACCCCACAGAAATAACTAACTTCTTAGCTAAGATAGCTTTAGTTTGTTGGATGGATATAACACGTGTAGCTAAACGCGTAATTACGACTGTGAGCCAACTAGGACTACCGTTATCACTTTCGGCCATTTTGTGTCAGTGCCATTCGATAATTTTGAAATAGGCAATGGACAATGCACTTTAAAATAACTATAATTTGCCCACATCTTCAAGCACTATTGATGCTAGACACCTTAAATTAAGAGCATATATAAAAGTGTTGTTTATGTATATTTTTCAACACCCAGATTGAACCACAGCGTTTATCTCTGTCTATATATATGATGTCTGGTTCGTAGTTTGATAGAAGCCCCTTAGCCAGATCAATATTCACGGAAAATTGACAGCGTTTGTATTTAAAAACACAGACATGATGTAAACCAATTCAAATTAAATTCTTCTATCCACTAGAGAAGCTTACAAGTGGTAAAATACGTTGTATTTTCTTCATTCAAGTCACATTTCCTCCAGTATATCATGATTCTGCAGCGGAGAAACACCGCCCCCGTGTGTCCATAAAAAGAAGTACACCCCTCCAGGCCTATTTTTTTTTATAAACCCCAGACAATAATTCACCTATGATTCACTTACTTCAATAAACTTGAATGGAAAAGAACTGGCCAGCACTATTCATTTTTATGTTTATTGTTTCTTGTCATGTGGGATCACAAAGTTTAAATGGGTTTCAGCTTGACTTGTAAATAGGATTTTTATTGTCGTCTACTTGCACAACCTTGACTGCGATAAAACACAAGTAATGAGAGCATTAAAAGTGCAAGAGGCAGCCTACCTTGGGCCCAGCAATCATTATACAACAACAAAAACAAACGCAATAACCATGTGTTTGTTTCACTATTGATTCATTCATCATCTGAACCGCTTATCCTCTCGTGGGGGGTGCTGGAGCCGATCCTGGTCAACTAAGGACACCATGAATGGGACACCCTGAATTGGTCGTCAACCAATCGCAGGGCACAAGGAGACAAACAACCAATTACTCATAGCTAGGGTCAATCTAGAGCAAGGGTGTCAAACTCGGGTTCGCGGGCCTCAATAACA
Source organism: Stigmatopora argus (assembly GCF_051989625.1). Taxonomy (NCBI): domain Eukaryota; kingdom Metazoa; phylum Chordata; class Actinopteri; order Syngnathiformes; family Syngnathidae; genus Stigmatopora; species Stigmatopora argus. The sequence continues at coordinate 17,881,027 of NC_135394.1, forward strand.
TCAACTCGATTTCATGTGGGCCGGACCATTTTAGATATAATATTTAGATTTTTTTTAATTTTTATTGGATTATAAGAACTGGATCTAACGTCCTAAATATTCCATTTTTTTCATATATATAAAACTGTTTATTTGAACTTTTTTTTCTTAGTAAGGGAAAACATCTAATAATCATTTGTTTTTAAATTCAAATGGAAACATTTTTTTTTAAATTTATATTCAATATTAAAGTGGAAAACCAAAAATATTTTTATGTATTTATTTTTAGATTTTACAAAATGCTTTTTGACGAAAAAAATGGATAAAAAATTGCAATGATTGATTTTAAAAAGGGGAAAATCAGGAAATATAATATACATCTATAATCTTCAATCTTGAATTTGATCCCAAAACAGAAAGTTGGCACTCATCATTTACTTTCCCGGGCCGCACAAAATGATGCGCCGGGCCAGATTTGGCCCCGGGGCTGCCACTTTGACACCTGTGATGTAGAGTGCTAAATTAGCTTAGCATGCATGTTTTTACCAATTTTGTCATATGCAGTTTCTGGGTATGATGACAATTAGGCTTTTTTGTCGAGTCAATGATGATGACAAAGCCTATGTCCGATTATTATTATTATTATTTTTGGGACGTGGGAGGACACCGGAGTACCCAAAGAAAAGCCACACTAGCCTAGGGAGGACGTACAAACGGTGAGGACCCCCGTGGGATCGAACCCTTAACCCAAGGGTGTCAGACTTGGTTCGCGGGCCGCTTTAACGTCAACTCAATTTCACGTGGGCCGGACCATTTTAGATGTAATATTTAGATTATTTTTTTAATGAATGGATTAAAAGAATTGGATTAAAAGCCCTGAATATTCCTTTTTTTTTATAGATCGAAAACAATGTTTATTTGAGCTTTTTTAAAATATATTTTTAGATTTTACAAAATGATTTCTGAACTAAAAACACAGAAAAAATGGATTAAAAAATGACAATGATTGATTTAAAAGGGGGAAAATCAGGAAATGTAATATACATCTCTACTCTTCATTTGAATTTGATCCTAAAACAGAAAGCCGGCACTCATGATTGACTTTCCCGGGCCGCACAAAATGATTCGGCGGGCCAGATCTGGCCCCCGGGCCGCCACTTTGACACCTGTCCCTTAACCGCAGAACAGTCACACGGTAACCACTCAACCAATGGGCTGCTTCGTTTCACAAGTGTAAGGATAAATATTGACCCCATTTTTTTTGCAACATAACTCCGCATTAATCTCTTGATTATCGCCTTTAACTTTTCACAAAGCTATAAATCCCTCCCACGTGGCTCCGCCCCCTCCCCCCTCACGAGCCATCAACAATTAACCGATGGCGGAATGGATCATTAACCAAGAGCGTGCATCTCATTTGGCGCCCGACCGGAAATCACGATACGTGGTCACGATACGTGGTTCACCTTTGGTCGAAAAGGCGTTTACGAGAAAATGATCGGCGCCATCTCATCGTATTCGGCACGAGGCGTCCGAGCGGAACGTTTCGTACGCTTGACGCATTGTTCCGTGCTGAGTAAACAGCCATTTTTTTTCTTTTTTTTTTCTCCAAACGGGGAGGTCAGCTCTCCCCCGCCAAAGCCTGAACAAACACTTTTTTTCCACCTTTTAACAGTTTCCTTCAACAGAGAGAAGCGAGCGTGAAGCGTTAAACCCGAGCGCCGCATGCGGAAAATGTTTGGGAAGCTGATTTTCGGGCTTTTGTGGGCGATTTCGGCGGCTCAGAGTCCCTGCCAAACAGGTGAGGAGATTTGATATCTTATTTTTTCCCTTTCTTCAAGTTGTTTGACTTCCTAAAACAGGGGTGTCAAACTCGGGTTGCTTCGCGGGCCGCATTAACATTAACTCGATTTCATGTGGGCCGGACCATTTTAGATATAATATTTAGATTTTTTTTATTGGATTATAAAAGCCCTAAATATTTTTTTTTATAGATATAAAACTGTTTATTTGAACTTTTTTTCTTAGTAAGGGAAACATCTAATAATCATTTATTTTTCATTTCAAATGGATTTTTTAAAAATGATATTCAATATTAAAGTGGAAAACCGAAAATATTTTTATATATTAGATTTTACAAAATGATTTTTGAACTAAAAACAGAAAAAAAGAATTAAAAAATGACAATGATTGATTTAAAAGAACTGGATTAAAAGCCCTGAATATTCCGTTTTTTATAGATCTAAAACAATGTTTATTTGAGCTTTTTTAAAATATATTTTTAGATTTTACCAAATGATTTTTGGACTAAAAACACAGACAAAATGGATTAAAAAATGACAATGATTGATTTAAAAGGGGGGGGGGGGAAATCAGGAAATATAATATACATCTATACTCTTCATTTGAATTTGATCCTAAAAAAGAAAATCGGCACTCATTATTTACTTTCCCGGGCCACACAAAATGATGCGGCGGGCCAGATTTGGCCCCCGGGCCACCACTTTGACACCTGTGCACTAATGTCTCGCCTCTCCGCAGACGCTTCGGATGGCTACAAAGTTCGCCTGAGTCTCCAGACGGCCCTGGGAAGCGACGCCGTAAGTGCCGCCCGCCGTCGACCCCGGGGTCGTGACCCCGATCGCCACGGCGACCGCCGCCAATCCCTTAAACGCTTGACCTCCCTTTATTGCAGTACGACTGGACGCCCAATGAAGTGTTCCTCTTCCGAGCCACGCTGGCTTTCGCCATGCGCAATCACCTTCCCGACCTGGAATTCCGGTCAGGAATTGGACGGCGAGGGCCGTCCCACCGCCATCGGCGCCCTGTAAACGCCAATAAACCGCGTTTGATTTGTTTACGTTGACGTTTCGGCAGGGTGGACGACGTGGTCGTGTGCGAGGAGACGCCCCGGGTGTCGTTCTGGTTCGTGGTCAGGCGACCCGACGACCCCGAGCGCCTAGTGGGCGGAGCCGAGGTGGAGCTGGCCATCAGGTGACCTCATCTTATGTGGGCCGGACCATTTTAGATATAATATTTAGATTTTTTTTTTAATAAATGGATTAAAAGAACTGGATTAAAAGCCCTGAATATTCCGTTTTTTTATTTTTCTAAAACAATGTTTATTTGAGCTTTTTTAAAATATATTTTTAGATTTTACAATATGATTTTTGAACTCAAAACACAGAAAAAAACGATTAAAAATTATAAATATTGATTTAAAAAGGGGGAAAATCATTTGATTTAAATTTAATATACATCTATACCAGGGGTGTCAGACTCGAGTTGGTTCGCGGGCCGCATTAACGTCAACTCGATTTCATGTGGGCCGGACCATTTTAGATATAATATTTACATTTTTTTAATAAATGGATTAAAATTCCTGAATATTCCGTTTTTTATAGATCTAAAAAAATGTTTATTTTAGCTTTTTTTAATATTTATTTTTAGATTTTACAAAATGATTTTTGAACTAAAAACACAGAAAAAATGGATTAAAAAATGACAATTATTGATTTAAAAGGGGGAAAATCAGGAAATTTAACATACATCTATACTCTTCATTTGAATTTGATCCTAAAACAGAAAGTCGGCACTCATCATTTACTTTCCCGGGCCACACAAAATGATGCGGCGGGCCAGATTTGGCCCCCGGGCCGCCACTTTGACACCTGTGTTTTACGTCCTTTGTACATATTTCTTCTTCCACGCGATGAAAAATGACTTCATTTAGTTTTTTTCGTAACAGGAAGTCCCGCAAACGCATCAACAGCGCCTTCCTGCTAACGGACCGGACGCTGGAGTTCGTGGGCATTGCACCCACTCTGTTGGCGCCGGTGGCGCCCGCCACGCCGCCCTGGCTCATCGCCTTCGGGGTGGTCATGGGCGCCGTGGGCGCCGGATTCGTCGTACTGGTCGCCTCCTCCGTCATCCAAAAGAGAAGGTGGCGTTCCCTTTTTGCTAGAATACTATTCAGCTCTCATTTTCTGAACCACTTCATCCTCATCAGGGTCGCGGGGGGTGCCGGAGCCTAACCCAGCTGACTTCGGGCCAGAGGCGGGAGGACACCCTGAATCGGTGGCCAGCCAATCGCAAGACACGAGGACACAAACAACCAATCACTCCTAGCTGGGAACGAGTTAGCATCCAATTAGCCTAGCATGCGTCTTTTGGGAATGTGGGAGGAAACCGGAGTACCCGGAGGAAACCCACGCAGGCCTGGGAAAAACATGCTAACGCCACACAGGTGGACGTGACCTGGATTTGAACCCAGGACCCCAGAACTGTGAGGCTGACGCGCTAACCACTCGCTCCACTGGGCCACTTAATGCTATTCATAATAACAAAATAATTAAAGAATAATATTTGATTAGCCGACACGGCGGATGAGCGGTTAGCGCGTCGGCCTCACAGCTCTGGGGTGATGGGTTCAAATCCAGGTCGGTCCAACTGTGTGGCATTAGCATGTTTTTCCCGGGGCCTGCGTGGGTTTTCTCCAGGTAGTCTGGTTTCCTCCCACATTCCAAAAACAAGCATGCTAGGCTAATTTAGCACTCTTAAATTGCCTCTAGCTATGAGTGTGACAGTGAATAGTTGTCCATCTCCTCATGCCCTGCGATTGGCTGTCCACCGGTTCAAGGTGTCCTCCGCCTTTGGCCCTGAGTCAGCTGGGATAGGCTCCGGCACCCCCCGCGACACTAGTGAGGATAAAGCGGTTCAAAAATTGAATGAATGAATATTCGAAAAAAAATTGAGAGGTCAATCACTTCCTGTGTTTAGTTTGCACGTTCTCCCCGGGCTTGCGTGGGTTTTCTTCGGGTACTCTGCCTTCCAAAAACATGCATGCTAGGTCTAATGGGATGCTAGCTTGTCCCTGGCTATGATATTTTGGTTGTTTGTCCCCTTGTGCCCTGCGATTTGCTGGCCACCGATATTTGGGTGTCCCCCACCTTTGGCCTGAAATCAGCTGGGATCGGCTCCAGCACCCCCACGACACTAGTGAGGATAAAGCGGTTCAGAAATTGAATGAATGAATGAATATTCATAAAAATCGAGGGGCCAATCACATGTCCGGACCTTGTGGAGTTTGCATTTTGCATGTTCCCAGGGTTGCGTGGCTTTTCTTCGGGTACTCCGCCTTCCAAAAACATGCATGCTAGGGTAATTGGGTGCTAACCTGTCCCTAGCTATGAGATTTTGGTTGTTTGTCTCCTCGTGCCCTGCGATTTGCTGGCCACCGATATTTGGGTGTCCCCCACATTTGGCCTGAAGTCAGCTGGGATAGGCTCCAGCACCCCCCTGCGACCCTTGTGAGGATAAAGCAGTACAGAAAATGAATGGATGATTGCAAGACAGAGAATGCAAAATTTGTTCTTTTTTTCCCCTTAGAACGAAGAAGGAAAATGCGGCGAACGCCACAGAAGACGACGACGGCGAGTCCGGGCCGTCCAAGCGTCTGGAGAACGGCGGCGCGCGACGGCAGTCCGGCAGCGTGGCCAACGACGGCTTAGCCAACGACGGTTTTTCCGACGACGAGCGCGTGACGCAAATGTAATCGAGGCTTCGGGAGGAAATGGGAAATACACTCACCTTTTTTATCTTGTGAAGAGGTTCGTTAGCTGTCTACGGCCGGGGTGTCCAAACTTTCAGGAAAAAGACCCAAAGACGCCGGCACCCAACCTGAGAGGGTTGAAATCGGGTAGAAAAAGATTTCATTTTAAAACTGTATTTTAAAAATAATAATAATTTAACTCATTGTCTGCCACTCACGGCGAAAGAGGCCCAATTCATTTTGACTGGGAGGGTCGGCAGCGATCGTTGGCAGTCAAATTGGATTGGACGTCCATCGCCGTCAATGGTGGTGAAAGATCATCATTCAATGGCTATAATCATTTGTGCATTTCAAACCAAAAAATGTATTTATTGTGATTGGCTGGCAAGCCATTTCCCTGGGAAAGTCTCCGGCACCCCTGCGACCATTCAGAGGATAAACGGTACAGAAAATGAATGATATTTATTTATGCAAAATACTAAAAATCTGCCGAATTTCCAACATTGAGTGGAAATAAAGGAGTGATTACCTCCCTCTAGCGGTCAAGAGTAGAAGTGCTGGCCAATGAAAAGTGGGCAGGGGGCCACAGATGGCCCGTTTGCCATAGTTTGGACACCCTTGCAATACAGTACTATACTGTGTTTGATTTTTTTTAACTGCAGTTTTTTTTAAATAATCACAACAAACTGATTTTAGATCCATTTTTAAATGCATGTATTAAATTGATTGGATCAAATATGAATAGACATAACAGGCATATTTTGCAAATACACGTTTTAGAGCGCACACTTTAAAAAATGGTCACACATATTTGTGAAGTGTTTTTTTTGTGTGGAGTGATGACAAAAAATGTGCAAATGGTCAATTTTTGTCCAAAAATAAATACATATTTTGAAAAACTTTAGCAATTTCCATAAATGATTCCAGATAAATCAATAATGAATCATGGGATTATTTTCTAATTTGCATAAAATGTTTGCAATAAAAAAAACACATTTGGGGTCATGAGGTCAACATTCAAAAATGATTTTTTAAAAGAATAAGTAGTAAATTCGCTAAGAAATAAAATGTGCCTGACCTTTGACCTCTTGACCCGCCCATTTTATATTCGATATTTAAAAAAAAAGGAATTCTGCGGAAATTGAATATTAATTGGCACGAGGTCAAAGGTCAGAGAGATTAGAAAAGCATTTTGGGAGAAAAACATTGGTCGTCAGGTGCCGTTTAAGCCCCGCCCACGGCAACGTAAACCAAAATAAACGTTTACGCCAGGATGTCCATTTTCTGACATTTGAACACGGCAGTGACCAATCAGATCATCCCAATTCATAACCAATATCGCATTCCGCTGAATAATAAATGAGGACCTTTTTTTCCCACAATAACGCTTTCAAATCAATATTTCAATAAAAGTGAATTTTTCATACGTTTGGTGATGAAAGCCCGAGTGAATTATTAAATAGCCGGTGTGTAAAGTCGAACATTTTTTGGTGCATTTGCCATTACGGTGGATGTGAGACGACGGTTTGTGGGGGCGGGGCCGGGTGGGGGTGACGGAGCCGCTTCCTGGCCATCTTTTATCCGGGTGGGATTTTTTTTTGGGCGTCTTCGGCTCCTGATTTACTAAATGTTGAAGCGTGACAAAAAACAATATTTTTGGTGTTTCGTTCCCCCCGTGTACGTGGGTGGGGGTCCGCGTATTAGGAAGAGGGGGGGTGGGGGGTTCCGTGAGGAAAGATCCACCAGCCAATGAGGTCATTTGCTCATTTCAGGGTACTTCCGGGTCACTTCCTGTAAATTTTGGATCGTTTCCTATTGATTTTAAGTGACTTGCCAGGTTTCTTTATGTTTGTTTGTCGCTTTCTGTGGATTTGGGGGGCATTTGCGGGTGGTTTCCGGGTGTTTTTTGTCCATTTTAAGGCTCCTTGTTAGCTCACTGAATGAACCAATAGGAATGGAGAAAAGTGCAGGAGTGTAAGCACTCTCTCTCAAAATTCAGTTTTTTTCTGGTGTCAAAAAAAGCATTAAAGCATAGGTGTCAAAGTGGCGGCCCGGGGGCCAAATCTGGTCCGCCGCATCATTTTGTGCGGCCCGAGAAAGTAAATGATGAGTGCCGACCTTCTGTTTTAGGATCAAATTAAAAGGAAGAGTATAGATGTATATTATAGTTCCTGATTTTCCCCTTTTTAAATCAAAAATTGCATTTTTTTATCCATTTTTTCTATCGGGTGTTTTTAGGTCAAAAATAATTTTGTAAAATCTAAAAATAAAAATATTTTCGTTTTTCCACTTTAATATTGAATTTAAAAAAAAATCAATTTGAAATTAAAAACAAATAATTATTAGATGTCTTCCCCTACTAAGAAAAAAGTTCAAATAAACAGTTTTAGATCGATAAAAAAACTGAATATTTAGGGCTTTTGATCCAGTTCTTATAATCCAATTAAAAAAAAAAAATCTAAATATTATATCTAAAATGGTCCGGCCCACATGAAATGGAGTTGACCTTAACCAACCCAAGTTTGACACCCTTGCATTAAAGCATTAGATTTTTTCTGCACAGTATGAATGAGGACCATATAGGACCACTTCTCGGGCCACTTCCGGCCCACGGGCCGTATGATGGACACCTGGGCCTTAATGGGTCTAACGGAACCTAACCCGTTAGGGAAAATGTGGAATTTAGTAAATCAGGGCCGGAATTCCTCAAGCGTGTCCTAAAAGCCGGATTAGGGAAGTCCTCTTCCTTAAAAGTCCCACTTCTGGACCTCCTTTTCTCGGGTCTGAGGAGGATCCGCTTGAACCTGGTCTGGGTTTGGATCAGGTTCCCCTCCCTGCCGGTCCTTGGCGCTCTTCCTTTCCCGGATGAGCTGCACCAAACGCTGGAATTTGACGTTGAGCTCGTCCATGCCCCCGGGCGCGTCGGGCTCCGCCCCTTCGGGGTCTTCCCCGGCCCCGCCCCCGGCGTCCTGGCTCTCCAGCGAGCTCAGCGACTCGGCCCGGGAGTCGCGGCCCTCGAACTCGTAAGTCCGCAGCGAGTCGTACGGCGGCTGCGAGGGGTCGGAGGTCACCCGGTTCAGACGGAAGTTGAGCAGGTCCTCCACCCGCGGGGGGCGCCGCAGGGTCCCGTTCAGCGAGCCCACCACGCTGTACGTGTCCGCGGCGGCGGGTGGGGCGGGGTCGCTCCGCTCGGACGCCGAGGGGAGCGAGCTGTCGGTGTCGTCCGCCGCGCCCGCGTCGATTGCCGTCCGATTGGACGACGAGTCGCCGGGGCTCTGGTGGGAGGAGCCACTTGGGTCGGAGCTGCTGAGACTGGTGGCGGGCTGGGCATCCGCCGGGTCCGTCTGCGTGACAAACGAGACCACGTCAGCGCTCAATGGAACTTGGGGAAATGAGGGGGGCGGGGCATATTTTTTGGGGGGGAGGAGCATCCACTAGGGGGCGGGATTAGAGTGTAAAAGGGGTGTCGTTGATGAGATGGGGAATGGAACAAAGGTAAGATGATGATGATGAAAACAGTCTCATGGCAGGCCGGTGGAAAAGTGGTTAGCGCGTCGGTCTCGCAGTTCTGGGGTCGAGTGTTCGATCCCACGTGAGTCCTTGCTGTGTAGAGTTTGCATGTTCTACTTGGGCTTGCGTGGGTTTTCTCCAGGTGCTCTGCTTTCAACCCACATCCCCAAAACATGCAAGCTAAGCTAATTGTTTTGCTAAATTGTCACTAGTGATAAGGGATTGGTTGTTTGTCTCATTGTGCCCTGTGATTGGCTGGCCAGTAATTTAGGGCAAGGGTGTCAGACTCGGGTTGGTTCGTGGGTAGCATTAACGTCAACTTGATTTCACGTGGGCCGGACCATTTTAGATATAATATTTAGATTTTTCTTTTATAAATGGATTAAAAAAACTGGATTAAAAGCCCTGAATATTCAGTTTTTTATAGATCAAAAACAATGTTTATTTTAGCATTTTTTTAAATATATTTTTTAAATTTACAAAATGATTTTTGAGCTAAAAACACAGAAAAATGGATTAAAAATGACAATGATTGATTTAAAATGGGAAAAATCAGGAAATTTAATATACATCTATACTCTTCATTTGAATTTGATCCTAAAACAGAAAGTCACCACTAATGATTGACTTTCTCGGCCCACACAAAATGATGCAGCGGGCCGGATTTGGCCCCCGGGCCGCCACTTTGACACCTGTGATTTAGGGTGTCCTTCACCTGGTACCCGTAATTTGATGGGATAGACTCCAGGACCCCCCGCCACCCACCCTTGTGAGGATAAGCGGTTCAGAAACTGAATGAATGACAATAATAATGATGAGTATTAGGAATTCATTATTAATAATGCTCCATATTCCGCCTCGAAAAGGAGACGGATATATTTTTTTTCTGGAAAGTGTGGTCAGACTCCGACGGCGCTTTATTTTGAAAAGTAATCCTCAACTTTTACTTTGTAGCCGTGTTATGAACTTCCTGTCTTGTGCAGTCGCAATATTGTCAACTTTTACGCTGTAAATAATGAACGCCGCGCCTAATGTGACGTCCGCCTGGTGGTAGGCAGGGGAAATGCGTTCGACGGATTAGCACGCTGGAGAATAACGGCGAGGTTTTGAACGCAACTCGTCTCTGAGCCAATCGGGCGACTTCCCGGTCCTTACCTGATCGGGTTCCTGGCCCGTCTTGGCGCCATCTTGGCTCCTGGCCATCCACCGGCTCAGGGTTTGGCTCGCCAGCAGCCTCGCCCGTCCCGGCTCGGGAGGGCGCCGAACCACGGTGGGAGGGACGGTCACCTGCCGCTTGGCCGCCAGGGGGAGCCGCGCGGCGGCGTTGGCTTGCAAGTAGTAGTCGGCTAGGACGGGCAGCGCGTGGACGCCGTAGCACAGCCGCCCGTAGAGCGGCGCCGAGCCGGGACGCCGCTCGGGCTCGGGGCCCGGGTGGGGGTTGGGGGTCACGCTGTACGTCCTGACCCGGGGGGGCGGGGCGCTCTGCTGCGTGTACCATCTGCGCCAAAAACAAGCGGAAAAATAACATTGTTTTTCCCTAAAAGCAGTATTACATTTTATTAGCTTACTAGCATAAATGTATTTTTAATTTGAAATTAAAATTCGTACGGTCATGTTTCGTCTTTTTTGTGATTGTCATTAACCTCTTTCTGTGTATTTAAAGCCCGTGTTCCAGTATTTTTGTTCAGTGTGCGCCTTCGTTAAGTTTGTTTCTTCATTAATTTTGCCCATTTTTAGTTTGTAAGGTTATTTTGTCATGATAAAATGACCAATTTTATTCATTCCACTTGCCTCCCTCCCATTGGCTAGCTGCCAAAAACAACTCTCCATGTTTTTTTGTTATTGTTTTGATTAGTTTTTTTGTGTGTGGTTAAAGCAACATTGTTTATTTAAAGTAGTTCAAATGAAATTCAGTAGCAGGCTCTGTTATCCATCCATGACTCATATTTTATGTAATGCTAAGTTGTTTTGAACTCATATTTTGAAGTTGTTTACGTGTTTGCGTGCTAACGTTAGCTTGCTCGTTACATTGTACGAATAGAACATGTTTTTGCATGCTTGTTATTCATTTTAATACATCATAAAGTATTGCTCTACTTACAAAACAATGAATGAATATTCATTTTTTTATATATTTTTAGATTTGACAAAATTATTTTTGAACTAAAAACACAGAAAAAATGGATTAAAAAAATTACAATTATTGATTTAAAAGGAGGAAAATCAGGAAATATAATATACATCTATATTCTTCATTTTAATTGGATCCTAAAACAGAAAGTCAACTCGAGCTTATGTGGGCCGGACCATTTTAGATATAATATTTAGATATTTTTTTAATAAATGGATTAAAAGAACTGGATTAAAATCCCTGAATATTCCGTTTTTTATAGATCCAAACCAATGTTTATTTTAGCTTTTTTTAAAATATATTTTTAGATTTTACAAAATGATTTTTGAACTAAAAACACAGAAAAAATGGATTAAAAAATGACAATGATTGATTTAAAAGGGGGAAAATCAGGAAATTAAATATACATATATACTCTATATTAGAATTTGATCCAGAAAACAGAAAGTCAGCACTCATGATTGACTTTCTCGGGCCGCACAAAATGATGCAGCGGGCCAGATTTGGCCCCCGGGCCGCCACTTTGACACATGTGGTCTACATGATTCCGGGTTTGATACTCACATGTTCCTTTGCGCGTGCTGGATTCGGTGCATGCTCTGCAGCGCGGCCATGTCGAAAGCCGCCGTGTCGGCCTCGCCTCCTCCCTCATCGTCGTAGGAGATGATGTTCTCCCGCACGTCGTCGTCGTCCGGCGAGGAGTGGGCGTCGCGTTTCTGACGCCGCATGGACAGGGACAGCGCGCACACCACTAGAGTGCGAAAGAAAGCGTCACATGACTCAAAAGGTGGACGTCCCATTGATCTGAACTGGGAGGGTTAACGGCGAATGAAATTAGGTGGAGAAATAAGATAGTGATGTCAATACTACATTGACCTGACCAATATGGCTGCCATGTTGCCATCAACAGGAAGTGATGTGGAAATGCACCCAAATTAACAGGAAAAGACCCGAAAATGAACAGGAAGTGACTTGGAAATACCGCCAAATCAAAAATATAAAGGATGTGACCAGGAAATGACCCCAAAAAATCCCACAGCCGAAAAACATGCATGCTAGGCTAATTGTATGCTAACGTAAAGTAAGCCAAGAATGACGCCAATTTTCCATGTAGTCAACCAAAATCAACAGGAAGTGACATGGAAATGCGCCCAAATTAACAGGAAATGACCCCCCAAAAAACAGCCCAAAAACATGCAAGCTAGGCTAATTGTATGCTAACGTAAAGTGAGCCAAGAATGACGCCAATTTTCCATGTAGTCAACCAAAATCAACAGGAAGTGACATGGAAATGCGCCCAAATTAACAGGAAATGACCCAAAAATGAACAGGAAGTGACTTGGAAATCCCGCCAAATCAAAAATATAAAGGATGTGACCCGGAAATGACCCAAAAATGAACAGGAAGTGACTTGAAAATCCCGCCAAATCAAAAATATAAAGGATGTGACCCGGAAATGACCCAAAAATGAACAGGAAGTGACTTGGAAATCCTGCCAAATCAAAAATATAAAGGATGTGACCTGGGAATGACCCCAAAAACCCCACAGCCCAAAAATATGCATGCTAGGCTAATTGTATGGTAACTTATTCCTAGCTATGAGCGATTTGTTGTTTGTCTCCTTGCGCCCTGCGATGGGTTGGCAACCAATTCAGCTCCAGCACCCCCCGACTTTGGCATGCAAATAAGTTAAAATGGGAAAGGGCGGACTCACCCAACAAAGTGGTGACGCAGGCCAGCGCCGCCATCAGCATAACCAGCGTGAAGACCACGGAGGGCGACGCGGTGGGCGCCGGGCGGCAGGCGGCACGGCGTTCCCAGCGCCGGCCCCGCGCGCGGGGGCCGCGCTCCTCCGTCCGCATGCCGCCGCGCAGGCACGGGCAGACGGTGACGGTGACGGTGGCCGTGTTGGCCAGGCCCGAGGCGCCGTCTCGCAGGACCACGGGAACGTGGAGGCTGACCAGAGCGGACGAGTAGCCCGGCGCCGCCTCCAAGGGCGAGCGGAGCACCAGGCTGGCCGTGGACCCTGAGGAAAGCCGCCGTTTTAAAGGGGGAAATGGGAAAAAAAAGTCTCAAAGCGGGCCGGCATCGAGTGGTTAGCGTGGCAGTCTCACGGTTCGGGGGTACAGGGTTCGATCCCAGCTCATCACTGGTTGAGTGTGGGTTTTTTCCAGGTACTCCGGTTTCTTCCCACACCCCCAAAACATGCATGCTAGGCTAATTGTATGCTAACTTGTTTCTAGCTCACGGTTCTGGGGGTCGAGGGTTCCATTCCAGGTCTGGGCCTTCCTGTGTGTTCTCCTCTAGCTTGCGTGGGTTTTTTTCTGGGTGCTCCAGTTCCCTCCCACATCACCCAAACATGCATGCTAGGCTAACTGTATGCTAACTTGTTTCTAGCTCACGGTTCTGGGGTTCGAGGGTTCCATTCCATGTCCGGGCCTTCCTGTGTGTTCTCCCCTAGCTTGCGTGTTTTTTTTCCGGGTGCTCCAGTTTCCTTCCACAACACGAAAACATGCATGCTAGGCAAATTGTATGCTAAATTGTCCCTGATTGGTTGTTTGTCTCCTTGTGCTCTGCGATTGTGTGTCCAGGGTGTACCCTGCCGGATGCCTGTAGTTATCTGGAATAGGCTCCAGCACCCCCGCGACCCTAGTGAAGATAAGCGGTCTCGAAAATGAATGAATAATTATTTTTACTTCCGCAAACCCGGAGAAAACCCACACGAGCGCAGGTAGAACATGTAAACTCCACACAGTGTGGGCCCACCCGGAATCAAACCCTCGACCCTAGAACTGTGAGGCTGACCAGGCAAACAAAATTACATAAATACATAAATATTTGATTATAAGCTGAAAATGGCCGATGCATGGCATCCTTACCACCGCTGTCCTTGATGGAGAGGTTGAGGGCGGAGCTAGACTCGGGCACGATGCTGAAGTGGACCGGCGCGTCCTGCCATCCCGGGTCTCGGTCCACGGCGCGTAAGACCTGAACCACCTGCGGGACGAGGACACCGCGTGACTCAAAAGGCAACGGCGGCGAAAAACCAAGGTTGAACCGACCTGCCCCGGGGGGGTGGAGTCACAAACCGACGTGGCGTAGTGGCGGTCCAACTCCGGGGCGTTGTCGTTCTGGTCCAGCGTTTCTATGGCAACCACCACCTTGGACACCAGCTCGGGGTTGTCTGGGACGCAAACGGAAAACACCAAAATGACATTATTTTCGGGGTGTCCAAACTTTTTCAATGGGCCAACTTCCACTCTTACTCATTAAAAAAGTTTTTTAAAAAATATTTAAAAAATAAACAAATAAATACATAAATAACCAAATAAATAAACATATGAATAAACAAATAAGAAAATAAATAAATATATGAATAAACAAATGGCCAAATAAATACACAAAACAAATAAATACATAAATAAGCACAATAATTAAATACATACATAAATAAACACAATCATTAAATAAATACATAAATAAACACAATCATTAAATAAATACATAAATAAACACAATAATTAAATAAATACATAAATAAACACAATAATTAAATAAATCCATTAATTAAAAAAAATAACCCCATAAATAAATAAATCCATATTATACAATTCAATTCAAATAAACAAATAACCCAAAAAATAAACACATCCATAAATACACAAATAACCAAATAAATAAGGGATATTGGAAGTAAATAAAATAAATATGGGATTTAAAAAAAGATAGGGTTAAAAATGTATTTTAAATTTTATTATTTGGCTCCCATTGACAGTGACAGGCGACCAATCCGATTGTCCGATGTTGAAATGGATTTAATGTCTATAGCTGTCAATGCAAGTAAAGATATAGTAAAATAATCTAAAAGTATGAGGATATTCCAAAATTTGCATACCGTATTTTCTGGACTATAAACTGTATTTTTTTTCCTACTTTGGTTAAGCATTTTAATGTCTATAGCTGCCAATGCAAGTAAAGATATAGTAAAATCATCTATAAATGTATGAGGATATTCCAAAATGTTTATACCGGATTTTCCGGACTATAAGTTGCGTTTTTTTTTTAGACTCTAGTTACCCTGAACTCCCTCTGGCGTTCCCCGCCACACGCACCTCTCTGCGTGGCGACCACGGTGAGGTTGTGCCACTGCTCGCGCTCGCGGTCCAGCTCCATCACCGTGCTGATGAATCCCGTGTCGGAGGCGATGCGGAAAAGTGCTTCGGGGTCCGACCGGGGGTCGATGGAGTACCTGCGGCGAGCGGGGGGTTAAAAAAGAGGGGTGAGCACGCATGGAGACCGCGACCAACAGCTGTCCACGGCGCCCCCGCAAACCGAATGTCGCCGCTTCGTCCCGTGTCGGGGTCCACGGCGTGCACGCGGCCCACCGAGCAGACGGGCGGGCAGTTTTCCGACACGTCCAGGTGGTAGCGGGCCTGGGAGAAGCGGGGCGGCTCGTCGGCGTTCAGGACCATGACCCGGACCATGGCCTGGTCCTTGAAGGGACCCAGTTTCAGGTAACGGGGGTCCACCAGGGGGTTGGCCACCTCCACCGTGAAGGAGTAGGAATTTCGGCTCTCGTAGTCCAGCAGCTGTGGAGGACATTGTCAAAGGCTCAAATGCTTTGGACGCTTCACCTGCCATCGACGGTGATTGACGTCCAATCGTGTGGTGTCCAATCATCCTTCTGCACTGACTTTAAACTAGTTCGTCACTAAATACCGTACGCTCACTAATACTATACAAATGCTATACTAATACTATACTAAGGCTATACTAAAACTATACTATACTAATACAATACTAATGCTATGCTAATACTATACTAATGCTATACAATGCTATGCTAATACTATACAAATGCTATGCTAATACCATACTAATGCTATACTAATACTATGCTAATCTATACTAATGCTATAATTTGCTGTGCTAATACAATACTAATGCTATGCTAATACTATTCTAATACTATACAAATGCTATGCTAATACCATACTAATATTATACTAATGCTATGCTAATACTATACAAATGCTATGCTAATACTATAATTATGCCATACTACGCTATACTAATACAATACTAATGCTATGCTATACTAATACTATACCAATGCTATGCTAATACTATACAAATGCTATACAATGCTATGCTAATACTAATACTATACCAATGCTATGCTATACTAATACAATGCTATGCTAATACTAATACTATACCAATGCTATGCTATACTAATACAATGCTAATGCTATGCTAATACAATTATAATACTATACTAATGCTATGCTAATACTATTATAATACTATACTAATGCTATACTATGCTATACTAATACAATACTAATGCTATGCTAATACTATTATAATATTATACTAATGCTATACTATGCTAATGCTATGCTATACTAATGCTATGCTATACTATGCTATACTATGCTATACTATGCTATACATATACTATACTAATGCTATGCTAATTCTATATTAATACTATGCTAATACTATAAAAAATGCTATGCTAATACTATACTAATATTATACTAATGCTATGCTATACTATACAATACTAATGCTATGCTAATACTATACAAATGCTATGCTAATACCATACTAATGCTATACTATCCTATACTAATACAATACTAATGCTATGCTAATACTATACAAATGCTATGCTAATACCATACTAATGCTATACTATCCTATACTAATACAATACTAATGCTATACTATGCTAATGCTATGCTATACTATACTAATGCTATGCTATACTATGCTATATGTATACTATACTAATGCTATGCTAATACTATTCTAATACTATACTAATACTATACTAAGCTATACTAATGCTAAGATAGTACTATAAAAATGCTATGCTAATACTATACTAAGCTATACTAATGCTAAGATAGTACTATAAAAATGCTATGCTAATACTATACGATTGCTATACAATGCTATGCTAACACTATACAAATGCTAAGCTAATACCATACTAATGCCAGCCATACTATGCTATACTAATCCATAATGTTATATACAATACTATGCTAGGCTATACTATATTAAACTATTAATGCTACAGCTACCCATTATTTACATAATTAATGATTCTATCGATTAAGTCTTTCTGTCCCATGAACAATGATACACGTCCAATTCAGTGGTGTCCAATCACCTTTCCTTCAGTTATGCGGATATTTTTATCTTTATTTGCGCTTTCTTTCCAATGGATGCATGCCTCTGCCTCTAATGAGCTGGATTCTTTCTCATTTGGGAGCAGTTTTACACACTTAATTTGAGATTAGCTGTGCGGTCGTTATCTGCGGACGTCGTTAAGATCTGGAGCTCCAAAAACACCATTTGCGGCTAATTTCATACATTATTGAGAGCACATTGCAGACAGAATGAAGGCAAACGTTTAAAGCATTAAACATCACTCTGGATTTTTTTCTCTTCTTCGTAACGATGCTTTTTGGCAATTAAGGAAAAAACATTGGAGTGGTTTGTGTATTTTTTACGACTGCTTGTTTCCACACATTTTCATAGGGGGAACATTATTTTCCATATGTTTTATGATATAAAGATTGACCAAAAATGCCTAAAATAAGATCTGTCAAAGTAGAATTTCCGTATAAATAAACGTTAGCAAACAGGATAGCCGTGTCGCTCTTTTACTCGCTATTTTCCGCGAATAACAGAAAAATCACAATAAAAAGTACCATAATTCTATCAAAAAAAAAATTAAAAATGCACTAATGCAATTTTTACATGTAGAAATCAAATTTGGCACTCAAATCTGCCTTTAAATATATTGTTTGTGTAGTTTTCCACTTGAAATAATGCAGAAATATCCATTATTTTGCATGCCGCTCGTCCTTGTCAGGGTCACGGGGGTGCTAAAGCCTATCCCAGCTGTCCGGGCAAAAGGACTACACCCTAAACTGGTCCCTGGTTGTGACATCACAACCAGAATTGATGATCATCTAGCTTTCTAGAGAGGCGATAGGTAGGTAGCTAGCTAGCAGATGTTAACAAGAGTTTCTACGAGGTATTAGATTAGATTAGAATTTAATTTCATCCCGTATTTGGGAAATTTCCTTGATTGCAGTAGCAAGACAGACACAGAAGACATTGTAGAGCTAGCTAAAAAAATGGAGCCACACACATTGGATAGGGGCGGAGTCAAAAAATTGAATGTAAAAATGAAAAATGACTGACTTTGTTGAGCACGATGATGGCTTCTCGCTCCCTGGCGCTGACGTTGAACGTCTGCGCCTCCTCGGCGTCCATGATGGCGAACTCCAGCAGCGCGTTGTCGCCCACGTCGGCGTCCGTGGCCGTGAGGCGACCCACTTCCACGCCGGGGGCGGCCAGCTCCGACACGGAAAACGACCACGCGCCTGCCAAAGTGACAAAAAATTGAAACTTCTTTAAAAAATTGAATTTGAATTTCATCCAGTTATTTTTTTACTTAAAAAAGCAAATTTGTAAAAATTGAACAAAATAACAATGAATAAAGCTGGATATTTCCTATTTTGAAAATGTATTTACTCTCTTTTCATTTTTACTAGAGAAATGTTAAAAAATAATAAAAAAGGAAATATTTGCTCTTTTCCACCTTAATGTAAATACAAATAAAATATTTCTAAATGATTAAAAAATAATAAGAAAAAAAATGTTTTTCCCCTTCCCCTTTTAAAAAAATAGATAAATATTGAAATAATATTTTAAACAATATTAAATTTTGTCCCTCTTTTTTAATCCAACAATATTTTTTAACACCTAAACATGAAAAAAACACCCAAAACTGCTTACTTTTTGAACATAAACGACAAAATAAAAATGAAATATCTACTCCATCTCCTTTTTAATGAAAACATAAGAAATAATACAGTTATACCTCTACTTACAAATGCCTCCAAGTAGAAATGTTTCAAGTTACAAAAAAAAGTTCTGGAACCAACTAATTTCGTAAGTAGAGGTATGTACTGTCCCTTTATTAAATAAATCAAGTCAAACCGAAATCTGCTATCCACTACTCCACCACACTATAATTTAAAACATTTAAAAAGAAAAACAACAGGCCTAAATTATTATTATTTTTAAAAAAAAACACCTTCCACGTTGAAACGACATCCCAAAAGCGATCATTTGCTTTAATGATCCCCCCGGGGAGAAATGAATGACCCTCATTTGGTCTCGGTTCGGCTCGGACGCCTTTAAAGGACGCCACGGGTGGCTGAGCGCCATTCCCCATTAAAAGCAAATAAATAACATGCCGCCACCGCCACCGTGTTAATATTAAAGAGCTTCTATAAAGCCACGTACGGGCCGGTAATACATCACGGCGAGGGCTTTAAACGCCGTGACGGACGGTCGGGGGGCCGCCCTGGGGGGATGATTTACCGCGTGCGGACAAACGCCAGTCGCCGTACGACCGGACGCCCACCCGCTCGTCGCTTGGCGTCCCATCCGAGCGCGGCGTTCTCAACTTTAACATGAAAAATTAATAGCGCGGAAAGACGGAGGGATGGGTGCCGGTTATCAAATCATTCTTGACGGGTATCGGCGTCCAATCCTACTGTGCTGGGAGGAGCCCGATAGCGTGTTAAATGTAAACTAGAACCAATTACTCATAGCTAGGGATAATTTAGAGTGCTAAATTAGCCTAGCATGCATGTTTTTGGGGTGTGGGAGGAAAGCGGAGTACCCGGAGAAAAGCCACGCAAGCCCGAGGAGAACATGCACACAGTGAAGACCAACCAGGGATCGAACCCGGGACCCAAGAACGGCGAGGCCCACATGCTAACCACTCCACCACCGTGTCACCCACACGAGGACAAAAATACCGTAATTTCCGGAGTATAAGTCGCAATTGTTTATTATTTTTTTACAAGTTCGGCCAATTTATATGTGAAATTATGATCTTTTTCCATTATTTTTACTGTCTTGCTCATTTCAAGCACCCCCCTCAGTTGATGGTAACGTATAAAAACAATCGAGGGTTTCACAAAAAATGACTTTTTGTGTAAAAACAATATCTTCAGCTTTGACACATGCGCTATAACGGGCTAACCGTCTAATTCACATGTGTCAAAGTGGCGGCCCGGGGGCCAAATCTGGCCCGCCGCATCATTTTGTGCGGCCCGGAAAAGTCAATGATGAGTGCCGACTTTCTGTTTTAGGATCAAATTTAAATGAAGAGTATAGATGTATATACAATTTCCTGATTTTCCCCCTTTTAAAGCAATCATTGTCATTTTTTAATCATTTTTAATGTGTTTTTAGTTCAAAAATCATTTTGTAAAATTTAAAAATATATTTTAAAACAAGCTAAAATAAACATTGTTTTAGATCTATAAAAAATGAATATTCAGGGCTTTTAATCCATTTATAAAACAAAAAATCTAAATATTATATGTAAAATGGTTCGGCCCGCATGAAATCAAGTTGACGTTAATGTGGCCCACGAACCAACCCGAGTCTGACACCCCTGGTCTAATTGTAATCTGATCTAAAAAGCCTGAGGAAGGAAAAGAGGGCGGGACTTACTGCGTCTAAAGTGTGGCGGGTTGTCGTTGACGTCGCTGAGTCTGACGGTGACGGTGGTGGTCCCGGAGAGGCCCCCCAGGTGGCCCCCCATGTCTCGGGCCTGGAGCACCACCACGTATTCCTCCTGGGTCTCGCGATCCATGCTGGGCATGGCCGTCCGCAGGACGCCTGAAGGCAAAAAGATGGACCAACAACGTCAAAATTCGCCCTCTTGTGGTGACACGCTCTGTATTTTTTATTTTTTTTTAGGCCATTCACCAAAAATTTCAGGAAATAAAAACCCTAAAAGTTGTATAGTTTTTGCCAAAAGAGTGCAAGTCCAACAACAATTTGATAAAAAATATCCTTATTTATTTCCTCAAAAACTACAGGAAGTGAACCAAAAACACCTCCAAGTGACCCCATACGTGACTCAAAAATGACCCAAAAATATATGTATTCATTTTTTGCCAAAAAAGTGGAATTTCAACAACTTTTGAGCAAAAATATCCCAATTTATTTAAGGAAGTGAACCAAAATTGACAGTAAGTGACCCCATGTGACTGAAAAATGACCCAAAAATATATGTATTCAGTTTTTACCAAAAAGTAACATTTCAACAACAATTTGACGAAAATGATGTCTATTTATTTAATTTTACCCCCCCATCTCTCTCAAAAATATATGTATTCAGTTTTTGTCAAAAAAGTGCAATTTCAACAATTTGTCGAAAATTATCTCAATTTGTTTAATTTAACCCACATCTCTCTGCTCAAAAACCACAGGAAGTTCACCAAAACTAACAGGAAGTGACCCCATACCTGACTCAAAAATAACCCAAAAATATGTGTATTCAATTTTTGCCAAAAAGTGGAATTTCAACAACATTTGAGCAAAAATATCCAAATTTATTTAAGGAAGTCAACCAAAATTGACAGGAAGTGACCCCATATGTGACTCAAAAATGAGCCAAAAATATATGTATTCAGTTTTTGGCAAAAAAGTGCAATTTCAACAACAATTTGACAAAAATTATCTCAATTTGTTTAATTTCCCCCACATCTCTCTGCTCAAAAACCACAGGAAATTCACCAAAATTATCAGGAAGTGACCCAAAAATGACCCAAAATAAAAAGGAAGCGCAATAAAAATATCCATTTTCGTAGGGGCTGTTTTTTTTTAGGGTTTTTCTCCACCAACCTGTCTGAGGATCGACGGAGAAATAATCGTGTCCTTCGGTGATGGCGTAGACAAGCTGGGCGCTGACCCCGTACGCGGGGTCGTCGGCGTCCCTGGCCGTCACCTGGATGACCGACGTGCCTGCGGCGGAAGGTCAGAGGTCACGCGAATCCCACGCGTCGCTACGACAAATTAACGAGCGCCCACCTATGTCGGCCATTTCCGGCACGGTGGCCACGTGGGGCTCGACGGGGAAGACGGGCGGGTTGTCGTTGATGTCCTGCACGCGGATGACGAACTGCGAGGACGGCTCCAGCGCGCGGCCCGTGCGCCTGTCGGTGGCGGTGGCCGTCAGCCGGTACTGCTCCTTCTCCTCGCGGTCCAGGGACTTGGTCACGTGGATGTTTCCCGTGCGGCCGTCGATGACGAACACCGAGCCCACTCCTTCGCCCTCCAGCGTGTACTCGGTCCTCCCGTCGCCCCGGTCCATGTCCGTGTGCAGCTGACGGGCGCCAAACGTGGCGTGCGTTACTTTCACGTAAAAAAAATGCTTACAAATATAAATGAAAATATAATAAAAACATATATCGCGATATTATATTGCACCATTCTCATATCGAAATGCCTCTGAATTCATTTTTGCGAGTGTGGGAATAAACAACAGGTGTCTGCATTTCCACTCCCATCCACTAGTAGGCAGCAACTTGCGGACTGCCGAAATAACTGCGTTATAAAACGTAGTATTTTTTGTCCGGACGCACGAGGGCACTGTTTCGCAGCTCAAATCCCACATGACATTTTACTGAGCCACCAAAAAAAGTTGAATTTATTTATTTACTTTATTTTGTGTAGCGCTGATGTTCACGAGGGTCGCGGGGGGTGCTGGAGGCAATCAACAACGGGAAGTAGATGGAGGAACATGCTGAAATGCTTTTTTTTTTTAAATAACTTTTTTATGTCGAATGCTAAACATCCTTTAAGACATTTTTTAATTTTTTTAAGATGTATTTTTTATTATTTCAGTTTTTAATTTGATTCTGTTATTATGACAAAAAGTTTTTATTTTCTAGAGCGCTTGGTGAAATTAATTTGATTGAATTGAATGCTTTTATTTACTTTGGAGGGCCGCTACGCACACTAAAGGGGCGGAGCAATTCCAGCCCCCCGCCTCCCAGTTTGACACATTAAAAAAAAATCAAAATGTATGACATAATCACAGCGATTATCACGATGTGGATCTTTTAGCGCACGGAAAGCGCGATTGCGTGACGTGCTCGGTCGGCCAATTAACGAAGCCACGACGCCAGGTGCTAACGAGCGCTCGTTAACGCGCACGCTTGAAAACATCCAACAACAAACTATATATATATATATGTATGTATATGTATATATATATATATGTATATATATATATATATATATATACATACATATACATACATATATATATATATATGTATATATATACATACATATATACATATATATGTATGTATATGTATGTATATATATACATATATGTATATATATACATACATATATATATATATATATATATGTATATATACATACATATATATATATATATATATATATATATATGTATATATACATACATACATATATATAAATACATATATACATACATATATACATATATATATACACATATATACATATATACATATATATATATATATATATATATATATATATATATATATATACACATATATACACATACATACATGTATATATATACATATATATATATATATATATATATATATATATATATATATATACATACATACATATATACATATATATACATATATATATATACATATATATATATATATATATATATGTATATATACATATATATACATATATATATATATACACATACATATGTATATATACATATATATATAAACATATATACATACATACATATATACATATATATATATATATATATACATATATATATATATATATATATATATTTGTTCATTTTCTCAACTACTTTATCCTCATATAAGAGTCATGGGGGTGCTGGAGCGTCTCCCAGGTGACTTTGGTTATCAAGGCGAGGTTCAGAAAATGAAAAATATATCAATATTTGTAATTGAAATTCCACACTGGATGAGTATTTTTCATTCTGAGCAAGCTATTATAATAAGGAAATAAATTGCGTGGGTCGCCGGGCTCGGTGGAGCGCGTGCCACGAGATTAGTCAGCGTTCCGACCGGGATCCTCGGCCGTTCGGCCGTCCTTCCGCCCCGGGGGCCGCGTGCGCTCCTCCTAATCTCACCAGGCTTACTCACGAGCCTCCCTCCGCATATTTACCAGACAGTCATACGGGAAGTCCTTCAAAAAGCTCCTTCGGCCATTTTTACGGATTGCTTACCCTCGGAAAGGTCGCGGGGGGTGCCGGAGCCTAGCCCGGCGAACTACGGGCACCAGGTGGGGGATGCCCCGAATTGGTGGGCAACCAATGGCCTCATATAGATAGACCCAAGTTAGCATCCAGATTTTTTTTAAATATATATTATAATCATGTTTGCTTTTGATTTGATTTGTTTACCATTTATTATGCATTCGTTTATTCACTATTTATTTTAATTGAATTATTTTAATTGAAATATTTGACTTATTGTACTTTTTGTACATTTATATGCATTTATTTGGCCTTGTTTATTTGAATTATTTCATTTTTTTATATAATAAAAAAAATATGACATACTATTTTTACTATTTGTTTTCATTTATATGCATTTATTTGGCCATGTTTATTTACATTATTACAGTTTTTTATATAATTAAAAAAAAATTACATACTATTTTTATGATTTATTTTCATTTATATGCATTTATTTGGCATTGCTTATTTGATTTATTTAATTTTGTATATAATTAAAAAAATATTACATACAATTTTTACTATTTGTTTTCATTCATATGCATTAATTTGGCCTTGTTTATTTAATATTTTTATATAATTAAAAAAATATGACATACTATTTTTACTATTTGTTTTCATTTATATGCATTTATTTGGCCTTGTTTATTTAAATTATTTCAGTTTATATAATTAAAAAAATATTACATACAATTTTTTTCATTTTGGTATTGAAAATGTGATCCAGCATTTTTTTTTATTTCCAATGACATTATTTTATTTTGATATTTTATTTGTTTCTAACTAAAACATCCATTTAATTGAATAATTTTATTTGTATATATTTTATTTTGTTTTTAATTTGTTTGTTTACATTTGTCATTTTTGCTTATTCCTATCATCCAATAGTATTTATTTTATTTCATTTCTACATTGTTAAAAAAAATATTGATTTGCCTTTATTTATTTTCATTTGATTTTAATAATATCATTCTTGTTTATTTTTTTAATATAGGATTTTAATGATATCAATTTTCTAATATAGTAAATTTTTACTGTTGAATTTATTTCTTTATTCCTTATTTAAAACAGGACATTGATAGAAAATTCCAGGACTAAACCAACATAAAAAAATGTCAAATCCACGAAATAAAATAAGGATTTTTTTTTAGACGTCCATATCCGTCAATGGCGGCGGTGCCTTTAAAGCGCCTACTGGGCGTCGTCCAACATAAAACCAAAGTACATCTGCAGCGGCGGATAACGTTGCGGATTAAAAAAGAAAAAAATTCAGAATAGCGCAGCCGACAGTTTGCTTGATAAGCGATATTTCATTTATATAAATATATACATCTGTTTTTTTTTCATATCTGGCTCGCCCTCGCCTCGCCTCCGTTTTTTTCCGCAAAGCCCCCCACGGGCTTTTTGACGTGAGTATGCGCCGCATAGGACGGACGGCAGGACGCATTTTCAGCGCACGGTAAACAAAAGCGGAATATAACAAAAAAACGCCCCCCTTTTTAGCGACAAAAACGTCAATTCCACTCTTATCTGGAGGCGCCACGGCGGGAAGACATTTTGGAGGCGGCTTTTATTTTTCATCTTTGTGCAAAGTTATCAAAACAGATTTGTATAGTTGGAACGACTTGGGTGGGGGGGTTTAGGGGGGGGGCAACTGTGCGCCCAGGGGGCTCCAAATATTCAGAAATAAATTGAAGATAAACTTAAAAAAGGGGCTACTACTAATAATAATCAGTAAAAAAAACAACTAATATTTGGAAGAGAAAATACTGAAGATTTTGTGTGTGAATATATTCAAAAAAGGATGATTGGACGCCTACAAGTGAGAAACTCGAGTGCAGAAGGATGATTGGACACCTTCAAGTGACAAACTCGTGAGGAGAAGGATGATTGGACGCCTACAGGTGAGAAACTCATTCGCCGAAGGATGATTGGACGCCAACTGGTGAGAAACTAGAGTGCAGAAGGATGGTTGGACGCCTACTGGTGAGAAACTCATTCACAGAAGGATGATTGGACGCCTATAAGTGAGAAACTCAAGTCCAGAAGGATGATTGGACACCTACAAGTGACAAACTCATTCACAGAAGGATGATTGGACCCCTACTAGTGACAAACTAATTCGCAGAAAGATGATTGGATGCCTACAAGTGACAAACTAATTCGCAGAAGGATGATTGGACGCCTACAAGTGAGAAAGTCGAGTGCAGAAGGATGATTGGACACCTACAAGTGACAAACCCATTCGCAGAAGGATGATTGGACGTCTACAAGTGAGAAACTCATTCGCAGAAGGATGATTGGACGCCTACAAGTGAGAAACTCAAGTGCTGTCCACGTGCGCTCGCGAGGGGTGCCAGAGTCATTGGGGGAACGCTGCTTGCGAATTTGCGCAATCATTTTTCTAATTTTGTAAATATTTGATGGATTCAATTTTTGATGACGAGACTAAAATATATATTTTCATATATATATATATATATATATATATATATATATATATATATATATATATATATATATATATATATATATATATATATATATATATACTGCGTATTTAACACTAGTAAAAGACGGAAGATTTGTCATCTTTTCCATTGGTTGTCTTAAATTGGACTTACCCGTCCAATGAGCACGGGTTCGGGTCCTCGGTACTCCTCGATGACGAAGAACTGGTTCCACAGCCAGCTCCTCTTGCGCCGAGAAGGCGGAGCCATCCCGGAGTGGAGCCGTGGATGGGCGGAGCTCCCTGGCACGCTCAGTCCTTGGAAAGGCGGCTTTACCGCCGCGTCCCGCGAGGCCACGCCGCAAAAAAGGAGAAGGACGACCAGGCGTCTCATGGTTGGGATTTCAACGGACGCGCGGCGCAACTTGGACGTCCGTGGCCGCCGTCGTCGTCCTCTCCATGCCGTTCGTGGGTATTCTGAAAGGGAAACAAATTGGGTATTTAGTTAAAGCTCTGGTTCAGATACGCTCAAATTACCCACATTCAGAAATATTGACGGGTGATGTTAAGCGTTAGGCTCGCGATTCTGGGGTTGAGGGTTCGATCCCTGTGTGTATGCATGTTCTTCTGGGCTTGCGTAGGTTTTCTATGGGTACTCCACTTCCCCCCACATCCTAAAAACATGCATGCTAGGCTAATTGGATGCTAACTTGTCCCTAGCCACGAGTGAGTAGTTGTTTGTCTCTGGTTGGGATAGGCTCCGGCACCCCCTGCCAGCCATCCTTGTGAGGATTTGTGACAATAAAAAACTTGTTATTCATTTTTTTATATATAACAAAAACTAAATAGAAAACAATAAAGCATCACGCACCATTTCAAAGATAGCTTAGGGTAGTAGAATAGGAAATAGTTGCGAAACCAACACCATTTTGGTTCGCTTTTTGAGCCAAAATGGATGCCATCAAAACGTGCATGCAAGTTATTTCCCGATTTTGTTATTTAATAAATAACAAAAGCTAAATAGAAGATAATAAAGCATCATGCATCATTTCAAAGATAGTTTAGGGTAGTAGAATAGGAAATAGTTGCGAAACCAACACCATTTTGGTTCTCTTTTTGAGCCAAAATGGATGCCATCAAATTGTGCATGCAAGTTATTTCCCGATTTTGTCATTTAATAAATAACAAAAGCTAAATAGAAGATAATAAAGCATCATGCGTCATTTCAAAGAAAGTTTAGGGTAGTAGAATAGGAAATAGTTGCGAAACCAACACCATTTTGGTTCTCTTATTGAGCCAAAATGGATGCCATCAAAACATGCATGTTAGCAAAGCAAGTTATTTCCCGATTTTTCATCAATCAAAGTCATTTCAAAGCTATTTTAGTGTCAAAGGTCAACTATGTGTGAGTATCTGCTGACATCTGCATCATGACATGCTTTTATTTTGAAATGTTCACTGGAAATTAGCATGCTAATTAGCTAACTTTCAGCGTTACGCTCGGTAAAAAAATGGTCGCTGCCTCTCTTTTGATGGCGTTTACGATTTTGGACACAAAATTCTCGAGTGGGCGGACTTTATGGGACGTGCGTCCTCATTGGTCAAGGAGATAGTCGGAAGCTATCGCGGGTTTACGGCCCTGTTTGGCGCCACCAGTGGCAGAAATGATGAGCGGCAGTGAGAAGTAAAAAAAAATTGCTTTTTTTAACTGGCAAAAAAAGATTGTGCAATTAAAAAAAAAATCCACTGGTGGAAATGGTTGTTGAAAGTTTTCATACTTTTTTTTTATAGTGGCGGGAATGGCCTTGCATATCTGCCTGCACTAAATAAAAATAAATAAAAAATCAGATGTCAGTTTTATGGACATGGGGCTAACTCCCTTCGGTGTGAGTATCGTCATAAATGTAGTAAAAAAAAAGAAGAAGTACTGGAAACGACAAGCGGGGCCAAACAGAGCAGAAATCTTCTTAACCAATGAGGACGCACATCCCGTAAAGCCCGCCCACCCGTCACGTTTGTGTCAAAAATCACATATCCAACACCATACATATATGTATACTATGTATATCTATTTATATATATATATATATATATATATATATATATTCGCGGGGGGTGCCGGAGCCTATCCCGGGCGGGCACCATGCGGAGGACATCCTGAATTAGATGCCAGCCAATGGCAGGGCATAAGGACACAAAAGACAACCAATCATAGCTTGTGACAATTTAGATCACATGTGTCAAAGTGGCGGCCCGGGGGCCAAATCTGGCCCGCCGCATCATTTTGTGCGGCCCGGAAAGTAAATGATGAGTGCCGACTTTCTGTTTTAGGATCAAATTAATATGAAGAGTATAGATGTATATTCAATTTCCTGATTTCCCCCCTTTGAAATCAATCATTGTCATTTTTTTTCTGTGTTTTTAGTTCAAAAATCATTTTGTAAAATCTAAAAATATATTTAAAAAATCTAAAATAAACATTGTTTAAGATCTATAAAAAATGAATATTCAGGGCTTTTAATCCAGCTCTTTTAATCCATTTAAAAAAAAAATTTCTAAATATTATATCTAAAATGGTGATTTAGAGTGTTCAACCAGCTAGCCTAGCCTAGCATGGATGTTTCTAGCAAACTGGAATACCTGGAGAAACCCCACGCAAACTCCACACTGCATAGAGCCACCTGGGATAGAACCCTCGACCCAAGAACCGCACGGCCCACGTTCTAACCACATACTGAAAACATTAACTTAACGCTTTTTCCTCACTAGAGTCGCGGGGGGTGCTGGAGCCTATCCCAGCTGACTTAGGGACACAAGGCGGGGAAATCGGAGTACCCGGGGGAGAACATGCAAAGTTCACAACGGTGGACTGACCTGGATTTGAACCCAGGACCCCAGAACTGCGAGGCGGACCCGTTAACCACTTATCCACCGCGCCACCTGCATTGAAAACAATGACTTTTAAAATCTTTATTGTCACGTCAACCTTTCCGAAAAGGTGACCTGAGCGTTTCCGTTTTTTTTTTTTATTCCGGGCGACCACCCGCGAAACCGAGCACCTCCACCCAATTTTCCGTCATCCGTTATCTACCCGTGGCGCTCACGCGTGGCGTGGCGGGCGCTGGGGCATTATCGCGCCAGGCAGCGTGCAAACAGATCCCAACGCGTAGATTCCGCCACGCGGCGGCTAAAACGCCGAGCGAATAATAACGGCGAGTAAACAAATGCGCTTTGATCCATTTACATGCAAATGAGGCCCGGGTGGCTTTTTTTCCCGTGACGTGGTAAAAAAGGATGGCCACGGTGTCACGGCGCCCCCGTGCTCGCAGTCGGGGTGAAATGAAGCGTTTCAAAAGCTAATTAGCGCATCTCGATATTGTTGCTAATTTTTTTAAGTGTTTCATTTAATGTGAAGTCGTTTTGAAATAAAGAACAAAGGATAAAAAGAGGAATTAAATTGCCATTTGAACTCACTGCTGCCAACCCTCCCAAGCTCAAACAGATTGGACATCAATTAGCATATTTCTATATTGTTGCTATTTTTTTAAGACAAATGTCACAATGTTTCATTTAATTTGAAATAGTTTTAAAAAAAAGAACAAAAAGAAAAATAAAGAGGAATAAACCGTCCCCATATACAAGTTGCAAAATGTTCCTGTTATTTTATTTTGAAATTGATCACTTGACACTCTGCCAGCTTCCCATTGGACAACAAGTCTCTTTTGACCAATGGATTTCTTCATTGAAAATAATTGGTGCAAATTAAATTATGTTATCCAGGAGATTAAAAAAAAATAGCATGCAGATGACAGATTATGATAGCAACTACTAGCACGCTACGCTAATGAAAGAGAAGGAAGCATTAAAAGCGGGCTAGCCTCTCTTCTCTCTATTAAATCGAATAAATGAAATAAATTGTTACTCCTTTGTAGTTTTATTTAATCCAAAATTGTCTATGATTCAAATGTTGAAGTTGTGTGTTTATACGCTAATGTGTTCCTAAGCTAACGTTAGCTTCCTCTGCACAGTCCTCAAATAGAACATGTTTTAGCATGCTTGTTATTCATTGAAATACATTAATAAATAATTTCTCTCATTTTTTGTGTGTTTCTAAGATATTTTCAGACACTTTAATCCACACGTGTCAAAGTGGCGGCCCGGGGGCCAAATCTGGCCCGCCACATCATTTTGTGCGGCCCTGGAAAGTCAATGATGAGTGGCGACTTTCTGTTTTAGGATCAAATTCAAATGAAGAGTAAACATGTATATTACATTTCCTGATTTTACCACTTTTAAATCAATCATTGTCATTTTTTAATCCATTTTTTCTGTTTTTATTTCAAAAATCATTTTGTAAAATCTAAAAATATATTTTAAAAAAGCTAAAATAAACATTCTTTTAGAGCTATAAAAAACGGAATATTCAGGGCTTTTAGTCCAGTTCTTTTAATCAATTTATTTAAAAAAAAATCTAAATATTATATGTAAAATGGTCCGGCCCGCATGAAATCAAGTTGACGTTAATGTGGCCCGCGAACCAACCCGAGTCTGACACCCTTGGTTTACATTAACCACGATATTCGAGGGATTACTGTACTACTGCACTAAGCTCAATTTCCATTGGTTTGTTCGCTCCCTGCCGTCAAAACAGTGTTCATAAGGAACCTTAAAATCCCCCAAAACCAACAGGAAGTCACCGGAAATGCCCCAAAAAATCATCAGCAACCGATAAATGAACTAGGAAGTCCGCAAAATCAGTAGGAAATGATTCAAAATGTACCGACCTGTGAATACCCTAAAACACAGGTGTCAAAGTGGCGGCCCGCGGGCCAAATCTGGCCCGCCACATCATTTTGTGCGGCCCTAGTAAGTCAATCATGAGTGCCAACTTTCTGTTTTAGGATCAAATTAAAATGAAGAATATAGATGTATATTAAATTTCCTGATTTCCCCCCTTTTAAATCAATAATTGTCATTTTTTTCTTGCGCTAACCACTCCTCCACCGCGCCGCCAAAAAGTAACAAAATCTAACGGGGGACGCCGTCCAACTCCATTGGCATGACTTCCCTCGTTTTTTTTCCCATTTGGGAGTGGGTCAAAGGTCGCCCACGGCGACGCCTCACGAGACGAGCCCAAAGTTAGCCCCCCCCCCCCCCCCACGCCTCTCGTGCACTTGGACCATTAACCCGATTTGTTCCGGCCGGCGACCCCATCTTCGCCTTCTATTTTTATGAATAAAAAAGTGAGCGTTAGCGTAGCAAAGTGCGAAGAAGGGAACAACCATTTGCCATTTGGAGTCATGTCGCCACTCAAATGGCGCTTTTAGGCAGCCAGCGAATGACACAAAGCCGTCCAGCAAAAGATAAGCCGTGCTAAAAAAGCACAATGCAGACAAAAGTGCTTCAGGAGATGCACTTTTTTTTCCTCCTTTTTTTTCCTCCCAGGGTTAAAAAGAGGCTTTTACGTCGCTTAGCGCCGAGCGTTACATACGGATGATGATAAACGGTGTCAGAATTGCGCTAATCCGCCAGGAAAAGCGGCTCCTTGGGAGGGAAGACCGCTTGGAACCGCTTGGAATTGTCGGAAAAAGAGCTTGAAAAGAGCCAAAGCGTATTTGGGAACTTAAGTGGGGGGTTTGGCCGAGATTTTATGCATGTGGATAATATGTTTTAAACCAAAACGGCTTCCAAAGTATGTAGTGGTGCCTCTACTTACAAAAGGAATTGTGTTTTGTCATTTTGTCACCAAAAAAATGACCAACTAAACACTTTTAAAAGGATTAAAGTGTCTGAAAAGATGTGAGTAACACACGAAAAATGAGAGAAATGTTTTATTAATGTATTTCAATGAATAACAAGCATGCTAAAACATGTTCTATTTGAGGACTGTGGAAAGAGGAAGCTAACGTTAGCTTAGGAACACATTAACGCAGGGGTGTCAGACCCGGGTTGGTTGGCGGGCCGCTTTAACGTCAACTTGATTTCACGTGGGCCGGACCATTTTAGATATAATATTTAGATTTTTTGTTTAATAAATGGATTAAAAGAACTGGATTAAAAACCCTGAATTTTCAGTTTTTTATAGATCTAAAACAATGTTTATTTGAGATTTTTTTTATATCTAATTTTAGATTTTACAAAATGATTTTTGAACTAAAAACACAGAATTAAATGGATTAAAAAATGACAATGATTGAATTAAAAGGGGGAAAATCAGGAAATGTAATATACATCTATATTCTTCATTTGAATTTGATCCTAAAACAGAAAGTCGCCACGTCATTGACTTTCCCGGGCCACATAAAATGATGCGGCGGGGCAAATTTGGCCCCCGGGCCGCCACTTTGACACATGTGGGTTAGCAGGTTGGGCTCGCAGTTCTGAAGTTCTGCGTTCAAAGGCAGGTAGGTCGACCTGTGTGGAGTTTACATGTTCTGCGTGGGTTTCCTCCCACATCCCCAAAACGTGCATGCTAGGCTAATTGAATGCTAACTTGTTCATAGCTATGAGTGATTGGTTGTTTGTAGCCTTGTGCCCTGCGATTGGCTGGCCAATAATTTAGGGTGTACCCGAAAGTTAGCTAGGTTAGGCAAACAGCCGATTGCTCATAGATAGGGACATTTTCGCAGACAAATAGCCTAGCTTGCATGTTTTTGGGATGTGGGAGGAAAGCGGAGTACCCGGAGAAAACCCAGGTAAGCCCAGGGAGAACATGCAGACTAGGCAGTGAGGAGCCACCTGGGATCGAACCCTCGACCGCAGAACTGTGAGGCCGATGCGCTAACCAAATGGCCTTATACCTTAAAGGAACCAAAAACTCAACAAAGTGCGGGTTAAGCGTACAAAAACATACGAAACTTAGAGTAACAGTGTAATATCGTGAACAAATAGTTTCTTGACTTAAATACAGGCAAATTGATTCATCATTTACCGGTTACATTATATTTTCATTATTTTTTTACAGTTGAAAAAAGAGTATCGACAAAACTATCTTGAAAATAATCGAAATCAAAAAGTCGGTATCGCAACATCCTTTAGTACTTTTACCGACTCTGATTACCATATAAATACAAAATTTAAGTTTGAAAACAAAGTTCCCCAGATTTCATCAGCCAAAAGAACACCCCCCAAAAAACAACCAAAAAAATTAAAAACAAAAAAAAGTCCAATTTTTCAAAACAAACCAAAAAAGCACATTTTCAAAACAAACCAAAAAAGCACAAATTTTCAAAACAAACCAACAAAGTACAAAATTTCAAAACAAACCAAAAAAGTATTTTTTTTTTTAAACAAACCAAAGAAAGTAAAAATTTCAAAAAAAACAAAAAAGTAACAAATTTCAAAACAAACCAAAAAAAGTAAAAATTTCCAAAACAAACCAAAAAAGTACTAATTTTCAAAACAAACCATCAAACACGACACTTCTCCAGGGATAAAAAAAAATTGAATTTCCTGCTTCCCTTTCCCGAAAACTGTCTTTAAAGCTAGCGCACATTTTGCACAACATTATCACACACAATACACAACATACACGCACACACCCACACACACACACAAACCGGCACGCACATCTGGCTGTGCTCGTTAGTGCTCCCGAACTTAGCGGAGAAACGCAGTAAAAGCGCCCGCGGCGCAACCTTGTCTCATTAAGAGCCCGCCTGGACCATATAATAATAATAATCATCATAATAATAACAATAATTATAAGCAGCCCATGAAATAAAGTGACCTACTTGATGGACGTCTTACGCTGCCGACGTTTGGACGCCGTTGCCCGGGGGTGATGCTACGCGTGTGATGACGACGTTGACCGGCGTGCACGTGGCAAAAAAAATATATTTTAAAAATTAATAAAAAAATCTAAAAAAGATATACTTATAGTAGAGAGAAATGGAGATACCCGGCCGTCCGGCGTTCAGCAGAAGACGGCGAGCTGGATGTGAGCTGGACGTGAGGTCGCCCAGCCTTCCCCCCTCCCTCTCATTTTCGCATCTCGCTCTCTTTCCCCCCACGCTCGTTTCTCCGTCCGTCCCTCGTCCGTCCGTGCGTCCGTTCGTTTGTCCCTGGCGCGCCGGCTCGTCTTTTCCCTCCATTAGTCGTCGGCGTGCGGGAGGAGCTCTAAAAGCTTGCTATTTTTGAGGAAGAACGCTTTCCCGAGCATTTAGGGGGGCTGGGGGGCGGGGGGCGCGTCGCTAAACATATCTCACACGCACTCAGCGGGGTTTGAACCCAGTTCACTTTGATACAGATGCTTTTTTTAGTAGTATCGAGGTCTTTGGTTTGGACTTTATTCCAGACAGAGGCAGTGCTAATTCTTTTTGCACCTGGGGCGGGCAAGCCTATTATCCCCCCCACCCCCAACATACAAACTATAGATCACAGGTGTCAAAGTGGCGGCCCGGGGGCCAAATCTGGCCCGCCGCATCATTTTGTGCGGCCCGGGAAAGTCAATCATGAGTGCTGACTTTCTGTTTTAGGATCCAATTCAAATGAAGAGTATAGATGTATATTAAATTTCCTGATTTTCCCCCTTTTAAATCAATCATTGTCATTTTTTAATCCATTTTTTCTGTGTTTTTAGTTCAAAAGTCATTTTGTAAAATCTAAAAATATATAGAAATGTTTTGTGTTTTCCACTTTAATATGGAACATAAAGAATTTTTTTAAAAAGATTTTTCCTTGCTAAGAAAAAAAGCTCAAATAAACACTTAAAAAACAACAACTGAATATTCAGGGGTTTTGATCCAGTTCTTTGAATCCATTTATAAAAAATAAAAAAATCTAAATATTATATCTAAAATGGTCCGGCCCACATGAAATCGAATTGACGTTAATGCGGCCCGCGAACCAACCCGATTCTGACACCCTTGCTATAGATCGTGGGCCGGACAATTTTAGATATAATATTTAGATTTATTTTTCATAAATGGATTAAAAGAACTGGATTAAAAGCCCTGAATATTCAGTTTTTTATAGATCTAAAACAATGTTTATTTTAGCTTTTTTATATATATATTTTCAGATTTTACAAAATGATTTCTGAACTAAAAACACAAAGAAATTGATTAAAAAATGACAATGATTGATTTAAAAGGGGGGAAAATCAGGAAATTGAATATACATCTATACTCTTCATTTGAATTTGATTCTAAAACAGAAAGTCGGCACTCATCATTTAATTTCTCGGGCCGCACAAAATCATGCGGCGGGCCAGATTTGGCCCCCGGGCCGCCATTTTGACATGTGCTATAGATCAATTATCAGCGCAAATATTCGTCAAGTTGATTTAAAAAATCTGAATAATGAATAAAAACGGGTTGGAAATTGGGTTATTAGCCCTCAGGTGTGGCCACGCCCCTTTCCTGCCCGAGCCTCACATAAACGAGCTCTCGCAGTTGCTCGTTATGGGATCGTTGATTTTGAACAAAAGAGACTTGCCGCAACTATTCCGTCGACTCGGCGTCCATTGTTGGTCGGCTAATCATATACGCCGGATTTCAAAAAGGGAAGCCTTAAATACAAAAAAGAGGGAAAATCGACAAAGTTCAACAACAACAAACTTACAAGGGCGCTCCGTTTTTTCACGTATGCCCTTCGGGTGTTGCAACGTGTACAGAGAACTAGAGAACGGACCAATAAGCAACGAGAACTGACCAATACGCAGCAAGAATTGACTAATACGCAACGAGAACTGAACAATATGCGACAAGAACTGACCAATACACGGGTTTTAAAGAGACAGACAAGGGTTGATGACACAATCACAAATAACCCTAAAACCGATACAGCTAACGCATTGACAGTCCAGACCATTTAAAGTGGGAGAGATGGCAGAAAATGAACATTTGGTGGCGAGTAAAACGTGATCGCTCCCTCTCCCGTTTCAATTGGACGGAATATCAATGACTTAATCAAGTCGTTCATATCGCCACAATCACATTGCAATTATATGTCTTATCAATAATGCATAAAATGCATTATAAGAGCGGACCACGCTGCCACTTTTCCAATTTACAAGCCTCGGCAATCAATACTCCTACTCAAGAGTCAAATTCCAAATGTTAATTACACGCTAAAAACAATGCTATCGCCCACAAATGATTCTTTGCTCATTTCAAATTGTTTTCTCTCTCTGACAAATGGAAAAGTTTTAAATGTGTGCCACGTGACGGACTACTCTTGCTAATTAAATTTAAAAAAAAAAACTCCTTAAAGACCTATATTGTATAATATCGGCGGTACGATGGTTAAGTGGTTAGCGGGTCGGCCTAACGGTTTTGAGTTGAGGGTTCCATCCCAGGTATGTGCCATGTGACTGACTAATCTTGTAATTAAAAAAAACTCCTTAATGACCTATATCGTATAATATCGGCGATACGGTGTGTAAGTGGTTAGCGCGTCGGCCTAACGGTTTTAAGTCGAGGGTTCGATCCCAGGTGTGTGCCATGTGACTGACTAATCTTGCTAATTTAAAAAAAAACTCCTTAAAGACTTATATAGTATAATATCGGCGATACGGTGGATAAGTGTTTAGCGCATCAGCCTAACGGTTTTGAGTTGAGGGTTCGATCCCAGGTCTGGGTCTTCCTGTGTGGAGTTTGTGTGTTCTTCCCTGTGATCTTCCGGGCTTGCGTGGGTATTTCCCGGGTGCTCCAGTTTCCTCCCACATCCACCAAAACATGGATGCTAGGCTAATTGTATGCTAACTTGTCCCTGGCTATGAGTGATTGGTTGTTTGTCTCCTTGTGCACTGCAATTGGCTGGACACCCATTCAGGTTAACTGATTGTAGTTAACTGGGATAGGCTCCAGCACCCCCCGCGACTCTTGTGAGGATAAGAGGAAGGAAAAATGAATGAATAGGTGGCCCGGTGGTCGAGTGGTTAATGCGTCGGCCTCGCAGTTCGGAGATCCAGGGTTCGATAACAAGTTTGGACCCTCCTGTAAGGAGTTTGTGTGGGTTTTCTCCGGGTATTCGGTTTCCTCCCACGTTCCAAAAAACATGCTAGCTAGGCTAGCTGGTTAAATACTCTAAATCGCCTCTAACTATGAGGAATTTAATGTTTGCCTCATAATGCCCTGTGATTGGCTGGCCAACGATTCAGGGCGCCCCCCTGCCTCGGACCTGTAGTTAGCTGGGATAGGCTCCGGAACCCCCCTGCAACCCTGGCGAGGATAAGCGGTTCAGAAAACGAATGAATATTGATATTGCTATTGATTTGCCGACTAACGCTAATTGCTGCCTCGCCATAATCGCGATTTTAATCAATATTTTGTAAGGTTTTGTAAGGTCAACCGAATCGTGAAATACCCGCTTTTTTGACGATCATTTTGGGCACCGCCGTTCGTCGAGGTAGACGCGGACACGGAGGCCCGGCAGAGTTTGCCGGCCGAGCGGGAGTCGTTATTCAAGGGCGCGCGAAACAACTCTGGAATTTTACCGCCGGCGTTTTTTTTTTTAACGCCGTCCCGCTACACCCGCGTGTAATTCGTCTCCGCGGCTTCACGCTTCTTTGATGGGATTTTTAATTCCCGGCTGGAGGAATAGTTTTAATGAAGTGAGCGTTTTCCCCGACAATTTATGTGCCGCCGCCGCCGCGCTCCGCTAGCTCGCCCGGCTTATTACCGCCATCAAGGCGAGGCGGCGCGGTCCGATTGGCGGGGCGGAGGAATGCCAACCGGGGGTGAATGACGCCCCGACGAATCCGGCGGCGGAGAACGGCGGCTATCGGGGCCCGGTAGCGAACGCGAGGAGTCTTGACTCGCCGCTAATCCGCGCGGATTAGCGGTGGTTAATCCCGGACGAAAGGTCGGGAGATCTCGAGGACGGTTTGTTTATACGGGGGATTGTAATACGATTTTCTTTGTGGAAACAAAAGCGTCTTACAAAGGGTTTAGTAAGCAATCCCATCGCCGTTGGACCAAAGCTTTGGCGTTAGCGTAGCGATCGGGGAGCTAACGGAGCGTTTTGGGGGCGGGGAAATGAAGCAAAGCGCTCATGCTTAGTTTAGGCTAGTGCTAGCTTGAACAGTCATACAGCAAGAATACAACAGAAAGACTATGGCTAGCATGCTAGCATGCCGCGAAAATCTGCAACTCATTCCGCGTACATCATTTTCTGTTTCAAGATTTTTTAGTGGGCGGGGCCTGAAAGAAGATGAATCGGAATGTAATTTTATGAAGATTTTCTGTCACTGTTTTTGATTGTTTTATGTCACGAATAGTCTGCTATCATATTAAAGTCGGTTGTAGCATTGGCTCCCTCTACAGGCTCAAACAAGAACACAAATCGGAGTGTTGGCGCGTTTGTATTTGGTTAATAAACATATTTCTGATCAATCAAATGTTTGTTTTCGTTTTAATTTGGTTAATAAACATATTTCTGATCAATCAAATGTTTCTTTTCGTTTTAATTTGGTTAATAAACATATTTCTGATCAATCAAATGTTTCTTTTCGTTTTAATTTGGTTAATAAACATATTTCTGATCAATCAAATGTTTATTTTCGTTTTAATTTGGTTAATAAACATATTTCTGATCAATCAAATGTTTATTTCCGTTTTAATTTGGTTAATAAACATATTTCTGATCAATCAAATGTTTGTTTTCGATTTTATTTGGTTAATAAACATATTTGTGAATAATAAAATGTTTCTTTTCAACATCCCTCTATTTAAATCTCCTGTTATTAAGACATGGACATAAGCGGCTAATATTCAGATGACATATATACGCATATATATATATATATTTTTTCCATATAT
Organism: Stigmatopora argus; assembly: GCF_051989625.1. NCBI lineage: Eukaryota > Metazoa > Chordata > Actinopteri > Syngnathiformes > Syngnathidae > Stigmatopora > Stigmatopora argus. The sequence continues at coordinate 17,920,558 of NC_135394.1, forward strand.
AAATTGAAAAAGTGTACATTTTTTATAGTGCGCAAATGACACAATTAGAATTTTCCATTTAGCCCGCACGTCTTTGAGCGTTCTCTCAGTTCCTCGGCTAAATGAGCTAAAACGGCGTTAGCCGCCGCGGCGTGACGGGATTGCCAAACGTAATGGGGGGCGGAGCCAGACTTTTTTTTTTTTATATAAAGAGGGTTTTGCGGTCGGCGCAAACAAGGCTCTTTACGGAAGGCACCGATATGTACACGCGATGCAATCGGATGACAAACAGACCCGCAGGCATCTGCCTGGGCTCTTCATTAATTTATTATTTGCTGAAACCTTGTCATAGCACGTTTCGCCAGCTCCGGAAGGCGGAGAGACAATTTTACGCTGCATCGGGGCCTGCCAGGTCCTTTTAGGGCATATTTGTACTGGCCTTTCTGTTAAAAAATACTCATTCAAATCCTTTGGATAGGTCTTTTGGTCACGACGGTAAGACGCCCCGTTAAAAAGTTAGCGTTAGCTTAGCTCGCTCACTGACAGTTTGGTTGGTGTCGTTTGTAAAAGAGGGAATTAATTTTGAAAACTCGCTTGCTGTTGATTTTTGGTCATTTTGGGGTCACTTCCTGTTGCGTTTAGGTCATTTTGAGGTCACTTCCTGTTGATTTTGGTGCATTTACGGGTCATTTTTTAATGCTTACTTAGATTTCAGGGTATTTCCGCATCACATTCACATGACTGATCACTTCCTGTTGCTTTTGGGTCATTTTGGGGTCACTTCCTGATGCTTTTGGGTCATTTTGGGGTCACTTCCTGTTGCTTTTGGGTCATTTTGGGGTCACTTCGCAGGTCACTTCCTGTTGATTTTTGGCCATTTTTTGGGTCACTTTCTGTTGATTTTTGGCCATTTTTGGGTCACTTCCTGTCAATTTTTGGCCACTTTTGGGGCACTTCCTGTTGATTTGTGTCCACTTTTGGGTCACTCCCCGTTGATTTTCGGCCATTTTTTGGGGTCACTTCCTGTTGATTTTTGGCCATTTTCGGGTCACTTCCTGTTAATTTTTGGCCATTTTTCGGGTCACTTCCAGTTGATTTTTGGCCATTTTTTGGGTCACTTCCTGTTGATTTTTGTCCACTTTTGGGTCACTCCCTGTTGATTTTGTTGCATTTTCAGGGAATTTCTGCGTCACTTTCAGATCACTGGTGACTTCCTGTTGCCTTTGGGTCATTTTGAGGTCACTTCCTGTTGCTTTCAGGGCCCTCACGGGATATCTCCGCTTTCAGGCGGCGGCGTTTCAACACGTTTCCACTTTATCCAACATCTTCTGGCCGCGTTTTTATGGTCGCTCATTTTTAATGGGGTGCCTGGCTCCCGCCGTCCCTCGCTCCTCGCCACCATCCGTCACCCGGACGCCGTCCGCCATCGCCCGGTGACGGAGCTCGGCGGACGGCTCTGCCCGACGCCGGCTCGGGGTGCCGTGAGCGATGATGTGAGTTTTGCGAGGTGGGGAAAAGCGGCGGGCGCGTTTGTCATCAATCTCGCGGCTCTCCGCCGCCCGAATGGACGAACGTCGTAGCTTTTGCGAGAGACGACGTCGTCATTCACGGGCGGGGTGACATAAAGGCCGTCGCGGGATTCGCGGCGTACGCTCCCGCGCTTACCTAAAATCGTTGACAACAATAAACGGCCCGTCTCGTACTGAGTGACCCTGGCGTCCAATCCGTTTAGACTCGAGTTAGGGGGGGTGATTGTTCCTTCATTCCACTCAAAATTGACTGAATTACTATCACAGTATTTTCTCGCATATTAGCCGCATCCGCGTATAAGCCGCACCCTTAAAATGGCCATAAAATGGTTGAATTTGACAATTTCTCGCGTATAAGCCGCCCCCTGATTCACCATTTTCACCTCCATATTCATGGTTTTAATAGGGAGTACAAATGTGTTACTTTGAAATATTCAAAAAGGAAGTCATGTGACCAGTACAACCAGGAAGTGTGACCGTAGCGGTCTAGTTTGTTATCGGTAGGCAAGATGGCGGCACCCTGAGTGAGCAATGGCAGGCAAAAAAGTGACTTTTTTCACGTTTTTTTGCAAGATACGGTTAATTTTTTTCTTGAATTTCATTCATAGACGTCAAAATACATTTTCGTGCAAGTCTAATTTATGCGCATATAAGCCTTACCCTCAATTCAGTCATTTTTTTGCAAAAAAATAAGGCGTATATGCGAGAAAATACAGTAACCTAAAAAGTGTTACTGTATTTTCTCGCATATAAGTCGTATTTGTAACAAAAAATAGCAAGCAATGGCAGGCAAAAAAGTGACTTTTGCACGTTTTTTTGCAAGATACGGTATATTTTTTTCTTGAATTTCATTCATAGACGTCAAAATAAAGATTTGTGCAAGTCTAATTTATGCGCATATAAGCCGTACCCTCAATTCAGTCATTTTAAAGCAAAAAATACGGCGTATATGCGAGAAAATACAGTAACTTAAAAACTGTTACTGTCTTTTCTCACATATAAGCCGTATTTGTAACTAAAAAAATAACTGAATCAATGGTTCGGCTTATATGCGCACAAGACCTGCTATACTCTTTTTCACCAATAGATGTCGACAAAGTAAACGGTTACTGTATTTTCTCGCATATAAGCCGCATTTGTAACAAAAAAACAATAGTGAATCAATAGTTCGTCTTATATGCGCACAAGACTTGCTATACTCTTTTTCACCAATAGATGTCGACAAAGTAACATTGACTATTTGTTGGTTATTTTCAGTTTTGCAGTAAGAAAACCACCATGACTGGATGAATTAATTCCCCTTAATAATGTGCTTTTGATTCATACAGAATGATTTTTCTCAAGATTTTCCCTTCAAAGTAACACATTTGTACTCCCTATGATATGAAATATGGTAAATGAATCACCCAAATGCTCTTTTGCCATATAAAAAATGTCAAGGGGAAAATTAGCCCTTAAGATCTGAAAAAAAAAATCACTTTAGGAAATGCAAAAATCCCAAACCCCTCCAAAATAAAAGACGATCGGCCCGTATTTACCGTAAATGCGGGATGGGAGAAGCAGATGTTTGTGGTGTGAAGTGCATATGTAAATGGGGCTTGGCAAAAAGGGTGTGCACTTAATTGCAAGATAAGCTGTCGTTTCATGATGACTATTAAAGGCTGACAGCTGGCTTAAATAACAACTTGATGGCTTTTAGAACAGCGTGTGCTTTGCAGTGTGTGCGCACACGTGTGTGTCTGTGTGTGTGTGTGTGTGTGTGTGTGATGCAGATTTTCCACAGCAAACTTGGGAAAAAAACATGACGTTCCCGTGAAGCTCCGCCCCTGCTTAACACCTGCCATTTGATACCTATTCCATTTTAGTTTTATTTTATTTTATTTTTTTAATCTAAAGCGCTTGGGGGAAGAATGTGACAAACGAAATTAAGTGTGTTCTGTTTTGATGTGGGATTTGACATCACCGCAGGTTATTTAATATATTGAATGATTCATGTTTTGGGGGAGTTTGATGTGTTTCAGGAAGGGAAAATAGATATTAATGAATATATACGTGTAAATATGTGAGGTTATTGAATTGAATTAAATTCATTCATTTCAATTATATCACATGTTTACATGTATATGTTCATTGATATGTATTGTACCTTTCTGAAATATATATATATATATATATATATATATATATATATATATATATATATATATATATATATATATATATATATAGCCAAAGTTTTATGTTAAAAACAAAAGATAAAAATTAATAAAGCAATACTAGGGACGAAGAAAAAATAGGAAAAAGACTAGAAACGGCAATGAAACGATGATATACAAAATTTTTGTAACGTGGATCTAATTTTTGTATGTTGGAACAGTAATTTGCATATCAAACGATGATTGTATTTTCTTTAATAACGAATATGTGAATTTCCTTAGTCTAAAACACAGAAAAATATGATTAAAAAATGACAATTATTGATTTAAAAGGGGGAAAATCCAGAAATTTAATATAATTCTATAGCAAGGGTGTCAGACTCAGGTTGGTTCGCGGGCCGCGTTAACGTCAACTCGATTTCACGTGGACCATTTTAGATATAATATTTAGATTTTTTTTCTATAAATGGATTAAAAGAACTGGATTAAACGACCTGAATATTCCGTTTTTTTATAGATCTAAAACAATGTTTATTTGAGCTTTTTTTAAAATATATTTTTAGATTTTACAAAATGATTTTTGAACTAAAAATACAGAAAAATGGATTAAAAAAATGACAATGATTGATTTAAAAGGGGGGAAATGAGGAAATGTAATATACATCTATATTCTTCATTTGAATTTGATCCTAAAACAAAAAGTCTGCACTCATCATTGACTTTCCCGGGCCGCACAAAATGATGTGGCGGGCCAGATTTGGCCCCCGGGCCGCCACTTTGACACCTGTGCTTTAACGGTTGGCGGATGTACCGCATAAAAGCTAGGTGTCCCGCCGCAAACGTGACTTGGACACCCACTGTGCTAGCAAAATACGCATAGCGCTACCGAGGCAGAGCGCAAACGGACATCTGCGCGCAAGCGGCGAGGAGAATTGCCTTAAAGCGCGTAAGGCGATTTCCCGCCGAGCCCTTCGGAGCACTTGCGCCGTGTCGGCGGCGATACGGAGCTCGACTTTCATGTCCTAAATGTTTCCCTTGGATATTCGGCGGGGGAAACGGCGCCAGATGCTTTTCCGCTTTGCCAGCTGGGGAGGGAAAAAATCTCCCGGGACATGGCAGTCGTTAGCAAAACGGGATGGCGACCATTGGCCCAAAGGAAAGACACAAATATCTGTTATCAATAGAGAAGGAATATACATGAATTGGACATCTATCGTTGTCAATTTCAGGAAAATAGTTCATTTTAGGGTATTCACAGGTCTCTTTCGGTAAATTTTGAATCATTTCCTACTGATTTTGAGGATTTTGGGGGTATTACAGTTGACTTCCTGTTGGTTTTGGGGGATTTTAAGGTTCTTTATGAACACTCTTTTGACGGCAGGGGGCGAACGGACCAATGGAAATTGAGCCAAGTGAAGTACAGTAATCACTCGAATATTGCGGTTAATGTAGACCCCAGGTGTCAAAGTGGCGGCCTGGGGGCCAAATCTGTCCCGCCGCATCATTTTGTGTGGCCCGGGAAAGTCAATCATGAGTGCCGACTTCTATTTTAGGATCAAATTCAAATGATAGATATAGATGTATATTATATTTCCTGATTTTCCCCTTTTTAAATCAATAATTGCAATTTTTAATCCATTTTTTTTTCTTTTTGTGTTTTTAGTTCAAAAAGCATTTTGGAAAATCTAAAAATAAATCTATAAAATATTTTCTGTTTTTCACTTGAACATAATTTAAAAATATTTAGTTTCCTTTTGAAATGAGAAACAAATGGTTAAAAGACGTTTTCCCTTACTAAGAAAAAAGCTCAAATAATTTTTTTTTTTTGATCTATAAAAAAAAATAATATTTAGGGCTTTTGATCCAGTTCTTTTAATCCAATTTTAAAAAAATCTAAATATTATATCAAAAATGGTCCGGCCTACATGAAATTGAGTTGACATTAAAGAGGCCCGTGAACCAACCTGAGTTTGACACCCTTGACGTAGACCACTGGTGTCAAAGTGGCGGCCCGGGGGCCAAATGTGGCCCGCCACATCATTTTGTGTGGCCCGGGAAAGCAAATCATGAGTGCCAACTTTCTGTTTTAGGATCAAATTCAAATGAAGAGTAGAGATGTATATTACATTTCCTGACTTTCCCCCTTTTAAATCAATCATTGTCATTTTTTTAATCCATTTTTTCTGGGTTTTTGGTTCAATTTTTTTTTGTAAAATCTAAAAATATATTTAAAAAAAAGCTAAAACAAACATTGTTTTAGATCTATAAAAAACGGAATATTCAGGGCTTTTAATCCAGTTATTTTAATCTATTTATAAAAAAATCTAAATATTATATCTAAAATGGTCCGGCCCACGTGAAATCAAGTTAACGTTAAAGCGACCCGCGAACCAACCCGAGTCTGACACCCTTGATCTAAGATATTGCACATTGTTATTGGCCAGAGCGCAAAATTAGTTACAATTGTCTCTGTAAACAACAACATTAGAACCAAAACTAGGCTTTTTTAACCGTTTATTTCAACAGTAGACATCCGATAGCTTTGAGCGAATTGGATTTCCGTCGCGCTCGAACGTCTCCACGTTGTTGACGAAAGCGTTTGGAGTCCATTTAAAAAAGCTCAAATGAAACGTTGAATGTTCGCCTCGCCTCCCGGTTGTTGCCACGCTTCTCTTTTAGCGCGCTTCGGCACTTATTGATTGGCTGATTGATGCCCGTTCCTTCGGGGGCCCCGAGAAAATACGTTCGCCTTCCTCGCCGGCGCGCTCATCAATCTGTTCGCCGTCTCGTGAATACCACTTCCCGTCCGTCGCCTAGCTCGGGGGCTCAATTAGCGTCCCGAACGGTTCGGGTGGGCGGACCGTCGGGAACGGACGTGTATACCTGGCGTAAAAAAATGTTTGAGGGAAACACGTCTCACCTTGGAAATTCTGGGCGTACGTGGGGAAATCAAAATTGCGGCGCCCCTTCATTTGCAATTTGATTTCCCTCAATGCTAAACGGAAAGTTTTCAAACGACTAAATTCCGCGTGTCGGATTGAAATGAGGGATTGCCAATAAAGCTTTTTTTGTTGCGCAATGAGTTCTCATACAGATTTAAATGTCAATTTAACTCTTAAAAATATGCTTTGGATGCATTTTTGCAACTTGTATTAATCGTTTAATTGTCATTGTATTGGTTTGTTTTGAAGTGTTGCATTTATTTGTATTGATAGTTTTGGGAGCATAGACTGCCCTCTGGTGGCAACCGTGAATATGACATAACTCTTGTCTACTATGACCACATTTTAATATTTTTTCTATGAGCGTCATTAATTATCTGAGCAAACTTTAAGCATATTAAAAATTGATAATCGAATTGAAATCCATGTCTTACCGGTTTGTTAGTTGGGTTTCTTAGTTGTTAGGACCAAGACGTGTCTCTTTCTTTTTTTTTGATGTGAAGAGCTGTGGTCGCCATGTTGAGCTCTGGTAAGCAAAGTTATATATTTAGCCTTAAAGCATATAAAACAACAACACTAACAATATAACTGAAATAGCTGTCTAACCAGCTTCTTACTTGTTAGGACCAAGACGGGTTCCGTATTTTTTTAGGTGAAGAGCTTTGGTCGTCGTGTTGAGCTCTTTAAGCAAAGTCATGTATTTAGCTGTCATGCTAAACCGTGTTCGAACACGTTATTTTGCTAAACTACGTCCTCTTCAAGAATTCACAAAAACTAACCAGACTTCTAGACTCGTCGAATATCCGTGTCAGGGGTTAAACTAGCGTTATTATGTAAATAGCATGCTTAATGAGCGATTAGCACAAGGCTATTGCTAGTCGCGAACGGCTAATTGCTACGCTAGCAGATGCACTCTAAGTGCGTAGTATGCTATCTACTGTATAGTTGAAAATGTGCGGCTAATTAAAATCACGTGCGTACTATTGTCATGCTACGTCATTCGTTTTTAAAGTAACTATAATATTCTCTTAACACATTCAATATGCGTTCGTGTGAATGGGTTAAAAGCCCTATAAAAGTATATAGTGTTAATTTATTGATACAGAATGCAAAGGGGATTTTTTGACGAATATGCTAGGTTAGTCTGTAATTCTACTATATAGATAATATCTACGTATATCTGTGACGTGTATTGTTTATACTCTACAATGTAGAGTACATCTACATGATGTAAATAAGGGCCACATTAATTGACAATTATAAACGTCCTCTTCATTTAAACTGTGAGGACTGGCTGTGAAAATAAATCATTTAATGCCATTGACGGTGCGAGGTGTCCAATCCTTTTTGACTGGGAGGGGCGAATGCTTTAGTCGAGATGGATTGGACGTCTTGTGCCGTCAATGGGAGGAAATTGGTTAAATAAATGACTTAGAAAGGGTCGTGTCGGTCGGTTGCGTCCTCGTTAGGAAGAAATTTGAAAGTAGTTTGTCGTAGCAATTTTTTGATTGACATGTAGGTGAACCAGTTAAAATTGAGCGGAGGAACTAATGTCAGATAACGTTAATACAGAGTGATTTATTGGTTTTTTTTCTTCTGTTTTTCTGGTCCTCAGGCCATTTTTTTTGGTCAGCGAGCTTGTTTTAAATCTTGCCCAGTTGGCTGGGATGGCTCCAGCACCCCCAAGGTCACCTGAGTGGTACAGAAAAAGAATGATGTATTTTTTCCCCAAGATTAATTGGACGTCTATATCCGTCGATGGCGCTGATTTATTCTGATTGGCAAGAGATATTTTATTTTTTATCAACGCCGCCGCCATCTTCTCATTACGGTGGTCACATTTATTAGCCCGGGGGCGACGGATTTACTCAGGCGTAATCTCATCGCCGGGCGATAAACTTAATTAAAGGCAGCCGTCGCCGCTATAAAAATGGGAAGCTGCATTGTGACCGCTTTTTATTGGGATTATTGTTGTTATTATTAATAATAGTTAAGAGTCACCGTCATCTGTTATTTTTTCCATCCCTATTGTACGTCTATGTAAACGATATTTAAAAAAAAATAATGACGTAAAGGATTTTTTGGTGAGATATTTGGGAAAAATAAATTTGAGTAAATTAAGAAATTGATTATAGATTTACTGTACTATTTTTTTTATTTAAGCATATATGAAAAAAATAGGTTTTAACATTTTAGAATGAAAAGTAGGAAAATGAACAAGATTTAATATTACCAGCACGGTGGAGGAGTGGTTAGCGCGTCGGCCTCACGGTCCTGGGATCGTGGGTTTGATCCCAGGTAGGTCCTTGCTATGTTTTCCCCGGGCTTGCGTGGGTTTTTATAGATGGCATTTTTTTTTGTGGCGGACAAGTGTAGTAGTGGTTAGCGCATCGGCCTCGCAGTTTGCCGGTCGAGGGTTCGATCCCACTTGGGTCCTCACTGCGTGGAGGGCTTTTTCCGGGTGCTACGGTTTCCTCCCACATTCCAAAAACATATACGCTAAGCTAATTATATGCTAACTTGTCCTTAGCTATGAATGATTGGTTGTTTGTCTCCTCGTGCCCTGCGATTGGCCGGTCTTCGATTCAAGGTATCCCTCCCTGGGATTGGCTCCAGCACCCCCCGCGACCCTTGTGAGGATAAGCGGTCCAGAAAATGAATGAAGATTTATTATAAATGTTAGATTTGAAGGTTTACCCGCCTTTTCCAGTCCAAACCGGTCGCCGGCAAGCGAGGATTTTGTCGAAAGAAGTTTATTCATAAAATGTTTGCAGACGTTTGACCTCCTTCGATAATTCCGTCGTTAAATTATTGAATTATGTGTCATTGCAAATGGGTCGCGATTAATGAATAAGACATTAAAAGACGTTTTGCTATTTCCGGAATGCCACAATATGATTTTCATTATTTTTTTCCTTTTGCTGTTGTCATTGAAACTCTTGCTGTTGCTTTTATTGCCTCTAGATGGAGCTGTTTCCCTTTAATTAGGCAGACTGACTGTTTTCCTCGTTGGAAACCATAACAAAAGTAAGTGCAGTGGAATTTATTCATTGTGTCACAAATCCAATAATATGTCATTCAAAACATTTCATAATTATAAAATGGTCACTTTAACCCTTCATGGTTTTAAGAGTTTTTGTTTTTAATCGTCTTACTGATTTAATAGGATTTTTAAAATGTTTTTCACTTTGTATTGCTTTGTGTTGAACTGTGCTATGCAAAAGAAATATGATTTTATTGGAAAAATGATTTTTTAATTTTAATTTAACCCTTAAAAACTATATTTTGGGTGCCCAGACTAAAATTCTGTGACCTTTATGACCCCAAAAATGTGGAAACACGCGCTAGACGTCCAATTTATTTTGACTTTCAATAATATAGAACATTAATTATTCAAATTTTTAATCGTCTTACTGATTTAATAGGATTTTAAAAATGTTTTTCACTTTGTATTGCTTTGAATTGAAATGTGCTATGCAAAAGAAATATGATTTTATTGGAAAAAATATTTTTGGGTTTTAATTTAACCCTTAAAAACACATTTTGGGTGCCAAGACTAAAATTTGGTGACCTTCATGACCTCAAAAATGTGGAAACACTCACCAGATGTCCAATTTATTTTGACTTTCAATAATATAGAACATTAATTATTCAAAATAAACAACATTTGTTCCCAAAAAAATGTCAACACGAGAGTGGAGTAGCTTTTATCGTATTTTGTTCAATGAATAGTCCTTCTAGAACAACTACAACGTGTTCCGAGTATTACAAAAGTACCACAAATAGCGTAGCGTTAGCGACGAAACACGTGTTGCGGCTTTTTATGACAGTTTTGATGATATTTTGCTTGTGTAATCAAAAGTAAGCACGCCCTCCACTTAAGTACAGAACACAAATTATGCAAAATTCTAAAGAAGTCAACATAGAAACTGGCCTTTTCCCTTTATGATAAGGCAATCATCTTTTTGTTTTCTTTCTAATTACTGTCAATCTTATTGCCACATTATAATGGATAAACGCATTTGAATAACTTGTCTTCCAAATATTTCAAGGCATTAAAAAAATAATTATTTCCATGACATAACCATATATAACATGAAAGGCCATCCAACACATTTTAATTAAAAAATTATGTCTTGTTACAGTTGAGTCTTTATGCAAATAAAGTAGTGAGGAAAGGAATTTCAAAACTTTCTAGCAAAGGGAGGGAATGTTTCTTATTACTTATGATTAATCCAATATTTTAACAGTCAATATAAACATTTTAGAGGCATTTTTGACCTGAAAGAACCATTTTTTGAGCCTTTTCATAACAAATGCAGTAAATACCTCTACTTACAAATGCCTCCAGTTAGGAAATGTTCAACTTATGAAAAAAAATAATGTTGTAAGTAGAGGTACGACTGTATTTTAATTTTTATTTCCCTTTTTTAAACAAAGTAGGGAATAGATTTATTTTTCATTTAGTAGTTTATCTCGTAGTCATTTTTTTTAGCTTTTTGTGTCAAAAGAAAAAATGCTAAATGTCATTTTCATTCATTTTCTGAACCGCTTATCCTCACAAAGGTCGCGGGGGTGTTAGAGCCTATCCCTGCTCACGATAGACACCAGGTGGGGGATATTCTTGGCTAGCCAATCGCAGCGCTCAAGGCGACAAAAAAGCAATCACTCAAAGCTAGGAACAATTTAGCATATTATTAGCCTAGCATGCATGTTTTTAGGATGTGGGAGGAAACTAATCTACCTGGAGAAAACCCACGCAAGGCTGGGGAGAACATAAAAACACCACATAGGGGGGCCAAGCTGGGATCAAACCCACGACCTCAGAACTGTTAGGCCGACATGCTAAACACTCATCTACCAGGTCGCTCATACCACTATTTACAAAAAACAAAAGCAAAAAAAAAGCGTTAGCATCGTCTGATAGCACAGACGCGGTTAGCGAATTAAATTCGATTATGAAATGATTTTTAATGGAGTGATATATTTATGTTATTGTTAAAAATGCTAAATTCCTCGAGCCAACGTCCCGTATCATAACCAAAAGGCTTTTTCCAGTGGCGCTAACACGGATCCAGTCACGCTCTATTTTTGTGGATGTTGCGCCAAACAAAGCCAAGTTGATAAAATTCCCGGGTTGTTCATTCACTCGCTCACGTTGCCACGTTTACTCGCCGTATTTGACCGGTCTGGAACGCAACTGCTGAACTCAACGTGACCTCCGATGTTGACACGGAAGCCCACAAGTGACCCGATTAGCGATTAGCCAAAATGCCAACATGGAGTAAAAAATGCTAAATATGCTATCAACCTCGTCAACTTCATTTTGCTGTTTTATTTTGGTCCAAGAACCGTTTTCGGCAACCGGCATTCGACAAAACACAGACGTTAGCCAACCGTCAGTTGCGTGGTTAGCGTTTCGGGTCTCACAGTTCTGAGATCGAGGGTTCAATCCCCGGTTCGGACATCCCTACATGGAGATTGCATCTTCTCCCTTGCGGGAATTTTCTCCAGGCACTCCAGTTTCCTACCACATGCTAGCATGCTAAGCTAATTGTACGCTAACTTGTTCCTAGCTACGAGTCATTGGTTGTTTCTCTCCTTGGGCCCACCAATTCAGGATGGCCCTCCCCTGCCCGGTGCCTGTAGCTGGCTGAATTAGGCTCCAGCGCCCCCCGCGGACCCTTGTGAGGATAAGCAATACGGTAAATGAATGAGCTCTTTTAGCAAAATCAACAAAATGGAAAATATGCTGTCAGTTTAGTCAGCGCCAAGTTGCATTCTGAATAAAAATGTTAGCTTATTTCGCTCCAAGAAATGTTTAAGTGCCATTTTGAAAAGTATTTAGTACACTAATACCTTGAGATACGAGCTTCCTGCGTTCTGGGACCGAGCTCGTATGTTTATTTACTCGTACCTCAAATCAACTTTTTGCATGGCAACACGCTCTTAACATAAGATAAACACATTTAAATGAACTTGGATTACGATGCACACACTCAAAAATAAATTTAATCTAACTTTACACTAAACTTAATTCTCATTTTGTTTTCAATTTTGATACCTTTCTTGGATGTATTGGCCCCGCCTCCACCCTGACTTTCAGATGCAAGCTATCGAGGGTTGTTTGCTTTTGTCTTCCCTTCAAAATATTCCCAAAATGATGCACACAATGTCCTCACAATAGGATAACGCACGAGAAGTAGTACATACTCCTCTCGTATTAGCGATCGCTCCGCCATTCGCACTGACTAATGGAAAAAAAAACACTGAAAAATGCAAGGCTCCGCTCAGTGCTCGTAGAGACATTACATGAGGGAGTTGCGACGGGAAAGACAGTGTCCATGATGTTCTCGTATGTCAAGATAAATATTTGCCCGAAATTTTACTCGTATCTCAAATTGATCGTATGTTGGGGCACTCGTATGTCGAGGTACCACTGTAGTTTGGTAAAGATTGGCGTAAGACACAACGGAAAATTGGTGGTATTTGTCAACTCGGATGATATTCTACATACGTATTTTCACGACTATATGGCGCATCGCATTTAAAGGCGCAGTGTCAGTAACGATTGCTATTTCTGTATTTTACACACACAAAGGACGCACCGGTTTTAAAGACGCAGGCAGGCATGGCAAAACATACACCAACTTAAACATACGGACACACGCTAAAAACACGTTTTTAAAAAGGCAACGGAAGCAAAACTGAGTTGGGTTGTACTTTATTTAGCCATTTTACAATGTACTCATGTCATCATCACCCACAAATCCATCAAAGTTCTCATTTTCTGTGTCCGAATTGAACAATTGTCCAAAGGAGTCATCGAAAAACGCCCAGTTTTTTACGTTCGTCCAGGCGGCCACAATCCATTCGCAAATAGTAGCTAGCTAGTAGCTAGCGTAACTATTCCAACACTGTGTTGATGTCGATGTCCAGGCCACAATCCATTGGGTGTATTGACAAAAGAACTACATATCCCAGTGTACCCTATCGACTGATTTATTTGATTTGATAGTGATAACAATTTTAGTATTGGTCCATATATAAAGTGCACTGGATTATAAGGCGCCCTGTCTATTTTGGAGGAAATTTAAGACTTTTATGTGCGCCTTATAGTCGTGAAAATACGTTAGCTTTAATCAGGACGTCATTTATCTATTTTTTTACTCGCCGATGCTATCGCTACGTGATAATACCAAGAGATTTTGACCCGTCGTTGCCGTGTCATATCTTCCATCTCCAGATGATGCTAAAGGTTCCCCCGACCATCTCTGGTTTCGAAATCCACAGCAAGATTGACGGAAATAGACGTCCATTCATTTCCCCTGGATTGGACGCCTATCGCCGTCAATGACTCCACGCTAGTCTTTCCAATTTCAACAAATTTGACATGTATACCCGTCAATGGCAGTGAAATAGTCACGCGTTGACTTTGGAGTAGCATGGAAATCCAATAACTCTTTTATTAGCATTTAGCCGCCCGTCAAAACATGTTGCATAGGGACACGTTTTATTGTTTGACGATCCCGCGTGAACACGATAGCGCACCGTTTATTTGATCGTGTTTTCAATTTACTCGCTTGTAAAACGCCAGGTTCGCTCAGTTCAACATGGCGGAAAGTCGTCGTGGCAACCGCGTTTCAAGCTAATCGGCTTACATTTTTAAAAAGGCTCGGATAAATAAATAAAAACGTCTGATGGATTTATTTTCTTCGCCGCTTATTCTCTCTCGCAAGGGTGGGGCCTGAACCCTCATTCTTAGGACTGCGGGGCGAACCACTTGGCCACCGTTCAGCCGATTTGAGACATGTATTTGTTTTAAGAATGAAATTAAAAGTGCACTAAAAATAGCATTTTTAGATTTTTTTTCTTCACTTTTTACAGCGGTGCCTACATACAAGAGCGTTTGTAAGTAGAGGCACCGCTGTAAAAAGTGGGGAAAAAAATGAAAATGCTATTTTGAGTGCACTTTTAATTTCATTGTTCAGGTTACGAAACCCTTTGAGATGCAAATGTAGGAATAAAAAATAAATAAATAATAAAATTGAAAATATTTGCTACTAAGAAGTTCAAAATACATTTACGAACGCTCCTACATACAAAATATTCACGATACGAAACCCAATCCCCCTTAAATGTTAATACGTTTCCTGTATCCGTTCTTTTATTTTGAAATGGTCCCTCTACTCTTTGTTTTTCAATGAGTGCACCCTTAGAAATATCATCGAAATCTCTTCTCAGATTAAAACGAAAAATATAAGAGGACCAAATGATGATCTGAAGATGTGGAGGGAGATAGATGACACTCGTAAAGTTTCCGTTCAAAGGCACATCAGATATGAAAAGCTGTAAATGTGTTATCAATCCCACCTGTGCATGTTAGCGACTGCTTATCAAAATAGAGCGCGACCATCTGCACTCATAAACTCTTTTCACACATTTTTTTGGGGAAAATATTCCACAGACAGACTGAAACTTCCTTTTTAAGAGATTACAAGAAAAAAAATAGTTTTTCCCCTCCAAAATAAGACATTTTTGTAGATTTCCCTCCCCAAAAATACTATACAAAGATACTTAAGCACTATTTAGTACTTAAAAATAACCACAAAAATAAAAACCGGTATTCATTCATTCATTTTCTGAACTGCTTATCCTCACAAGGCTCATCGGGGGTGCCGGAGCCTATCCCAGCTCACTACGGGCACTAGGCAGGGGGCACCCCAAATCAATGGCCAGCCAATCACAGGTCACAAAGAGACAAAGAACCTATCACTCATCGCGAGGATCAAGCATTAGCATACAATTAGCCTAGCTTGCATGTTTTTCAGATGTGGAAGAAAACCAGAGTACCGGGAGAAAACCCACACAGGCAAGCCGAGGGAGAACATGCAAACTCCACACAGGGAGGACCCACCTGGGATCGAACCCACGGCCCCAGAAATGTAAGTCCAACACGCTAACCACTCGCCCAACGCGCTAACCATTCGTCCAACGCGCTAACCACTCCCCCTCTGAGCCGCCCTTTTTTGTTTTTACCACAAAAAAAAAAAAAACCAACTTACTAGTTTTTCTCCACCATTAGCATCGTCTGTTAGCACATTAGCGGTTAGCAAAATAAGTTATTTACCCCCAAAAAACAACTTAGTTTTCTCCACCATTAGCATCGTCTGATAGCACATTAGCGGTTAGCAAAATAAGTATCGGAACCCAAAAATTGCTACCGATGCTATGCTAACAAATATCCCATATCTTAAGATTTTTTTTTAAAAGCATTTTATATATCGCCAAACCTTTATTTAACCGTATATTTACATGCACCTTATTGGCCAAAAAAAACAGTATTCGTCTGATGCATCCATTCAGCATCAAGAAAAACAACATGAAAGAAGATAGCAACAGTCAAAGTTTAATAAAAAAGTTAATTTATTTTATTCACAAATATCTTACCTTAAATATTCAAGGATATCAAATCATTTCTCATACACAAATAAATCCATACCTGGAAATATAACATTTTTTTCATAAACAAATATCCTTTTAGTCCAGTGTTAGTTTAGGGCCCTCTATAACTCGATCATACTACAAGTAAATAATTCAATAAAAAAAATCACAAACGCGGTGCAAAACCAGCAGTTTTGGAGTTTTGTGATGGAGTGCACTTTGCTCCATTTCCATTGGTTGGAAACGGCGCCTTCAAAGGCAGCCAATCAGTTCGTAAGGAACCTTAAAATGCCCCAAAACCAACAAGAAGCATCCCGGAAAGTCCCTCAAAATCAACAGGAAATGCTGGAAGTGACCCGGAAGTACCGTAATAAAATGACCATGAATATGGAAGTGAAAATGGTCAATCAGGGGTGCGGCTTATACGCGAGAAATTGTATAATTCAACCATTTTAAGGGTGCGGCTTATACGTGAGAAATTGTCAAATTCAACCAGTTTAAGGGTGCGGCTTATACGTGAGAAATTGTCAAATTCGACCATTTTAAGGGTGCGGCTTATACACGAGAAATTGTATAATTCAACCATTTTAAGGGTGTGGCTTATATGCGAGAAATTGTATAATTCAACAATTTTAAGGGTGCGGCTTATACGCGTGAAATTGTCAAATTCAACCATTTTAAGGGTGCGGCTTATACGCCGAGGCGGCTAACCTGCGAGAAAACACAGTAACTTTTTGAGCCAGGAATAAAATGGTGCCGCCCACATTAGATTGTGGCTTGAAGGTGGCCCGCCGACCATGCTCCGGCACCCCTGGTCTAAACGGTGCCGGTGGAGGACGACCCCAGGACCCACTAGGTTTCAGAAGGTGCGGTTCTTTAAAGTTGAGTCCCTTGGATGACCTGGGCGTCCAAGACCGGTTCATGGCGGAGCTCCAGGCTCTTGCGGCCACGCCCCGAGGTTTCCGATTGGTCCTTCTGGCAGCAGCCGCAGCAGTTGCAGCACTTGCAGATGCAGCAGCAGTAGTTGCTACAGCACCCCAGGAACGACGTCACCACCCGGTCCCAGGGTTCTAGGGAGCGCAAGGCCTCGGGCAGGAAGTTCCAGGTGCGCAGGATCCCCGGCAGGAAGCGAGGACAACGCGACTGCAGGATGTTGACCACCACCACGAAGACCACCAGAACCAGGACCGGCACCCCGATGCCCACCAGGACCTGCCAGCCGGCCATGGATAGGCCGAAGATGGCCAGGGGCAAGACGAGGAAGCAGACGACCAGGTAGACGACGGCGAACCAGCGGTACTGCGCCGTGTGGTTGCCCAACCCTCTGGCCAGACGGATGGGTAAGCGGGTGAAGGGGATCGGGTACCACAAGAGGATACCCATGATGTTGAAGAAGAAATGGCAAAGTGCAATCTAGCGGGTGGAAAGGGAGTCAGAAGAGCCAAAACACAAAGGAGCCGGTCATCGGTCAGAAGAGCCAAAACACAAAGGAGTCGGTCATCGGTCAGAAGAGCCAAAACACAAAGGAGCCGATCTTCGGCTCTTCTCTTGTACCTGCAGGGAGTTGGCTAGCGTTTCTCCCGGGCTAGCCATAGCCGCTAAAATAGCCGTGGTGGTCGTGCCAATGTTGGAGCCCAGAGTTAGCGGATAGGCGCGTTCCAGGCTGATGACGCCGATACCTAGTGGGAAACAGGGATTTCGGTTTAGAGACGGGGGAGGGTCTGAAACCTGGTCCTCAAGGGCCAATGGGGGTCCAGGGTTTCATTCCAACCAAACTGGACTGCAAGTGGAATCCGTCAAAGGCAGCTGCTATATTTTTCAAGACCTCTCATTGGTTAAACCAAAGCTAACAAAAAGACAGCCCGGCAGGTGAGTGGTTAGCAAGCCTGCCTCACAGTTCTGGGGTCCTGGGTTCGATCCCAGGTGAGTCCTTACCATGTGGAGCTTGCGTGTTCTCCCGTGCTGGCGTGGGTTTTCTCCGGGTACTCCGGTTTCCTCCCACATCTCCAAAACAGACATGCTAAGCTAGCTGGTTGAACACTCTAAATAGCTTAACCCTTGCTATGTTTGGTTGTCGTTTGTCTCCATGTGCCCTGCGATTGGCTGGCGACCAGTTCAGGCTGTGCCCCACCCACTGCCCATAGTTGGCTTGGATAGGCTCCAGCACCCCCGGGAGGAAAAGCATCAGGTAAAAAGACGGAATGTAGCTTTGACAACTTCTCGGCGAGAGGAGACTCTCAAACCAAAGTAAGATGTTGCGTTTCAGTCCTCCCCTCCCATAGCCTTTAAGCGAAGGGGATCGTAGACCCTCACGGTACACGGGGGCGGCGTCCAACTTGGTCCCGCCCCCTGCTCCAAAGCAAGCGTTTGAGTGGCTAACGGTTGAACTCACCGACCAGTGGCGTGATGGCGGAAGTGAAGACGGAGCTGCTCTGAACGATGAAGGTCATGCCGGCTCCCACGGCGATGGCGATGTAGCCTGTCACCCAGCCGAAGGGGAAGGGGAAATCTGGAAACCCAAATAAAAGCCGGGAGCTGAAAACGACATTTTATGTCATGGAATCAATCAAACTAAAACAATGATGACAATGTTGTTTTTGCTTTGGTAAAAATAAACTAGTACATGTTGTACTGTGTATATTTTACTTTTGTTTACTGTGTCTTATGTTTTTTTTTTAATATTGTAGCTGATAGTATAAAAAATAAAACACTTAATTTTTTTTAAAGGATTGTCATTTTGGCAAACCTTAGAATGCCATTTTTAAATTAAATTATATTTATTAATTTAATGTAATTTAATTGTATGTAATTCTATTTAATTTAATTCTATTTAATTTAATTCTATTTAATTTTATTCAATTTAATTCAATTTAATTCAATTCAATTTAATTCAATTTAATTCAATTTAATTCAATTTAATGTAATTCAATTTAATTCAATTTAATTCAATTTAATGTAATTCAATTTAATTCAATTCAATTCTATTTAATTTTATGTAATGTAATGTAATTCTATTTAATTCATTTAATTCTATTTAATTTAATTCAACTTAATTCAATTTAATTCAATTTAATTCAATTTAATTTAATTATATTTAATTCAATTTAATTTAATTCTATTTAATTAAATTTAAATGTGATCATAAAAGTCTAAAGACAAAAATGTCGTCTTATATTATACGAGATTGCTTAAATACAAAAATCCGTGCAACCGATATTTTCAATATTTCAGATTAAATGAGAAAAAAATTAAAATGAGGATGGCCGCGAGTGAACAATTGTTGGCGGCCATCTTGTGTAGGGCCACCTAGATTCCATTTCGAAAAACACATTTCACATCATCAGCACGTTTCGATCTCACACAAACCGCTGACATCGTTTTAGTGTCACATCATTACCGATATTGTCATCAGTATCATATCTAATCGCAACCCAGAAGGACGTTTGGACATCTATTAATAATGTCTTGTGGCGGGCGGCCATTTTGGCTCTGGCGACCAGCGGTTAGAAAATGGCACGGCATCGGCACATGATAGCCACAACATCATTTTCAAGTATCCGTACCGATATTGATTTTGATACATTGCCTTATCTGAACGACGCCGTCCGTCTTTTGTCCCTGAACTTTCCCCGTCGCAAATCGGGCCAATCCCGAAAGCGATACGATTGGAACGTCAGGAATTTCTCTGCCTGCTTTGCTCATCGAGCAACACCACCAAAAGTCGATGTGCCGACTATCAAACAGGCCTAACGCGGACGAACGCGGAATGCGGACAAACTCCGACCTGTGTTGAGGACCTTCTTGATGACTAGCGCCACCTGGCCCTTGAGCATGGAGTTGAGCAGCTTGACGATGAGGATGAGGCAGGAGCACAGGATGAAGAGCGACATCCCCAGCAGGATCAGGCCCACCGCCAAGTCGGGAAGGTTGGCGTCCACAAAGATGTGCTCGCCTGTCAGCCAAAAGGAGAAAAAAAAGGGGATTCAACCGACTCTTTACCCGCCCGCACTGGAAGACGCTCGTGTTATCTTTAGCTCAGGGGTGTCAGACTCGGGTTGGTTTGCGGGCCGCTTTAACGTCAACTTGACTTGACGTGGGCCGGACCATTTTAGATATAATATTTAGATTTCTTTTTGTAAATGGATTAAAAGCCCTGAATATTCAATTTTTATAGATCTAAAACAATGTTTATTTGAGCTTTTTTATATATTTTTAGATTTTACAAAATGATTTTTGAACTAAAAACAGGAAAAATGGATTAAAAAAATGACAATGATTGATTTAAAAGGGAGAAAATATGAAAATGTAATATACATCTATACTCTTCATTTTAATTTGGCTGGACCATTTTAGATATAATATTTAGATTTTTTTTACATAAATGTATTAAAAGAACTGGATTAAAAGCCCTGAATATTCATTTTTTTTATAGTTCTAAAACACTGTTTATTTTAGCTTTTTTTAAATACATTTTTAAATTTTACAAAATGGTTTTTGAACTAAAAACACAGAAAAAATGGATTACAAAATGACAATTATTGATTTAAAAAGGGGAAAATCAGGAAATTTAATATACGTCTATACTCTTCATTTTAATTTGATCCAAAAACAGAAAGTCGCCACTCATGATTGACTTTCCCGGGCCACACAAAATGATGCGGCCGGCCAGATTTGGCCCCCGGGCCGCCACTTTGACACATGTGCTTTAGCTGCTTTTGGACTTTGGGCTTTTCATTTAGTCTGTTTTTTCCCCTCTGTGGACCTCAAGGGGGTCTAAAGCAGTCCTTGGGGGCCCCCGTGGGATCAGGTTTTCATTCCAACTGGTCAAGAGGGTACAAAGTGCAATCCATTGATTTCTCGCCATTTTCACGAGGTTCGCGGGAGTGCCGGAGCCTATCCCAGCGATCTGCACCCTGAGTCGTTGGCCAGCCAATCATGGGCCACAATGAGAAAAACAAACAATCCCTCGTAGCTGGGGTCAATTTAGAGAGCTAAATGACTAGTAGCTTAGCACGCATGGATGTGGGAGGTTCCCCGTAGAAAACCCACGCAAGCCAGGGGAGAAAATGCAAACTCCCCACAGACAGGACCCAGCTGGGCTCGAGCCCAGAACCGTGGGGCTGTGTTGTCGCCTCCCCTAGCTTGCGACTTAAGTTACATCGTTTTTGCCGGACTGGGATAAAGCGCCATTGTCGGTTAGCGATGACTAGCGGTGGTTAGCTTCTTGGATGGCCATGAATGGCCTCATTGAGCAAGCCGTTGCTATCAGGATCAGTAAAAAGGTGGTCATTGTCCAAAAGTGGAGGGGGCGGGGCCATGAGCTCATATTTCCTAGCAGTTCTTGACTTACATTTCTCAATGTTTTCTGTCCAGGTCTTGTTTAACATGGCCTTGGTTTGGTTCCCCTCCTCCCAGCAAAGAACGCCAACCGGGCAGGAATCCACCGTTTCATTCCAGAAGGTCTTTCATTTTTTTTGTCCATAAAGAAAAGAAAAGATATTTTTTTATCAATGTTTACCTAATACGGACGTGCCTCTACTTGCAAATGTTTCTACATACAAAATATTTAGGTTACAAAACTCTTTCAGATGGAAATTAATACATAAAAAACAAAAAAATGGCAGCCCGGTGGATAAGTGGTTACCGCGTCGGCCTCACGGTGGGAGACCTGGGTTCAAATCCAGGTCAGTCCACCTGTGTGGAATGTTCTCCCCCCCATATGAATGTTCAGGTTACGAAATACCCCAAAACTTCAATACATATTCTGTATCCATTATTTTATTTTGAAATGGTCGTTGTAGTGTTGCGTCCTGCTTGTCAATCTCCCTTCACCCCAACAATAACACTCCATGTTTCTTATTTAATTTTTTTTAGCTTTTTGAGTGTGGTTAAAGAAACTTTATTCATTGTTTAAAATGACTAGTGTGAATAAAATGAACGTTGATATTGCAAGTTATGTTTAATGCTAACTTGTTTCGAATTCATCATTTGAAGTTGTTTAGATGGGTTTGTGTGCTAACGTTAGCTTCTGCACTTTTGAAAATGTTTTTGTATGCCTGTTATCCATTTTAATACATTCACAAATCGTTTCCCGGATTGGTCAATTTGCGAGGCACATTTGTTTGGGGATCGGTCTCAGAAACTTACGATGTTGGTCTCCGTCTTGCACCAGATTTTGATGAGACTCCTGTTCCTGGCGGACGGGTCTCCGGTGGCGATGGCCGTGATCACCGATTTATCCAGCTGAGAAGGAGAAAGAGTAGTGGTAATCGATAAAAAGTGAAGATAAAAAAATCTGGGACACCCCTACTATAAACTCTAAAAATTCTCCACGGAAACAGCATTCTTCTTCTCTCCTTTCACTCCATTTTGGAGCCATTTTAGAGCCATTTTGGAGCCATTTTGGACCCACTTTGGAGCCATTTTGGAACCACTTTGGAGCCATTTTGGAGACACTTTGGAGCCATTTTGGTGCCATTTTGGAACCACTTTGGAGCCATTTTGGAGACACTTTGGAGCCATTTTGGTGCCATTTTGGAGCCACTTTGGAGCCATTTTGGAGCCACTTTGGACCCACTTTGGCGCCACTTTGGAGCCACTTTGGAGCCATTTTGGAGCCACTTTGGCGCCATTTTGGAGCCATTTTGGAGCCACTGGACCCACTTTGGAGCCATTTTGGAGCTACTTTTGAGCCATTTTAGAGCCACTTTGGAGCCACTTTGGAGTCATTTTGGAGCCATTTTGGAGCCACTTTGGCGCCATTTTGGAGCCACTTTGGAGCCATTTTGGAGCCACTGGACCCACTTTGGAGCCACTTTGGAGCCATTTTGGAGCTACTTTGGAGCCATTTTAGAGCCACTTTGGAGCCACTTTGGAGCCACTTTGGAGCCATTTTGGAGTCATTTTGGAGCCATTTTGGGAGTCAAGTGGCTTTTCAAACACTTTGATGATTAAATCTTAAAGCGGCAGCTAACGCTAATGCTAATTGACGCTCAAATTATAAGCCTGGCGGTCCGTTCTTCGCAGGCCACGTCAGCGGCTCCCTACCTCGATAATGGAGTCTGTGAGCGGGGTGGTGATGATCTTCAGGAGGTCCGGCGCGTTGTCGCCCGACTCGATGTGGAAGGAGTCGATGATGAGGTGGGTGAGCCGCTCCAGCACCCTCGTGGCCACCTCCAGGGGCAGCAGGACCAGCACGGAGAGCCAGTTGAAAAAGTCGTGCACGGTGGCGCCGGCGAAAGCCCTGCGCGGCGGCGGCGGGAAGGACGGCCGTCTTGAAGGCGCTCCACGGAGCGGCCATTTTGGGGCTGGCTTCGGGGTTACTACCTGCGAAACTCGTTGCGGTTGCCCGCCTGCATCATGGCCACGATGGTGTTGGTGACCGAAGTTCCGATGTTGGCGCCCATGATGATGGGGACGGCGGACCGGACTTCCAGCACTGTCCAAAAAAAACGGAAAAAAATCTCATATTTCAGTGAAAGTTCACATTTTGGGGGCGGCTTATATGCGAGTAAAAAACTGTATCGTCCCGCAAAAGTCCAATTTGTCGCAAATGATGAGCTCATTTGTCGCAAACCGAATGCCGAGACCCGAAATCTCCCCAAAAAGACTCACATTCCAACAGAACATTTAAAAAAATCTCCCAAAAATACTCGCATCTGAACAAAACACTTAAAAAATCTCACCAAAAATACTAATATTTGAACATAACACTTGAAAAAAATGTCACTATAAACACAACCATCTGAACAAAACATCTGGCCAAAAATACTCAAATTTTAACAAAACACTTTAAAAAATATCCCCAAAAATACTCAAATTTGAGCAAAAAACTTAAAAAAATATCCCCCAAAATACTCAAATTTGAACAAAACACTTAAAAAACTATCCCCAAAAATACTCTAATTTGACTAAAACACTTAAAAAATATCCCCAAAAATACTCAAATTTGAACAAAACACTTAAAAATATCCCCAAAAATACTCAAATTTGAGCAAAAAACTTAAACAAATATCCCCCAAAATACTCAAATTTGACTAAAACCCTTAAAAAATATCCCCTAAAATACTCAAATTTTACCAAAACACTTTAAAAATATCCCAAAAAATACTCAAATTTGAACAAAACACTTTAAAAAAAATCCCAAAAATACTCAAATTTGAACAAAACACTTAAAAAAATATCCTCAAAAATACTCAAATTTGAACAAAACACTTAAACACCAAAAATATTTGACTCACATCCAGAAGACACCATGCTGACCACGATGGAGGACGAGGTGCTGGAGCTCTGCACCAAGACCGTCACCAGCACGCCGATGACCAGACCGGCCACCGGGTTGGACAGGATGGCGTTCTCCTTGAAGATGTCTCCGGCGGCTTTACCTGCGGGCGCAAAGGACCGGCGTGGTCGGGAAACGGAAGGGGAGGAGCTTCCCACTTTCTTACCTCCCACCAGTTGGAAGGCCGAGCTGAGGACATCCAGGGAGCAGATGAACAAGTAGAGAAGAGCCAGCAGCAAGGCCAGCTTGACCACGCCCGTCACCACGCGCAAGATCTTCCCTTTGGTGTCCAAGTCTGGAAGAACATTCCAGGGAAAACGCTCAAAATGGTAAGAATGTCACATCGTCTTTTTTTTTTTTTTTTTGCTGCTACGGCTAAGGTTGCTTATTTCCCGTCCTGTAGTGAGCCGGGATGGGCTCCGGCACCCCCGTGAACCTTGGCGAGGATAATCAAGGTGAGTGAATGAAGGGTGAGTGATAATATTTATTTTGTTTTTGTCAAAAGGCCAAGGTTAGAACGAGACCAGAATCCATGTTTTATAAAAAAAATAAAAATAAAAGATATATTTTGGAACTTTTAACGAGAAGGTGAAATGTTAATTACGCACATATTTAATGGTGGTTTTACCAAGAGTTGTTCGTCCCAAAAAATATAAATAAAAAATACTATGATCTGAACAAAACACTTGGAAAAAAATCTCTCCCAAAAACTACTCTCATTTGAATTTAATGCTTGAAAAAATATCTCACCAAAAATATAATCATTTGAACATAACACTTGCAAAAAATGTCACTAAAAACTAAATATCTGGCCAAAAATACTCAATTTTAAACAAAACACTTAAAAAATCTCCTAAAAATACTCACATCTGAACAAAACACCTTAAAAAATCTCACCAAAAATACTCACATTTGAACAGAATCTCCCAAAAAATACTACGTCCTGAAAAAAACCCTTGAAAAACAAATCTCCCCAAAAAGACTCTCATGTAAATATAATACTTGAAAAAAAAACTCCCAAAAAATACTCACATTTCAACAGAACATTTTTAAAAAATCTCCCCAAAAATACTCACATTTCAAAAGAACACTTTAAAAAATCCCCCAAAAATATACTCACATCTGAACAAAACACCTTAAAAAATCTCCCCAAAAATACTCAGAATTGAACAGAATCTCCCAAAAACCTCCCGAACAAAACCCTTGAAAAACAAGTCTCTCCAAAAAGACTCCCACCTGAAGCTAAAATCTCACCTGACCACTTGACCCCCACGTCCTTGAGCTCGGGCAGGTCCCAGGGATCCTCCTCGGTGGGCTCGTCCTTGACCAGGTCCACGGTGGAGTAGGACGCTAACATGCCTTCCGTCTTACCGTTGTCTTCTGCGCTCAAAATAAGCCGCACCAAAACATCAGCAAACCACATTTCCAGGGATCCCTTTTACATTTTGGAGTGACGTACCGAAAACCGATGACGATTGCGTCCCCACTTGCGGTCTGGGACCCATCGCTGGATCTACAAAAAAAAAACACCATTCCATTGCTGTAAAATGACAATGTTCAACTAATAAGCCTAGCGTGCATTTTTTTTTGGAATGTGGGCCGCGTTAACATCAACTCGATTTCATGTGGGCCGGACCATTTTAGATATATTATTTAGATATTTTTTATTGGATTATAAGAACTGGATCAAAAGCCCTAAATATTCAGTTTTTTATAGATATAAAACTGTTTATTTGAACTTTTTTTTTCTTAGTAGGGGAAAACATCTAATAATCATTTGTTTTTCATTTCAAATGGAAACTTTTTTTTAAAATGATATTCAATATTAAAGTGGAAAACTGAAAATATTTTTATATATTTATTTTTAGATTTGACAAAATGCTTTTTGACCTAAAAACACCAAAATAAAAAAATGGATAAAAAATTGCATAGATTGATTTAAAAAGGGGAAAATCAGGAAATATAATATACATCTATAATCTTCATTTGAATTTCATCCTAAAACAGAAAGTTGGCACAATGTGGCGGCCCGGGGGCCAAATGTGGCCCGCCGCATGATTTTGTGCGGCCCGGGAAAGTCAATCATGAGTGCCGTCTTTCTGTTTTAGGATCAAATTCAAATGAAGAGTATAGATGTATATTACATTTCCTGATTTTCCCCCTTTTAAATCAATCATTGTCATTTTTTAATCCATTTTTTCTGTGTTTTTAGTTCAAAAATCATTTTGTAAAATCTAAAAATATATTTTAAAAAAGCTAAAATAAACATTGTTTTAGATCTATAAAAAACTGACTATTCAGGGCTTTTAATCCAGTTCTTTTAATCCAAGGGTGTCCGACTCGGGTTGGTTCGCGGGCCGCTGTAACGTCAACTCGATTTCATGTGGGCCGGACCATTTTAGATATAATATTTAGATTTTGTTTTATAAATGGATTAAAAGCCCTGAATATTCCGTTTTTTATAGGTCTAAAACAATGTTTATTTTAGCTTTTCTAAAATATATTTTTAGATTTTACAAAATGATTTTTGAACTAAAACACAGAAAAAATGCATTAAAAATGACAATGATTGATTTAAAAAGGGGAAAATCAGGAAATTTAATATACATATATACTCTTCATTTGAATTTGATCCTAAAACAGAAAGTCGGCACTCATCATTTACTTTCCCGTGGCACACAAAATGATGCGGTGGGCCAGATTTGGCCCCCGGGCCGCCACTTTGACACATGTTTTAGTCCATATATATAAAACATCTAAATATTATATCTAAAATGGTCCGACCCACATGAAATGGAGTTGACGTTAAAGCGGCCCGCGAACCAACCCGAGTCTGACACCCTTGCGCTAACGGGAAAAAACCACTGAAAAAAATGCAACGCTCCGCCCAGTGCTCGTAGGAGGGAGTTGCGACTTGAAAGACGATGGCCACGATGTTCTTATGTCCACTGACTGCTTCTACATAAAAATGTGTCTCATATCTCCAGATAACTCTTTTCTCAAAATTTGACTCGTATCTCAAATGACTCGTATGTCGGGGCACTCGTATGTCGAGGTACGACCGTACTCACCTGGATGAGATTGTCCTTATGAATGAACGTGTAAGTGATTTATTCCCGTGTCTGGCGTCTTCTTATCAGCTCGGCGGTTTTCTCCAAAGCGTACCTGGTGCACCTGCTACTGCCAGAAGGGGCGGATCGGGCGCCTCCTCTTATAGGCCCGCCGCGCACGCGTCACGCACGGGGGCAAAGGTTAGCGCGCTCACACACTCGCCGCCACACGGTGGCACGTGATGGCCTCGGGGGAAGCTTGGAATCCTTCCGTCGTCTTTGTCATTTGAGATGATCAAAGTTTTGGCGGCTGTGCACTCATTTGCTGCCAGAAACAAATAAAATTTGCATTTATTTCAGGCATTTGCGTTTAATTAAGATACGCACAGTTCAAATGGGGTGGCGCGGTGGTTGAGTGGTTGGTGAGGCGGCCTCGCAGTTCGGCAGTCGAGGGTTTGATCCCGGTGGGTCCTCACTTTGTCCAGTTTGCATGTTAGTGGGTTTTTTGTGGGTACTCTTGTTTCCTTCCTTCCCAAAAACATGCAAATGCTAATTTTTAGTTGATAGCGGCACGGTGGTGAAGTGGTTGGCGCGTCCTCCATGCAGTTCGGCGGTCGAGGGTTCGATCCCGGTAGGTCCTCACTTTGTGCGGTTTGCATGTTCTCCCCAGGGCTATGTGGGTTTTTTTATGGGTACTCCAGTTTCCTCCCACATTCCAAAAAACATGCAAATGCAAATTTGTAGTCAATGGCAGCGTGGTGGTAAAGTGGTTGGTGAGGCGTCCTCGCAGTTCGTCGGTCGAGGGTTTGATCCCGGTGGGTCCTCACTTTGTGCAGTTTGCATGTTAGTGGGTTTTTTGCGGGTACTCTGGTTTCCTTCCAAATTCCCAAAAACATGTAAATGCTAAATTTTAGTCAATGGCAGCACGGTGAAGAAGTGGTTGGTGAGGAGGCCTCGCAGTTCGGCGGTCGAGGGTTCGATCCCGGTGGGTCCTCACTTTATATATATATATATATATATATATATATATATATATATATATATATATATATATATATATGTATATATATATATATATATATATATATATATATATATATATATATATATATATATATATATATATATATATAATCATTTATTTACATTGCTTATTTTTGTAATGTTTCAAATATTTCTTGATTAAAAAGAAAATAATTTCAAAGATAAACAATATTTAACTCATATCTTGCAAGTGACCCCTATTACTATTATTGTTATTATTTAATTTTTCATTCATTTCAGGCAATAGCCTTCATTAAAATCATTTTTTTTCTCAAATCACTTGCATGTTAACATGATTTTTTACCAACAATAGTTATGAAATATGATCTCATTGATATATTCTTAAATAAAAATAAAAACAAAATTAAATCATTTATTTACATTGCTTATTTTTGTAATGTTTAAAATATTTCTTGCTTAAAAACAAAATAATTTCAAAGATAAACAATATTTAACTCATATCTTGCAAGTGAGCCCTATGATTATTATTGTTATTATTTAATATTTCATTCATTTCAGCCAATAGCCTTCATTAAAACACACACATATAAACTGCTTTCATTTTTAATTTCTTCCCCATCGAGATGAAATCAAACACATTTGTCACATTTCTTTGGCTCGGGCACGTTTATGACACATTTAACGCGGCGATTACGCGTTCGAGATCAACATTAACGGCGTGGAAAAAAGTTAATGATTGATGAAGGAGTTGCCGGGCCATTAAAAGAAAGACAGCGGTCGTAATCGCTCACCTATAAAAACAAAAAAATAAAACTGGGTTCACTGGGTTGATGCAAAAGTTATCAAGTTTTAAAAGGTGATATTATGACTTGTTTTATAGGCTATCATTATAGGCCGCGTTTTGGGGAAATGTGCCAACATTCTTAGCAAAAGCACCTTTAAATGCAAAGTCCAATTCAAAGCATTGCCCGATCCAGGAATTAGACAGAGCCCGACTCCATGTTAAATTGAATTGAATTGAATTGAGTGCTTTTATTGTCAAAAATAAGTAGTAATCAACATAATAAATAAGTACTAGTCAACATAGATAACATAGATTTGAAGAAAAAGTCATGTTTCAAGTGAAAAAATAGTTTATTTCTGCATACGGGCAGAACAAGTCCAACTTTTTTGACATTTATCGCCGTCAATCAAAGCTTGACCTTTGACCTTGACCTCTCGAGCTCATCCTGCCCACGGCGTAACAGTCCGCTAGTCACTTATTGACTAACCCGTTAAACGGCAGGTTTCCCTCCGGGGAGAGGGGGCTGACCTTTGACCTTTGGAATGCAGCCCCAAATATTGAAGAGTAAAATATTTATTTATTTATTTCTATATGAATTCAATAACAATGCTAAACTATGAAAACTAGTGTGTAAAATCTGGAAATTACCAAATTCCTACTAAACAAATGCAAATAATGAATGAAAACACAACAACAACAAAAATAGACATGTTTTAATTATTTTAACTTGAAATAATTGGTATTAATAAATTATATTTGTATAATGACAATAATGGCCATCAATTCCATTCAATAAAACAAACAATTGTGTTTGAAATTGATGCTACAAACAAAATTTAGATGATTTTTGGTCACATTTTTATCAAATGAACTGTGGATGAATGAAAATAGATTTTATATTGACATCAATCATATTGAATGCATTTTTTGGAACGCTTGCAATACAAATATAAACCAGCAGATGTCAGCAGAGTATTTTTCATGACTTTCAACCTGAGGAATCTGACGTTCTTTTTCGATGTCATTATATTTTTGTGAGTTTACATGTTCTTATTTTTAAATAGTTGTTTGTATCAGGTGTCATTTTATTTCTTTTTTGATAAATGAAAACCATTTCAAATATTTTTTATATTTTTTCATAGATTGTACTTCACAATCTAACATTTATCATTTTAAGAATGTATGTTTTCTGCAATTTTTACTTCCATATATATTCATTTTCTCTCCCACTCATCCTCAAAAGGGTCACGGGGGGTGCTGGAGCCTATCCCAGCTGACAACTAGCACCAGGCAACTAGCATCAGTGGCCAACCAATTGCAGGGAACAAGGACACAATAACTTATCGGACAATTTAGCAATTAGCCTAGCTTGCTAGCATGCTTTTAGGATATTGGAGGAAACCGAAGTACCTGGAGAAAACCCACACTAGCCCAGGGAGGGCATGCAAACTCCACATTGTGAAGATCCACCTGGGAACCGAACCCTGGACCCCAGTCCAAAAGCGCTAACTAGCTTGCTAGCTATCCCGACCAATTGAAGTTGAGTTGAGGAAAGCCGGCGTGTGATTTTTTTCCCGCCGTGACCACCAAACTGGAAACTTTCTTTTTCCTTTTGAGCCCGTAACGACTTTCCCTCCTTGAAAAATGTTTGGAAGCTCCAAGAAGAGGGAGGGAGGGAGGGAGGGAGGCCCGTGTCCACAAATCTGGAGGCAATTTTTCACGCCTGGCAGGGACGTGCAGGGACGTGCAGGGACGGGCGCTTTCTTCTTCTTCTTCTTCTCCTTTTTTTTAACCTTTTTTTTTTTACCGCCCTTAATATGGCTCTCTTGGGGGCCCCGCTGAGCGGGGATCAATTTCCTTCTTTTATGAGGCGAATCAAAAAGGCGTCGCGGGCTCCGAAGCCGCCAGGCCGTTTCTACAGACTTGTTTCAGAATCGCGGCTTCGGGTTACGCCAACATGGCCGACTTTTTGTTTACATTCAGGCAGGATTTGTTTTTTTTTTATGGATGGTATTTGTTAAAACTTTTTTTTTTTAAGTGAAAATTTTCTTTTTTTAAAACTAATATGTCAATCCTGGACCAGTGGTTAAGTGGTTAGTGGATTGGCCTCGCAGTTTGGCGGTCGAGGGTTTGATCCCAGCTGGGTCCTCACTATGTGGAGGATTTTTTTCAATTTTTATGGATGGTATTTGTTCGAACTTTTTTTTAAAAGTGAAATGTTTCATTTTTTTTAATTAACATGTCAACTGCGGACCAGTGGTTAAGTGGTTAGTGGATTGGCCTCGCAGGTCGGCGGTCGAGGTTTCGATCCCAGCCGGGTCCTCATTATGTGGAGGATTTTTTTTAATTTTTGTGGATGGTATTTGTTCAAACTTTTAAAAAAAGTGATTTTTTTAACTAATATGTATGCGGCGGACCAGTGGAAAGTGGTTAGCGCATCGGCCTTGCAGTTTGGCGGTCGAGGGTTCGAGCCCAGCCGGGTCCTCACTACGTGGAGGATCTTTTTAATTTTTATGGATGGTATTTTTTCAAACTTTTTTTTTAAAGTGATTTTTTTTTATTAACATGTATGCGGCGGACCAGTGCGGAAGTGGTTGGCGGATTGGCCTCGCAGTTTGGCGGTCGAGGGTTCGATCCCAGCCGGGTCCTCACTATGTGGAGGATTTTTTTAATTTTTATGGAATGCATTTGTTCAAACTTTTTTTTAAAGTGAATTTTTTCTTTTTTTTTAAACTGACATGTCTACGGCGGACCAGTGGTTAAGTGGTTAGCGGATCGGCCTCGCAGTTTGGCGGTCGAGGGTTCGATCCCAGGTGAGTCGTCACTATGTGGAGTTTGCATGCTCTCTCCTCGGGTGCTCCGGTTTCCTCCCACATCCCAAAAACATGCATGCTACGCTAATTGTATGCTAACTTGTTCCTAGCTATGAATGATTGGTTGTTTATATCCTCGTATCCTGCGATTGGCTGATGCCCGTAGTTAGCTGGGATAGGCTCTAGCACCCCCGTGACCCGAATAAGAGGTTCAGAAAATGATAAACTAAAATGTCAGTTTCAAACTTGCTTCCATCAAATTTTTCCATATGTCTTGTTATGATACATAAATCCATCAAATATGTCAATCATTACACTGGTGTCAAATCTTTATTTAAACATTTCTAGGCACAAAATGAAAAATGACGACACTAACCTAGCATGACTGACTTGGACAAAATTCCACCAAGTTTCATGTCAATTAGCAATATATTATATATTTTTTTTTAATAACTGAGTGCATTTTGGGTGAATATATCAGGAAAAAATAAGTTCCAACGACAAAATTGAGACATTTAAGCCTTGGATTAAATCAGACAGCTTGTACATCAACACATCTAAAATATTTATAAAAAACGTCTTCTATTCTAAGACGTAACATTTTTAGGGTTTTTATCCGTTTGTAACAGCTGTAAAATGGCGTAAAACCGAAGGAAGCCTTCCTAAAGTCCCAGCACGGCCTTTTCTTTTATGGTATCGACTTCGCCGTATGAAAGGAAAAAGATTGCCGCGGCGGCGGCGTTTGGGGGTCCGCACGGTGCTAAATCACGGCTCCCCGGGATGTATAGCCAAGATGGATGGCGTGCCAGACGCCGCCGCCGCCGCCGCCGCCGCCTCTCTGGAGTTTTAGGGCCAACGTTTGCAAGCACGCTGCCAATTAGACCTTTGCCGCATAAATCATAATCTGTCATCCCGTCCGCCCAAAACGCGCAAAGGACTCCAAGGACTTTCAAAATGGCGGCACCAGGGCCCCGGGTATGGCCCAACTCAACTTTTCATAGTTCTCGGTAAATTTTTTTGTCAATGGTGGGATGGTGGTTAAGTGGTTGGTGTGTCGGCCTCGCAGTTCTGGGGTCGTGGGTTTGATTCAAGGCGGGTCCACACTGTGAGGAGGATTTTTTTAATTTTTATGGATGTTTTTTGTTCGAACTTTTTTTTTTTTTAAAGTGATTTTTTTTTAAACTAACATGAATGTCGTGGACCAGTGGTTAAGTGGTTGTTTTAGGATCAAATTCTAATGAAGAGTATATATATATATATATATATATATATATATATATATATATATATATATATATATATATATATATATATATATATATATATATATATATATAATTTCCTGATTTTTCCCCTTTTAAATCAATCATTGTCATTTTTTAATTCATTTTTTCTGTGTTTTTAGTTCAAAAATCATTTTGTAAAATCAAAAAATATACTTAAAAAAAGCTCAAATAAACATTGTTTTATATCTATAAAAAACGGAATATTCAGGTCTTTTAATCCAGTTCTTTTAATCCATTTATATAAAAACATCTAAATATTATATCTAAAAAGGTCCAGCCACCATGAAATCAAGTTGACGTTAAAGCGGCCCGCGAACCAACCCGAGTCTGACACCCTTGATTTAGAGTGTCCAATCAGTTTTGGGGATTGGAATGTGGGAGTAAACTGGAGTACCTGGAGAAAACCCACTGAGACCCCGGGGAGAACACGCAAACTCCACACAGGCGGACCGACCGGGATTTGAACCCAGGACTCCAGAGCTGTGAGGCCCACGTGCTAACCACTCAATTCCTGGGGGTGAAATCAGAAGGCTCCGCCCCCAAAATGAAAAGCAATATTTCAGGCCGTTACATTTCAGTTCACGCGGAGTTGCTTCAATCCTCGAGAGTCTTGTTTTAAAGCCCAAATGTGAGTGTGGAATTCTTTTCAGGAGGCACATCAAAGCTTTGGGGGTCCCCAAAAGACCGAAGCCGGTCTCGTCCCAGCCCGTAATTGTCGTCGATAGATGTCGGAAACCCGATTCCAAAAATAACAGCCCCCCCGGGGGGCCGAGTAGGGACAACCCCCCTCCCCTCATCTTTTATTACACCGGCTCTGTTTAATGATACAACTTTAATGCTTCGGCCCCCTGCTGGACACTTTAGGTTTGACTGGTAATCCACTGCATCACAGGTGTCAAAGTGGCGGCCCGGGGGCCAAATCTGGCCCGCCGCATCATTTTGTGCGGCCCGGGAAAGTCAATGATGAGTGACGACTTTCTGTTTTAGGATCAAATTAAAATGAAGATTATAGATGTATATTAAATTCCCTGATTTTCCCCTTTGTAAATCAATCATTGTCATTTTTTAATCTATTTTTTTCTGTGTTTTTAGTTCAAAAATCCTTTTGTAAAATCTCAAAATATATTTAAAAAAAAAGATCAAATAATTGAATGGAATAGCTGGATTTTGAAGAACCATATGCATGTTTTAATTTTTATGACCAAAAAACAGGAAAATGTAGAATCGAACTTTTTAAAGTGTATTTTTTTAGCTGCCATAGATCCCTTGTTTTTTTTTTTTTTAAAAATAATTGTATTTATTTATTTATTTAAATTTATTTATTTTTATGTTTTTAATAAGCAAGGGTCAATGCTAAGGAAAATGTAGAATCCAACTTTTTAAAGTGTATTTTTTAGCTGCCATAGATCCCTTGTTTTTTATTTAATTAAAAAAAAAAATTAAATTATTTTTATTTTATTTATTTATTTATTTATTTTAATTGATGTATTTTTATTTTTTTAATAAGCAAGGGTCAATGCTTCAATAAAACCTCAGTTAATTTCCATGTTTTTCAGTTCTTGCTCTGCTTGTGTTTTGCATCATCAAGCCCCGGTGTGTGGCGGTGGGCGGGGCTTCCTACGTCGCACCTGTTTCCCATCTCGTCAGCAGATTATCTCATGTCAGACAATAGGAGCTAAGGATTCTTCGTCGTAGAGGTTATAAGATAATTTAACTTAAAAATAATGATTATGTTGAGTTGGTTGATCAAAAATAAAAGGCTTCGAACTAGAATTTGCTACTTCAGTGAGTTAATCGTTGAGTAAAGTGGCCTTGGAATGGTTACTTTTGGTTGACATACACCCTCTGGTGGCAACAAGGAATACGGCAGTGCTCTCGTCTGCCGTGGCTACATTTCGTCAACATTGCAAGCTCACGGTATGAAATATGATTTAAAAAATCATGATTATGTCATTCATATTAGTGTCTAACGAGTTACTTCCTTGTTAGGATAATAACATGCGCCGTTATGTTGCTGTGACGAAGAAGTGTATATACGGTAAGCAAGGCATTTTCTCTAGCTTTAGCTACGCTGCTAAATCGTGCATTAATACGTTATTTTGCTAAACTATGTGTGGTTCATAAAACCAAACGAGAGTTGTAGAAGTGTTGAAATTAACTGTAAGGGTTATACTGTCGTTCTTGTGGAATTTTTTTGCTAATTGGCGACTAGCACTATGCTAGAGCTAGTCGCGAGTGGCTAATTGCTACGTTAGCATCTCCA
Organism: Stigmatopora argus; assembly: GCF_051989625.1. Lineage (NCBI taxonomy): Eukaryota > Metazoa > Chordata > Actinopteri > Syngnathiformes > Syngnathidae > Stigmatopora > Stigmatopora argus. The sequence goes on from NC_135394.1 coordinate 17,956,090, forward strand.
GTTCGTGTATTCCTTAAGGTAGGTACGTTGTGAATGCTAAAAGTAATATGTGCTTGCATTTGAGTGGGGGATAAAATTGTGATTTCGGTATGTCAGTGTGGAAACGCTGTATTGAGATGTGAATAGTTTAATTAATACGAAATGTGATTTTAAATGTGTTTGGTTGTTATGCTATGATACATTGTATGGGCTGTATTTGTTGTACTGAACGTAATGGAAATGGCGTCACTTCCGGCTATACATTTTTATGAGGCTTATTCTGTAGCGATGGGCGAAACACCTTTTTAATGGCATTTAATGTGCATTTTTTCTGATCTGATACACTCGGGGACTTTATTTTAATTAAGTACAATGAGATTTAAAGCCTTACGGCGGAGTGCACAATAAAAACAAAAAAGAGACATAAATAATCAATAAATAACAATAACAAACAAATTATCAATAAATATGTCATAAATAAGTAGCCAACATAACTATTCAACTACATACATAAGTAGGTAAGTGCACAAATAACAACAACAACAACAAAAGAAGAGCTATATAATAAATAATAATAAATAATAAATACATGCACAAATGAATAATTAATAAATAATAAATGAATAATAAATGAATAATAAATGAATAATAAATGAATAATAAATAATAAATAATCATAGTAAATAACTATAAATATTAAAAAATAAATAATAAATAATAATAAATTATCCATAAATTATCCATAAATTATCCATAAATTATCCATAAATTATCCATAAATTATCCATAAATCATCCATAAATCATCCATAAATTATTCATAAATAAGTAGTAAACAATCAATAGTTCCAACCCAACTGTGTTGTGTATTGCATTTTTTTTGTTTTGGGGGATTTTTAAGTGTTGTAATGAAACTTTTTTTTTTTTTAATTACACCCAAATTGTTATCCAATCGTAATGCAAGACTTTGGTTTTGGCGGGAAAGAACGATGAAAATGTCTTATCCCTACTTCGCAATTTAGCGATATTTAGCAATCCTCGAGGGCGTCGTTACAATTTATTTGAGCGTCCAATAAACGGAAGCGCCGAAAGAAAACATTTATTCAAACACGGAACTCTCTGGTCGTCACGAAACGGCGCTGACCGGTCGCCCGACCGCTCGCTCTTCTGGAACTGATTTAAGCGGAAAGAAAACAGAACCCCACAACATCTTTGAGCAAAGCGCAGCTCTCGTTTGCTTTGTTGACGTGCCGTCTCGCCATTTCATCCCCGCGCAAAAACCGCCACGACGACACATGGCCGTATTTAACGCGCCGTCATTCTCCGTCCGTCAATCGCCGCCGCCGCCGCGTAACTTTAACTCCGAGACGGGCCGTCTAATCGGAGACGACGGGCTATTTTGGGGGGCCGTCCGCCATCGCCACGTCGCCGTTTAAGGCAAATTACGTCCATTTGCTTTTGATGCCGCGCGCCGCCAAATTGTCGATCTGTTGGATTCGATTTGATGTCACGCTAGCCAGATGTCTCCTCAACGTGGCGGGGGATCGGATGCCCCACGCGGGGGGATGTCGTGATGTTTTTGGACGCGAAGCGTGGAATAGGTACTCGCTACACGAGCGAGTGAGCGCCGGTCGAAAGCGTGACCGAAGCGGTTCGGGTTTTCCCAAAAAAGTGAAAGATGCTAGGCCAAGGGTGTCAGACTTGGGTTGGTTTGCGGGCTGCTTTAACGTCAACTTGATTTCATGTGGGCTGGGCCATTTTAGATATAATATTTAGATTTTTTTTAAATAAATGGATTAAAGGAACTGGATTAAAAGCCCTGAATATTCATTTTTTATAGATCTAAAACAATGTTTATTTGAGCTTTTTAAAAAATATATTTTGGGATTTTACTAAATGATTTTTGAACTAAAAACACAGAAAAAATGGATTAAAAAATTTCGCGTTAATGTCAACTCGACTTCATGTGAGCTGGGCCATTTTAGATATAATATTTAGATTTTTTTTAATAAATGGATTAAAGGAACTGGATTAAAAGCCCTGAATATTCCGTTTTTTATAGATATAAAACAATGTTTATTTGAGCTTTTTTTTTTTAGATATTTTTGGATTTTACAATTATTTTAAACTAAAAACACAGAAAAAATGGATTAAAAAATGACAATGATTGATTTAAAAGGGGGACAATCAGAAAATGTAATATACATGTATACTCTTCATTTGAATTTGATCCTAAAACAGAAATTCGGCACTCATCATTTACTTTTCCGGGCCACACAAAATGAGGCGGCGGGCCAGATTTGGCCCCCGGGCTGCCACTTTAACACTTGTGCTAGACTTTAAATGTCGGGATGGATTGGTCGCCGCTAACAAACCAATGAGGAATAATCACATTTATTTTGGAGCATTTTTTGGTCACTTCTGCAACCCATTGTTTGATATTTTGTCACAAATCCGTATTTTACAAATCGTGTGTGGGCCGGTGGAAAGTGGTTAGCGCCTCGGCCTCGCAGTTCTGGGGTCGAGGGTTCAATCCTAAGTAGGTTCTCACCTTGTGGAGTTTGCATGTTAACCCCGTGCTTGCGTGGGTTTTCATCGGTTATGCCGGTTTCCTCCCTCTTCCCAAAACATGCTAGGCTAATTGTATGCTAACTTGATCGTAGCTATGAGTGATTGTTTGTTTGTGTCCTTGTCCCCTTGTGATTGGCTGGCCATCCATTCAGGGTGTTTCCTGCCTGGTCCTGTCGTTAGCTGGGGTAGGCTCCAGCACCCCCCACGAACCTTGTGAGGATAAGTGGTTCAGAAAATGAATGAATAGAATATTTGAGGGCAAAACAGCAAATTAACTAATTGGTGTTAACTCTTACGCCCAAAACGGTATGTTTAGACGCAGTAATGTTAACATTTTTGAGCAAATACAACCATTTCAGTAAAAAAAGTTTAAATGCCGGCCGCCATCTTGTGGTTGCGGGCACACAGAGGCGTCCTTGTGCGGCCGGTTTCTACACGTGTATTTGGATAAGCTTTGCATAAAATGATAAATAAACGGAGACTGTTTACCCGTCGGGGCGACCGGTCAGAGCGGCCGCCATTTGGACGTGTTTATGGAAAGCGTTAAGTTACCGGTCGAGTGAGTTTTAATGACGTGTTGGGAATTGGGGGCGGGGTCAGAGGATGTTGAGGATCAGAGAAATGGCAATGTTTTTCAATGTTCTCGCATAGTTTATGCTAAATGAAAAGTGGCTCTGGCACAGGTGTCCTAGGGGGGGCCGGAGGGCCGGATCAGGCCTGCCTAAGTGTCGATTTCATGTTTCAAATGAGGATTATAGTTATATGTATTGGGAATGTTTCTTTTTTTGACTTTAAGAAAGCTGAATAATTCAATATTTTTCATTTAAAATGTATAGATGTATGGGGGTCATTTCTTTTTTGTTGTTTTTTTAAAGAAAAATGAATGATACCATTTTTTTAATTTTAAAAAGTCATATTTTCATGCCAGCCAAAATTAAAATTAAAAAATAAACCTAAAAGAAATAATTCTATAATAATCCAGTTTTTTTAATGTACATTTTTTTTATCGTCGTTCCTTTTCAAATGAAAAAAAAAAGTATTACGTTCTAAAAAGTGTTTTTTTCCCACACATACTTTTTATTTTATTTCGAAATAGTGCCAGCCAAAATTAAAATGAAAAAACAAACCTAAAAGAAATAATTCTATAAGAATCCAGTTTTTTAATATAATATTTTTATCGTCGTTCCTTTTCAAATTTAAAAAAAACTTGCGTTCTAAAATGTTTTTTTCCCACACGTACTTTTTATTTAATTTCGAAATAGTGCCAGCCAAAATTAAAATGAAAAAATAAACCTAAAAGAAATAATTCTATAATAATCCAGTTTTTTTAATGTACATTTTTTATCGTCGTTCCTTTTCAAATGAAAAAAAAAAAACGTATTACGATCTAAAATTAGTTTTTTCCCCACCCGTACTTTTTATTTAATTTCGAAATAGTGGTACCGTATTGACTTTGTCATTGTCCTTTTGCGTTCATGCTACGTGTTAGCCTCTTTTGCAAACATGCTAAAAACACGTCTCCTCTTCTTCTCCTGAGCATTCGTTTGGAACTAGCGTTCACCTTGCAACAGCGCCCCCGCTCTTCGTGGTGGTCGGGTGGTGTAACTGCAGTTTAAAATGATCATTTTCCCCCTAATATTACCATTGACAAAAATAATTGTACGATAATTAGCTTTATTGTTTTATCGCCCAGCTCTATCACACACACACACATACACACACACACACACGCACACATTTTTTGGGGTGTGTCCTTCCAATTTATAGAGATAAGTCAAGCTGGAAAAGTGATTTATGGCCTCCTCGGTGTTGGCTTTATGAGCCCCCCCCCCCCCATCCTCGGCCCCCCGGCCATTTTGCAGGTGTCGACCACGGGTGTTAGCCGAACTCCCGCCGCTCAATGGCCCCTTTATGAACTCCGACACCTCCGAGGGGGCGTGACCATAAGTGGAAGTGACACTCTTTAAATGCTGCGTTTGTAACATCGACGTTGTTGCGCCTGCTTGCTTAACTTTCAACTGATCTGTAGCTAATAAAAAAATTCAAAGTTAAAATGATTTAAAAATGATGCAAATTTCCATCTTTTAATACAGAATGCGCATTACAATGCGGCTAATTTTCCACCCAGAGCGGCAAACGTAATTAGGGCTGTTCCTCTGTGATGTCATCGTCAAGCATAACCAGATTATCGTGCGAGTACGCTAACGATAGAGCACGTTTTTTCAATTATACCAAGTATTGTATTAATAAGCGAACCGCCACCGCCGCCGCCGCCAACGCGTTGTTTGGGCTGCGCGCCGGCGATTGCTTCCAGGAGGCCAAAATCGGAGACTCGCGACGTCACCCCAACGCCGGCCGATTAGCCAAAAGTCACATGTCAACGACGCTAATGGAAGCCATTAAGGGGATCCGAGGAGGGGGGCGACCCTGACCCCGACGGACACCCAAGGTCAGGGTTCATGTCGGACCATTATGGATGACCTAACAGAAGCGGGACGGGAAAACGATGTGTATGTAGGGGCTGGGGGGCAGATAGGACAGTGCCCTACTGCCAGCATTAGGTGGCGCTAGTGGTTTATAGAGTTTTGCGTTAGCGTTTGCCGGCCAGGTGGGATTATTGTCTTTGTGATTGGTCATTAATTTAAGACAGGGGTAGGGAACATGTGGCTTGGGAGCCATATGTGGCTCTTGCTGGGGGGCATATGGCTGGGGAGCCGTATGTGGCTCTTTTGATGGGTGTGAATGGCTGATGAGCCGTATGTGGCTCTTTGGCTGGGTGAATAGGGCTGGGGAGACATATTTGGGTCTTTTGATACGGCTCTTTTTCTGGGTTCATATGGCTCCCGAGAGCCTTATTTGGCTCTTTTGTTGGGTGCATAGGGCTGATGAGCCGTATGTGGCTCTTTTGATGGGTGCATAGGGCTGGAGAGACATACTTGCCTCTTTTGAAACGGCTCGGAGGCATATGTGGCTCTTTTGCTGGGTGCATATGGCTCCCGATAGCCATATTTGACTCTTTTGATGGGTGCAAATGGCTTGATAGCCATGGCTCTTTTGATGGTTGCATATGGCTCCCGAGAGCCATATTTGACTCTTTTGCTGGGTGGAAAGGGCTGGAGAGCCATATGTGGCTCTTTTGCTGGGTGCATAGGGCTGATGAGCCGTATGTGGCTCTTGATGGGTGTATAGGGCTGGACAGACATACTTGCCTCTTTTGAAATGGCTCGGAGCCATATGTGGCACTTTTGCTGGGTGCATATGGCTCCCGAGAGCCATATTTGACTCTTTTGATGGGTGCAAATGACTCGAGAGCCATATTTGGCTCTTTTGATGGGTGCATGTGGTTCTCCGCTAACCTGTGAGCTAAAATAAGGTGAGAGAGTGGAGTCTCGAACGCACCAATCAGAGCGCCACATCAGCATTTTGGCCTTGACGCCACCTCTAGCGCCGATCATTCTATATATTTCTTCATTAAACTCTTTTGCATGCATACTTCCATTGATACTCATGATGAGCAACAGTGTAGCAATGTTGTCAAAATAATTCACTTTAAAAGTGGTGGAATGCAAAAAAAAGGCAGACATGTTCATGTATGTTTTAAATTGTGAGTATGGCTATCAAGGAATAACATTTCCGTCCAAAAGGTTTCCGACCCGTGTTCGGGAGCACGCTTAAAGCAACACGGCGACAAGCTGGAATTACTTTGACCAATCGGGAGTCGTGTGACATTGGGCCATTTACGCACGCCGGCTTTTGAACGCCGGCTAATGGGGGCCACCTTTTAATTACCCGCTCATCGTCTCCATGCTTAGTTTGTCACAGTCGATAAAACCACGGTAGAGCAGACGGGAGAAAGGTGGGGTGGGAAAGGGGGGGGATTTGTGGGTTTAGTTGGGGGAGGGTTGCCATTCGCCCTTCGCCGTTGGGAGCCCAGATAAAGTGTCCCACAAGTCTTGGGTCGCTTTCCTCTTCACTCATTGGCTGCCTTTTTTAAATAGGATTGTAATATTTTGATAGGTTCAAATCTAGGTCGGTCCACTTGTGTGGAGTTTGCATGTTCCCGGGCTTTAGTGAGTTTTTTGCGGGTACTCTGATTTCCTTCCAAATTCCCCAAAACATGCAAATGCAAATTTTTAGATAATGGCAACGCGGTGGAGAAGTGGTTGGCGCGTCGGCCTTGCAGTTCTCGGGTAGAGGGTTCGATCCCAGGTCCGAGCCTCCCCCGTTTGGAGTTTGCATGTTCTTCCATGGCTTGCGTGGGTTTTCTCCGGGTACTCTGGTTTCCTCCCACATTCCAAAAACATGCATGCTAGGCTAATTGGATGCTAACTTGTTTGTGTTCTCCCAAGGCTTTAGTGGGTTTTTTATGGGTACTCCAGTTTCCTCCCACATTCCAAAAAAATATGCAAATGCAAATTTTTAGCTAATGGCGGCGCGGTGGGGAAAGTGGTTGGTGCGTCGGCCTCGCAGTTCTGGGGTTGAGGGTTCGATCCCGGGTCCGAGCCTCCCCCCGTATGGAGTTTGCATGTTCTTCCAGGGCTTGCGTGGGGTTTCTCCGGGTACTCCGGTTTCCTCCCACATTCCAAAAACATGCATGCTAGGCTAATTGGAGGCTAACTCGTTCCCGGCTAGGAGTGATTGGTTGTTTGTGTCCTTGTGTCTTGCGATTGGCTGGCCACCCAAGTTAGCTGGGATGGGCTCCAGCACCCCCCGCGACCCTAGTTTTTAAGTTCCAAATCCAATCATCCAGAACACAATTCAATGCCAAGTGTAAAATAAGACTTCTAAATCAAGAAAAAAATGATTTTATCTCAAATATGATATTATTTCAATTCTATTCTATTTTTGGGGGCGGGGCTTCAGTTGGGTTTAACATATGTTGGGATATTTCTCCTTTTCTACGGGGTAGAAACGTTTTTTTTACTAAAATGATAGTGTATGAAAGAAGACCTACATTTGTATTTTTTTAAAGCATAAATAATGTTACGTTGGGGGCGGGGATTGTTGTCCGCCATGAGTTGGGACCGCCCCTGCTTCTAAAGTTCCTCCTGTCAGAGTGGACGAGAGCGAGGTGGTCCGGGTCGGGTCGGGACCAGGTCAGACGGACGCTCGCCCGGTGGTCCGCAGATGGCGGAGAGCGTCTTATCTGAGCGCCCATCACGCTCGCCGACATGTTATGGCTATCGTCGGGCGGGACGGGGGGTCGCTTCCACCCGATTGGCTGGACAGAAATATTCACGGTTTGCTGAAAAAAATACAAAAAAAATCAGTAGAGTAATGGCAAAATTTTAATTAATGAAAGGCTGATTCTATCATAGCTAAAAAAAAAAGAAATACAAAATAAATTGTTTAAAAAATTACATAATTACATACACAAGTAAACTTGCTAGCGCAATGCATTAAATGTTGATATTTTAGTCGTGTTTTGTTTACTTTTTTGACTTCAAGGTTAGTTTCAATAGTGTTTAAATCTATATTTTTTTTGCATTGTACTTAACTTAACTCATTTACCGCATTGACAAAACATTATTATTTTTTTTTAAAACTGGCAATTCCAATCCAATTTCCAATAATTCCGATTTCTGACCCTAACACGCATTTTTATTATCATCATCGTCAATGTTATTACTTACGTTGCAAACATTCCTGAAAAAATCAATACAAAATGAGAATATTTACTTTTTAATCACTTGTTTTGTGGGAATAAAAAACGTCAACATTTGCAATTCCAGTTCGAAAAAATAATAAAACAAATTGAGAGTAACGCTTTAAGATGGCCGCCCGCTCAACCCTCCCAAGTAATAACGGCCGCTTTTCTGAAAATATGGCGTGAAAGTGTGGTAATATAACACGCGGCGTTTTACGGCCCCTGACCTTGTTCCGCGCGCGAGGGGCCCTTTGCGGTCCAGGCGGGGCTCGTAACTTGGCTGCGATTTACGAGCACGGTGGGCCGGTCGCAAACGCCGGAAAGAAAAGGCTTTTTCAACTGTTTTTGCCGGATCGGCTTTCCTTTTCTTTTGAATTTTTGAGTTTTGTCTTTGTTTGTTTTTGCGCAGTTTATATCCGCTCATAAATTGGACGTCTAGCACCGTCAATGGCACTGAAAGATGAGTGTTGATGCTCTAAATTGATTGGATGTTAATGACATGCACTGAGTTCGTGCAAACTGAAGCGGTCTGTTCATTTTGGTCATTTCCTGTTCATTTTGGGGCATTTACGGGTCATTTCCTGTTTATGTTAAGGTATGTTTAGGTTGGGTATTGGGGTGGTTTTGTCAAATATTGGCCGATTTGTACTTTGAGTGGTGGGCGTCACTTCCTGTTCATTTTGGGGTATTCACGGGTCACTTCCTGTTTACTCGGCATGTCACTTCCTGTTTGTTTTCCGGTATGTTTGGGTCAGGTATAAGGAAAGTTTTGTCAAATATTGGCAGCATTGTACTTTTTTGTTTTTTGAATGGTAGGCGTCACTTCCTGTTCGTTTTGGGGTATTTACGGGTCACTTCCTGTTTACTTGTTGTCACTTCCTGTTTTTTTCAGGTACGTTTGGGTCGGGTATTGGGAAGGTTTTGTCAAATATTGGCGGCCTTGTACTTTTGTTTTTGAGTGGTTGGCGTTACTTCCTGTTCATTTTGGGGTATTTATGGGTCACTTCCTGTTTACTTGGAGTCACTTCCTGTTTGTTTTCTGGTATGTTTGATTCGGTCATTGGTAAGGTTTTGTCAAATATTGGTGGCTTTGTACTTTTTTGTTTTTTCAATGGTGGGCGACACTTCCTGTTCGTTTTGGGGTATTTACGAGTCACTTCCTGTTTACATGGAGTCATTTCCTGTTTGGGTCGGGTATTAGGAAGATTTTGTCAAATATTGGTGGCTTTGTACTTTTTTGTTTTTTCAATGGTGGGCGACACTTCCTGTTCGTTTTGGGGTATTTACAGGTCACTTCCTGTTTACATGGAGTCATTTCCTGTTTGGGTCAGGTATTAGGAAGATTTTGTCCAATATTGGCGGCATTGTACTTTTTGTTTTATTGAGTGGTGGGTGGGCCTCACTTCCTGTACGTTTTGGGGTATTTACGGGTCACTTCCTGTTTACTTGGAATCATTTCCTGTTTGTTTGGTGGTACTTTCTGGTCTACGGTATTGGGAAGGTTTTGTCTAATTTTGGCGGAATTTTCTTCACTGGTGGGTGTCACTTCCGGTACATTTTGCTGCATTTCTGGGACACTTCCTGTTTACTTTGAGTCATAACTCACTTGACATTTTAAAGCATCCATTTCCTGTTCATTTTGGGACATTTTCATATCAGTTTCTGTTCATTTTAAAGCTTTTCCATTTCCTGCCTTTTTGTTTTAATAACATAAAACTAAATCCCCAAAACTGATCTCCGTGGATCAAAGTCGCTTCTGCTGCTGTGACCCACCGCTCACGTCGAGAATCTCCCGCGTTCCCAAGAGAATCCACCTCGGCCCAATTTGTCAATTTAGCGGGGGGCGTAACCCAAAGAGGTCAAAGGTTTTTTTGTGCGCGGCGTTGAATGGCGGCGCGACCAAGACAGAGGCGCATTTGAAAGGCCCACAATGGCCGACGCCTGGAAATAAACAGCCCGCCGATGGAGTCCATCAAAGAAGACGGGAATGTCGCCACTCCATAGAATCGGACTTTTCACCAGCTCGTGAAAGAACGTCACATAATAAACATGGCCGGCCCCGGGGGGGTTTGGGGGGCGGGGTTTTTGGATAAAACAGACAGAAATCGAGCCTTAAATATTTTCCTGCCCGGTTACCGCCTTCAATCGGCAGCGCCGTTGCCATGCCACGCCACGGGGGGAGGGGCCGACTGACTACAACCCCCCCCCCGGCGCTATTTCCAAGCTAATAAGTTAGCGAGTGAAAAGCGCGATCAATAACGCAACCGAGCGTGAAGTCGCGGCTGACCAACTTCCTGCGTTGCCCTTCATATTTTGTTCGCTTTTACTATACTACATTCTTCCCTTGATTATTGCGTGATAGGTTTATTAATTAGTATTATAATTAAATATATATATATATATATTAATTAGTATTATAGTATATATAATATATTTATTAATTAGTATTATAATTATAGTATATATATAATATATATTAATTAGTATTATAATTACTATATATATATTTATTTATTTATTAGTATTATAATTATAGTATATATATAATGTATATTAATTAATTAGTATTATAATTATATATATAATATATATATATGATATATTAATTAATTAGTATTATAATTATAATATATATAATATATAAAATATATTTATTAATTAGTATTATAATTATAATATATATAATATATATAATATAATAATTATAATTTATTAACCCCAACATTGCGAATTCACTTCTTTGCATTTTTTTCCTGCTATTAATTATTTATTTAATACCCAACCTATATATATACCATGTTATAAACAGGAAATGACCCGGAAATGCCCCAAAATGAACAGGAAATGACGAAAATGAACAGACCGCTGCCCATAAGTACTCTTTAAAGTGACCCAAAATGAACTCAGTGCATGCTATTGACATCCAATCAATTTAGAGCACATGTGTCAAAGTGGCGGGTCGGGGGCCAAATCTGGCCCGCCGCATCATTTTGTGCGGTCCGAGTAAGTAAATGATGAGTGGCGACTTTCTGTCTTAGGATCAAATTCAAATGAAGAGTAGAGATCTATATTATATTTCCTGATTTTCCCCTTTTTAAATCATTTTTTTGTCATTTTTTTTCTTTTGGTGTTCTTAGGTCAAAAAGCATTTTGTCAAATCTAAAAATAAATATATAAAAATATTTTCGGTTTTCCACTTCAATATTGAATATAATTTTTAAAAAAATGTTTCCATCTGAAATGAAAAACAAATGATTATTAGATGTTTTCCCTACTTAGAAAAAAAGTTCAAATAAACAGTTTTATATCTATAAAAAAAATAAATATTTTGGGGCTTTTGATCCAGTTCTTATAATCCAATATTAAAAAAAATCTAAATATTATATCTAAAATGGTCCAGCCCACATAAAATCGAGTTGATGTTAACGCAGCCCGCGAACCAACCCGAGTTTGACACCCTTGATGTCGACCACAGGTGTCAAAGTGGCGGCCCGGGGGCCAAATCTGGCCCGCCGCATCATTTTGTGCGGCCCGGGAAAGTAAATCATGAGTTTCTATTTTAGGATCAAATTAAAATGAAGAGTAAAAAGATGTATATTAAATTTCCTAATTTTCCCCCTTTTAAATCAACCATTGTCATGTTTTAATCCATTTTTTTCTGTGTTTTTTGTTCAAAAATCCTAAAAATATATATAAAAAAAAGCTAAAATACACATTGTTTTAGATATATAAAAATGGAATATTCAGGGCTTTTAATCCAGTTCTTTTAATCCATTTGTAAAAAAAAAAAAAATCTAAATATTTTATCTAAAATGGTTCGGCCCACGTGAAATGAAGTTGACGTTAAAGTGGCCCGCCAACCAACCCGACCGAGTCTGACACCCTTGTTCTATAGTTTGGCCACGGTGACACTTTGACCCCCGAGTTGAAAAATTTCCATGACTTCCTGCGTGGAGTAGAATTTTCATTTTTATTTTTTTAAATGGGAGGTCAATCTCCCTGAGAGAAGTTTACCTTAAGCGAGAAAAGCATCCGTCAAAGGCGCCGTCGGGGGGCGCTCACCTTGGCGCGCCTTCTGGAATCCCGTCCAGCTCATCCATCACGAGCCCAAAATTGGTGGTGGACGGGGGGTTTAGAGGGCGGGGCATGAGGAGGAGGGGGTGCCGTTGCTGGGGGGGGCGACGGGTCGGGTTAGGGAATGACGCAAAAAGTTAATACCTCAAATGTATGATATATATTTCTTTAATTCATTATAATGGAATAATATAATATGATTATCCAAAATATCCATACAATATTTTAAAATGATAATTGTATTTCAAAAAGGTGAATTATTTTGATATTTTTGGCTTTAAAAAAAAAAAAAATTCTACAAATTCAAGCATCTATAATATTCCCTTAGAAAATAGAATAAGAATAAAATAAAATAATTTCTAAACATGTCTAACTTCAATATTTTTCATATTTAAGTTAGTACAGTCATTTTTTTTCAACATAGAATATTTAAAAATGATAATTGTATTTCAAAAATGCAAATTATTTGGATTTTTTTTTTTTTTTAATTCTACAAATTCAAGCATCTATATTCTATAATATTTGCCTAGAAAAAAAAAAACAATAAAATAAAATAATTTCTAAACATGTCTACTTAAATATTTTTCGTATTTAAGTTAAAAACTGACAATTTTTTTTCAACATTGAATATTTAAAAATGATAATTATATTTCCAAAATGTGAATTATTTTGATTTTTTGGCTTTTTAAAATATTTTTTTCTACAAATTCAAGCATCTATAATATTCCCTTAGAAAAAAATAAAATAAAATAATTTCTAAACATGTCTAACTTCAATATTTTTCATATTTAAGTTAAAAACTGTCAATGTTTTTGTCAACATAGAATATTTAAAAATGATAATTGTATTTCCAAAACGTGAATTATATTGATATTTTTGTTTTTTTTAAATATTTTTTTCTACAAATTCAAGCATCTATAATATTCCCTTACAAAAAAATAAAATAAAATAATTTCTAAACATATGTCTAACTTAAATATTTTTCATATTTAAGTTAAAAACTGTCAATGTTTTTGTCAACATAGAATATTTAAAAATGATAATTGTATTTCCAAGACGTGAATTATATTGATATTTTTGGCTTTTTAAAATATTTTTTTCTACAAATTCAAGCATCTATAATATTCCCTTAGAAAAAAATAAAAAATTAAATAAAATAATTTCTAAACATATGTCTAACTTCAATATTTTTCATATTTACGTTAAAAATGTCATTTTCTCTCCAAACCACTCCCAAAAAACGCACTTTAACTCTTTCAGCGCCATTGCCGATAACCCAGACATCCCCATTAGAAATAAATTCATCCCTTGTGGATGTCCAATCAAAAAGGCCGCCAACCCTCCCTCCTCCAACGGATTGGACGTCGCTCGGCGCACTGACAAAAACGCGCTTGTGCGCTCCCGGGCCAAATCTCAGCGGGATATTTTTGGACTTGCCCTCTTCACCCCGCTCTTCATTTGTCGACGCCCCCTGCGGGACGACGGGCGGAATCATTCGTCTTGCCAACGGGGGCCTCCCCCCCAAAAAACGAGAATAAGTTGTCCTGCGTGACTTCCCGACACGTCGCCGTTTCATCGGGAATGGAGGCCGATAAAGTTGCCGATCGTTTTTTTCGCCGGGGGTCGCGGAAAGGTCGCATCGGAAATCGATGGGGAAAGAGCTCAGCTCGCGGGTATCGTTGACGGGACGGATCCGGGAAGTGAAACGGGAAACCGCCGGAGGTTGAGATACTCAATTTAGTATGTTGTGGTGGAGTGGTTGAAGTGTCTGCCTTGCAGATCTGAGGTCGAGGGTTCGATCCCAGGTGAAATTGGCTGGCCAGTGATTCGGATTTCGCTAACCGCGTATGTGCTATTAGACAATGCTAATGTTGGAGCAATACTACTTTTGTTGTTGTTGTTTTTTTGTAAATACCGATATGGGCGGATTGTTGGTAATGGTTAGGCTAATTGGATGCTAGCTTGTTTCTAGCTACGATTGGTTGTTTGTCGTTGTTGTGCCTTGCGATTGGATATATAGCGTGAATAATCTGTCATTATATTTACGAAATTTGAATACTATCTAAATACTAAGGCAAATGTGTCAAAGTGGCGGCCCGGGGGCCAAATCTGGCCCGCCGCATCATTTTGTGTGGCCCGACAAAGTAAATCATGAGTGCCGACTTTGTGTTTTAGGATCAAATTAAAATGAAGAGTAATGATGTATATTAAATTTCCTGATTTCCCCCCTTTTAAATCAATAATTGTCATTTTTTTAAATCAATTTTTTCTGTTTTTAGTTCAAAAATCATTTTGTAAAATCTAAAAATATATTTTAAAAAAGCTAAAATATACATTGTTTTAGATCTATAAAAACTGAATATTCTGGGTTTTTAATCCAGTTCTTTTAATCCATTTTTGTATAAAAAAATCTAAATATTAAATCTAAAATGGTCCGGCCCACGTGAAACCACGTTGACATTAAAGCGGCCCGCAAACCAACCCGAATCTGACACCCTTGGGTACGGCTAATTGGATGCTAACTTGTTTCTAGCTACGATTGGTTGTTTGTCGTTGTTGTGCCTTGCGATTGGATATATTTATATAGCGTGAATAATCTGTCATTATATTTACGAAATTTGAATACTATTTAAATACCACAGTTTCCTCCCACACCCCAAAACATGCATGCTAGGCTAATTGGATGCTACATTTATAAGTTTTGGCTAAGCGGTTAGCATGTTGGCCTCACAGTTTTGCAGTCGAGGGTCCTCACTGTGTGGAGTTTGCGAGTTCTCCCCTGGCTTGCGTGGCTTTTCTCCGGGACTCCGCCTTCCCCCCACATTCCAAGGCTAGGCTAGCAGGTTGGCTAGCTGTAGCTACGATTAGTTCTTTGTCTTCTTGTGCCCTGCGATTGGCTGGCCACCGATTCACGGTGTCCATAGATATAAGGGATAGGCTCCAGCACCCCCCGCAACCCTTGTGTGGATAAACGGTTCAGAAAATGAATGAATATTGACACTTTGCTACTTTCTTCTATAGGCTCAATTCACTCGGTTGACTACGCCCACTCCCCTTAACTAACCCCTCCCACTTTGAACGGATTCGTCGATGGCGCGGAAACGGCCAAGCGAGTTTTTAAAATACGGCGATTCTTGGAGGTCACCTTTTAAATCCCCCGGACCATGCGCAATATCTCCCGCAAAATGGCCGCCACTTTAAGCCAAATCCGGCAAAACGTGGCCCACAGATTAGCATATATTTCAGGGATTATTTCCGGTTTGCTCCGGAATTTACTTGGGAATCCTCTCCGCTTAAACTTGGCACATTTCCTTAAGAGGGTTTCTTGCACTTGGACATGTGCGGGTGTTTTTTTTTCCAAACTGAGACTCAAGTCCAAAGTTTGTCTTATTTAACCCCTTCACCGCCGTCGATGTTGCCCGACGTCCAATCGAGTGGCGTCCAATCCTATCTTTGCTTTAATTTTGAATGAGATTATCGCCAGCGGGTGTCCAGTCCATCTGGAGTGGGAGGGTTGGCAGCAAATTACCAGTCCAATGTCCAGTCCATCTAATAGTTAAAAAAATGAAAGAAAAACTTTAAAGTATGTGCTGAAAAAATTCAAAATAGATCATGGAAAATAAAGAAAATAAGTATTTATTTTTAATTTTCTGGCCTAATTTTAAAACCAAAATATTTTTAAATAAATAAAATACATAATATATACACTAGTTGGTAGGTAGGAGTTAGTATGATTTTTTAATAAATATGAATACAACAATAAAAAATAAAGGAGCAATTTTTTTCTTTTGTTTGATGTATTGGAAACATTTTACAGCGGAATATTTTGATGTTTTTGAATAACTAATTTTAAAATGGTCATTTAAAAATAGCCAAAAAAATTCAAAATTTAAGGCTGACGAGCTCAAGAATATATTTTGGAAGTTGGAGCTCGTTTACAAACTGCCATTGACGGCTATTGACGTCCAATTCACTCCGACCGTGATATCCATTTTAATCCCATAATATCATGACTCTATACTCTGTCACAACAAAAAACATAAATAGAATTGATGTTTTAATTATGAAGTATTTACGGACTGACGTCCAATGGACTCAAGCGTCCGATTTTGAGCGGCGAGGCGAGCCGACGAACGGCGGATCGCAAAAGTTGGGAGATTTGGCGCCGAGGATTATGGGATGAAAAAGGCGAGGCCGCTAATCCCGCCGTCCCGTTCTTTCTCGGAGGCGACGAAACCACGACGCGCGCAAAACTTCTTCAAACTTGCTCGGCGTATGGAAGTACTTAGCGGGACCGTTTGGCGGTTGGGGGGGAGGGGGAGAGGCTCGGATTAAGCCGCGGCGAGCGACGTTGATCCCGTCGTCGAGCGCGGGATGAGACGGGAACGCCGAGAGGTCGCCTCGCAATTATCTGCGCCCCGGCTAATTGGGCGAGATGTGGGATAAAGCCCGGCTCGGGGGGATTGTGCTCATTTCCAGATGACCTCGTAACGGTCCACCGGGGGGAGGGGGGGCGGTATAAAAAGACACCGGTGGGGGGGTGGGGCCATTTTAACTGGTCGCATCGCAGATATTTTTTTGCACGCGAGACCAGTCGTCCCATTTTGTCGATCCACCGATACCGAGGGAAACGTAGCGTATCTAAATGCCCCGCCCCCATCGTAAACCAAACTTTGCTACATTAAAGCCATTTCACAGGATTGTTGGCGAAAAAAAAAAAGCTTGGTAATCAGTCGTGCAGCACAAAAAAATGTATTTTTACTTCTCATCAATAAACTCGATCGATAAAATATTTTACGAGCATGTGGGGTAAGGGGTTAGCATGTGGGGTAAGGGGTTAGCATGTGGGGTAAGGGGTTAGCATGTCGGATAAACTGTGTTACCATGTCGGATAAGCGGTTAGCATGGTGGATCAGCGTCTAGCATGGCGGATAAGCGGTTAGCATGGTGGATCAGTGGTTAGCATGGCAGATAAGCGGTTAGCATGGTGGGTAAGCGGTTAGCATGGCGGGTAAGCGATTAGCATGGCGGATAAACTGTGTTAGCATGTCGGATAAGCTGTGTTAGCATGTCGGATAAGCGGTTAGCATGGCGGATAAGCGGTTAGCATGGCGGATAAGCGGTTAGCATGGCGGATAAGTGGTTAGCATGGCGGATAAGCGGTTAGCATGGCGGATAAGCGGTTAGCATGGCGGATAAGCGGTTAGCATGGGGGATTAGCGGTTAGCATGGCGGATAAGCGGTTAGCATGGCGGCTCAGCGCTGTTAGCATGGCGGCTCAGCGCGGTTAGCATGTCGGATCAGCGCTGTTAGCATGTCGGATCAGCGCGGTTAGCATGGCGGATCAGCGGTTAGCATGGCGGGTCAGCGGTGTTAGCATGTCGGATTAGCGGTGTTAGCATGTCGGATTAGCGGTGTTAGCATGGCGGATAAGTAGTTAGCATGTCGGATAAGCAGTGTTAGCAGGTCGGATAAGCGCTTAGCATGTCAGCCTCACAGTTCTAGGGCCGTGGGTTTGATAACACGCGAGTCCTCACTCTGGAGTTTGCATGTTCTCCCCAGGCTTGCGTGGGTTTTCTCCGGGTACTCTGGTTTCCTCCCACAATCCAAAAACATGCATGCCAAGCTAGGCTAGCTGGCTAACTCTAGCTATGATTGGTTGTTTGTCTCCCTGTGGCCTGCGATTGGCTGATCACACTTCCAGGCTGTCCCCCACCTGGTGCCTGAAGTCAGCTTGGATACGCTCCAGCACCCCCTGACACCCCTGTGATGATAGACGGTTCAGAAAATGGATGAATGAATGTTATTTTAATCTTTTTTGTAGTGACAATTTTTTTAGAATAAATGTCATGCGTTATGGCGTGTCAAGTCGAATTTAAAAATCTAAAGCCGCTTTTCTTTAGCGACAAATACAGCATAAATGCGAGAAAATACGGAAAATGGATACGTTGAATGACATCGCGCCACTCGCGCTCTTGTAAAACCACAATGTTTGCGTTAGCTCCCGTGCTACGCTGTTCCTAATCAGGTGGCCGTGTCGCCGGGATCGGCGCTGCCCCACTTCGTCCGTCCGTCCGTCCGTCTCCGTCCATCCCACCGCGCTGGTGCTCGCGCGCTGGAACTAATTAACTAAACCCGAGGCCGGCGCTTTATGCGGACCACGTCTGAGAGCGCCGAGCGACAGGAACTTAATTACACGACGCCGTAGCCCAGAATAGCCGAGCCGAGCCGCGAGGGGGGATATTAGAGTCAAGTGTTGCATTGTGGGGCCGCCAGCCTCGCAAAGACCGCCGTGTCATCGGACGCACATACCAGATTTATGTCGGCGAGGACTCCGCTTGATTTAAGAGGCGGAGATACGTCGCAAAACATGTTCCGCTCGCCGCCCGGGTGGATTTTTCTCCTCGCCGCTAATTGGGACCACTGGCCTACATTTACAAAGTCAAGTTTGGCTAGCGACGTCCGGAAGATGCCGTTTTCGAGAACTAGACGTGGTCTAGACCACAAGAGACTTGCGGTGGTTGTGAGCCAGATAAGGTTAGCGCTTTTGGGAGGGGAGGACAAGACTTGTACAAGACCAAAAGCCACTAAGATCGGGACTTTGAAGAGTCAAGGCCAAGTTTTGCGCAAAACCACAAGTTTGGGAGATCCAGTAAAAAATGGATTGAGGGCAAGACTCGGAAAAGATTGCGATCCAGACCAGATTGAGACGTTTACAAGTTGTAAGCAAGCCTTGGCCAGACCAGACCACCAGTCACTGAGACCAAAACAAAAACAAAAACGAGACTAGACTATGACCAATGTTAGGAGTGGAGAACAAGACTTGCACGAGCCCAAAAACCACTAAAATCGGGACTTTTAGGAGTCCAGACCAAGTTTTGTACAAAACCACAAGTCGGCGAGACCCAGAAAACATCAAGACTCGCTTGACACCAGATGTCCGTGAGACCAGGACTTGTCCGACTGCGATCAAGACTAGACTGAGACCTTTCCAAGTTGAGAGACCAGACCACAAGTCACTACGACCGAGACCTTAGTTGAGAGCAAGACCACGTTTAACACTTTTGGGAATGGAGAACACGACTTGTACGAGACCAAAAGCCACTAAGATCGGGACTTTTAGTAGTCCAGACCAGGACTTGGCTGACTGCGATCAAGACAAAACTGAGACCTCCAAAGTTGAAAGACCAGACCACAAGTCACCACGACCCAGACGTTAGTTGAGAGCAAGACCACGGTTAACACTTTTAGGAGACTTGTACGAGACCCAAAAGCCCCTAAGATCCAGACCATTAAGAGACCAGACCCAGTTTTGTACAAAACCACAAGTCAGCGAGACCCAGAAAACATCAAGACCTTGGCCGAGACTTGCCTGAGACCAGAAATAACCGCAATCAAGACCAGACCGAGACTTTTCCAGACCCCGACTCACCGATACCAAGACAAAGACTTCTAGGAGACCTGTACGAGACCAAAAAGCCCCTAAGATCCAGACCATTAAGAGACCAGACCCAGTTTTGTACAAAACCACAAGTCAGTAAGACCCAGAAGACATCAAGACTTTGGCCGAGACTTGCCTGAGACCAGAAAATAACCGCGATCAAGACCAGACCGAGACTTTTCCAGACCCTGACTCACTGATACCAAGACAAAGACTTCTAGGAGACCTGTACGAGACCAAAAAGCCCCTAAGATCCGGACCATTAAGAGGACAGACCCAGTTTTGTACAAAACCACAAGTCGGTAAGACCCAGAAAACATCAAGACTTCGACGGAGACTTGCCTTAGACTAGAAACGACTGCGACCAAGACCAGACTGAGACTTTTCCAGACCCCGACTCACTGATACCAAGACCAGGACTTCTAGGAGACCTTTCGACTCCGGCCTCAACAAAGCGGCGACGTCACTTGCCGACTTCCAGCCAAGAAACCCGCACGGAATTCCCCCCCAAATCGTGGCAACCCGGCATTCCCTGTTTGCTTTTTGCCCCAATGACAACACGCGTATTTTCGGCAACGGGTGATCCGCCTAATTACACACCAATACATCAAGTGGGAGTGGCCAAGGGATCCACCGGCAAAGCCGCAAACCTCACTCATCCACCGTCGCACGTTGCTTTTCTTGTAGCCCCCCCCGTGAAGACCGCTATGTTTTGGCGGGGAGCAAATTGAGGGTTTCAAAACGGTCCTTTTGATGCCACGCAACAACAAAAAAATGGAGGTCGCAGCTGCCTCATCTGCACGTTGACAAATATATTTGTGTGCTACAAAAGCGGTAAAGTTGCGCGTCCTTTCCCACGGTGCATTTCACCCAAAAATGACCCCCATCTTTCACAAGCGGACCAATTTTTGGTCAATTCTTATTCATTTTTAGGCGTTTTTGGGCATCTGTTAACAGTTTTTTTAAGATAACTATTAGCCTATAAAACGTGGTAGTGGTCAGAGAGTCACTCTTAGTCTGGAAAATATGGTAAATACATTTTAGGGGGAAAAACATTTTTTTTTTACCAGATTCTCGGGGGAAAAATGCTAATTAGGCATCCGTTATCAATGTTTTTAGGTTACTAAAGCTTTTAAAAAACATGTGGTGAGAGACGAAAAAAAACCTTTGTCAAAAAGTGTGACTTATAGACCGGAAAATACGGTAAATCCATTTTTGAACAAAAAATAAAAAAAATGTCGGTGGTCAGAGAGAAAACAAAAAATACATTGTCGCAGGTCCAACAAAATCGTGAAAAAAGTGTCTCTTAGTTCAGAAAATACGGTAAATCCTTTAAACAAAAACTCTGAAAAACAAATACAGTGGTACCTCTATTTACAAAATTGTGGATTTTTTGTAAACATAGACTAATTTCCCATTAAATTAGTATCATTTGTTTCCCCGATCTTTAATACAAACCCCTAAACCCTTCAAATTTGATAATATTACAGCAATTTGGTATGAAATATGGATGTGTATGCTAAAAAAGATATAATTATTGTTTTTATTAGTATGTTTTTGGGATGTGGGAGGAAACCGGAATGCCATTGGGCCGCAACCACCACAGCAATTTACAAAAAAAATACTAGATACAGGAAGTGTGTTTACATTTTGAACGATATTTGACGTTTTGTAAAAAGTTTCCCCTCTAAGCTTTTTGTAAGTTGAATATTCCGTACATAGAAGCATTCGTAAGTAGAGGTACCACTGTACTTAAAGCCCTACTAAACAACGTTAGCCCCGTTAGCCCAGTTAGCGCAAACCACTCTACCACCGGGCCCCCACAACGACTATAAATTAAAAAAAAAACAGGTACAGAATGTTTAATTTCGTTTGACGTTTCATAACTCCAGAACAAAAAAGTTTCCGACCTAAGCTTTTTGTAACTGGAACATTCTGTACATAGAAAAAATTGTAAGTAGAGGTAAATTTTTGACCTTAGCTTTTTGTAACCTGAACATTTCGTACATAGAAAAAATTGTAAGTAGAGGTACATTTCCAACCCAAGGTTTTTTGTAACCTCAATATTTTGTACATAGAAAATTTTGTAAGTAGAGGTAAGTTTCCAACCTAAGCTTTTTGTAACCTGAACATTTCGTACATAGAAAAATTTGTAAGTAGAGATAAATTTCTGACCTTAGCTTTTTGTAACCTGAACATTTCGTACATAGAAAAAATTGTAAGTAGAGGTACATTTCTGACCTTAGCTTTTTGTAAGCGGAACATTCTGCACATAGAAACATTTGTAAGTAGAGGTAGCGCTGTACTTAAAGCGTTACTAAAGCCACGTTAGCCCCGCTTGTCACTTTGTCATGACGGCAAAACTCGGACCGCGGGTTTGACCCGTGTTCCGCATACACCAGCGCATCAACTTAAATCCAGCGTAGCGCTTAAACTATTTCCCAAGTAATAATGAGCCGTTAGCGAAAGAGTCGGATGACTGCGACCCAGTCATTCCGCATCAACTGGGGATTAACACACACACCACACACACACACACACCACACACACACACGCACACACACACACACACACACACACACAAGACACACAACACACTAACCGAGGAGCGCCAAGGACGCTGTGGTGCTCAATCAGCGGACCACGCTGGCCGTCGCCGCCGTCCAACGCGCAGCGAGGACGCCATTTTAGACTTGGATTTAGATCACTGTCACATTATGTCAACGCCGTCATCATTCATTCCCAACGAGGCCATTGGGCTGCCACCCAAACGCGCCACGCGAGAGGCCGCCTTCCATCGCTAGCGCGGGAGAGAATGCCGATAAAACGGGACAATTTGGACGATGTTGCCGTCAATTGATGTGGTTAGCGGTCGGGTGGTTGCTATGTTTGTTTTTTGGTTATGTTCGTGAATTCATCCAATCAAGTTTTTCCTCGTAGCCTAGCTTAGTTGGCCAAGTTTTTTTGGGAGCCTAACTTTGTGGATTACATTTATTTTGTAGCCTAGCTTAGTCGGCCAAGTTTTTCTCGCAGCCTAGCTTAGTCGGATGTTTTTCTCGCAGCCTAGCTTAGTCGGCTAAGTTTTTCTCGCAGCATAGCTTAGTCGGCTAAGTTTTTCCTCGTAGCCTAGCTTAGTTGGCCAAGTTTTTTTGGGAGCCTAACTTTGTGGATTACATTTATTTTGTAGCCTAGCTTAGTCGGCCAAGTTTTTCTCGCAGCCTAGCTTAGTCGGATGTTTTTCTCGCAGCCTAGCTTAGTCGGCTAAGTTTTTTTTCGTAGCCTAGCTAAGTTTTTCTCATAGCCTAGCTTAGTCAGCTAGGTTTTTTGGTAGCCTAGCTTAGTCGTCTAAGTTTTTCTCGTAGCCTAGCTTAGATGCGCCACGCGAGAGGCCGCCTTCCATCGCTCGCGCAGGAGACAAAGCTGCTAAAACGGGCCGATTTGTACATTTTTTCGTAGCCTAGCTTAGTCGGCTAAATTTTTTCATCGCCTAGCTTAGTCGGCTAAGTTTTTCTCGTAGCCTAGCTTAGTGGGCTACGTTTTTTCGTAGCCTAGCTTAGTGGGCTAAGTTTTTTTCGTAGCCTAGCTTAGTGGGCCAAGTTTTTTGTAGCCTAACTTTGTGGATTAAATTTATTTCGTAGCCTGGCTTAGTCGGCTAAGTTTTCTCGTACCCTAGCTTAGTCGGATAAAAAAATTTGCAGCCTAGCTTAGTTGGCCGAGCTATTTTTCATAGCTTAGCTTAGTCAGCTAAGTTTTTTTCTCATAGCCAAGTTTTTTCGCAACCTAGCTTAGTTGCCCGATCTTTTTGTAGGCTAACTTAGTTTTTTCTAGCGAAATTTTTTTCATAGCCTTTTTAAAAACCCGAAATAAGTTTGGACAATATTTTTGTGCATTTTCTTAAGTCCCCGCACAGAAACATGAACAAAAAACATGACAAAGTTCCTGCACACATCCAGCCTAGCTTTAATTTAGCTTAGCGTAACACGTCTCTATTAATAAAGCTTTTCAGCCCCTCCTCCTCCCCCCTGTCCAAATTTTCCCCGGCACAATCTGTCTTCCCGAACTAGACCCCCCCAAAAAACACTTGAGAAAACACAAAGCGGTAACGTGGCAAACACGTGTGGCGGCGTCGGAGTCGGCGTCCCGCTCAGGTGCTTTTGTCACTCCGGGCGAGAGAAAGCAGAATTGGTCATTTGATCCACGGCTAATATAAAACATACCTACATTAGCAGCTTCAAACGGGCTCCTCTTAAGTAGCACGCTGCGCTCATAGCGTCACGCCGGCTGGCGCGCGTGCCCAAAAAGCACCTTAAGTGCTTCACGTTCCCCCCTCCCGCCGCGCGCGTGCGCGCTAATAGCCGCTAGCCGTCACACCTCTTTCATCGCGGCGGCCTGTTTTTGTGATTACGGTGATTTTTAGTCGCGATGACATCACGCGAAGCAAGTTTCTTGTACGGAAAGTCGAATTTGCGACGCATGGTTTTCTTGGCGGCACTTCCTGTGGCTTTTGGGCCACTTCCTGTAGATTTTTGGGTCGTTTTCGAGTCACTTTTTATTGGTGAATGAACGTTCATCCTGGTTCATTATAAGGGGTTCACTTCCTGTTTTTTTTAGTCATTTCCTGTATATTTTACAGCATTTTTGGGTCACTTCCTGTTTTTTTAGTCATTTCCTGCATATTTTAAAGCATTTACGGGTCACTTCCTGTTTTTTTAGTCATTTCCTGCATATTTTGAAGCATTTATGGGTCACTTCCTGTTTTTTAGTCATTTCCTGCATATTTCAAAGCATTTACGGGTCACTTCCTTTTTTTCTTAGTCATTTCCTGCATATTTTGAAGCATTTATGGGCCACTTCCTGTTTTTTTAGTCATTTCTGGTATATTTGAAAGGATTTACGGGTCACTTCCTGTTTTATTGTTGATTTCAGGTCACATTATTTTGGTTTTAGGTTCATATTTTGTTGTTTTTGTGAAGTTCTGCACCAATACAAATTTTTGGGGTTAAAAAAAAACACGTATATATATGCATGTGTGTATGTGTATATCTATGTATACATTAGATTAGATTAAACTTTATTCATCCCGTACTTGGGAAATTCACTTACCGTAATTACTCGAATATAACACGCAGGTTTTTGCAAAATAATTAATTCCAATAGTTGGGGGTGCGTGTTATAATCAAAAACTAATTTATTTATTTATTTATTTTTATTTTTATTTTTTTTTATTTTTTTTTGTGTCTTGTTACATGGCCCTTAGCCTGGTGCTTTTTCTTGCCAAATAAATTGAATTGAAATTGAATTGAATAAAATAAATTACAAATTTTCGATCGAAAAAAGCATCGTCAAACTCACTTTGACGCACGGATTTTACGTCATCTCGTGAAGCCGAGACCACCACTGCCCCCCTCTAGCCTCGTACCCGTCTCAGTTCACCCTCTCTCAGTTCAGTGTTATAATCAATAACTAAAATAAATTACAAATTTTCGATCGAAAAAAGCATTGTCAAACTCACTTTGACGCACGGATTTTACGTCATCTCGTAAAGCCAATCGGATGATGTGTTGTGGGAGGAAGAGGAAGTGGATGAAGGAAGCGTGGACGTTGATAGGATTCTCAACGAAGAGATGTATGAGAGGACAGACAAAGAGAGAGAGGAACTTTTCATTTGAAGGATTCTAATGAATAAATTTGTTTGAACAAAACAATCGTGAAACGAAGAAAAAAAGGTAAGATTTCTGATTTTCGTCAGCGGGAAATTTTAGGTGCGCACTATATTCGAGTACTGCGTTTTTCCAGATTTTTTTGGCCCAAAGTTATACCTGCGTGTTATTTTCGAGTGCGCGTTATATTCGAGTAATTACGGTAAATAAAATAGAAAATACATCATTAAATAAATAAAGAATTAAAAATTATTAAAACATAATAAAAAAGGGTAAACGTATAGATACACATATATACATACATACATATGTCTATTTATATTTTTTATATATATTTATATATTTATTTATTTAGGAAGTGACCCAAAATGAAGGCTATAGTCACTAGCTAAAGGTATTGGCTTTAACTAAAAACGATAAAAAGCGCTTTTGAGTCGTACTCAGTGCAAAAGTTAGACGAGAAAATGTTCCCATTTTTGGGGGTAAATTGTAAATCGTCCAATTGATTCTTGGTGTGACACCTGCCGCTTTTGGGTTAGCGGCTAATGACATGTTTTTGTGGGCTAGCTCGCATATTTAACCTCAACTCCGCGTGTGCTCCTTTGCTACTTGCCGTTTTCTATTTAGCACGCACATAAAAGGTTAGTTGGCATGTATAGGCCCACCCCCGAAAAGTCAGCGGGTGGGCTTCGGGAGGGTGGGGGAGGGGGTCTATTGCCAGGCGGGGTACATGGAAACACAAGCCCCCCCCCTTTTCTGGTACTCGTCAGTACGTCCCTAATTGAATTCACGGGAAACAAACGAGTGTTAATTGGCAGGATAACGATGACGGCATCCCACTATTCAAGAAAGGGGGGGTTTTGTGGGGGGGGTCTGGGGGTACCCCACCGCAAGGCTGTCCCTCACAGTAGGGGTGCCCCTAGGGGGGCTTTCTACAGTTCATTGTGCTCTTTCACTTTGGCAGGAAGCAATAAAGCAATAAAAAAAGTTCTGCTCGTGAGTTGTGCGCGCTACAGTTGTAATTCCGCATTTGGCCTTTCAAAGAGGGGGCGCTATTGGACTGATTTTAGTTGCACTTCGGTTTAGGGATTTCTTTGCGTGCATGAAAATGTGTAGCGGAAGAATGAGCTCTTTTTGTCCTTTTAACGATGACTGACGGCCAATCAGATGGCGTCCAATCATCCAGTTTGTCCAGTTTATTCCGAGTGGGCGTCCAATCTATTTAAGTGGGAGGCTGGCGGCGAATGAAGAAACGAAATCAGGAGTAGAAAAGTTCTCCGGTTATGCTAGGCTAATTGTCTGCTAGGGTAATTGTATGCTAGGCTAATTGTCTGCAAGGGTAATTGTATGCTAGGCTAATTGTCTGCAAGGGTAATTGTCTGCAAGGGTAATTGTATGCTAGGCTAATTGTATGCTAGGCTAATTTTCTGCTAGGTTATATTTTTTGCTAGGCTAATTTTCTGCTAGACTAATTGTGTGCTAGGCTAATTGTATGCCAGGTTAATGTTCTGCTAGGTAAATATTTTGCTAGGCTAACTTTCTGCTAGGCTAATTGTCTGCTAGGTTAATTTTCTGCTAGACTAATTGTGTGCTAGACTAATTGTGTGCTAGGCTAATTGTATGCTAGGCTAATTTTCTGCTAGGTATTTTTTTTGCTAGGCTAACTTTCTGCTAGGCTAATTGTCTGATAGGCTAATTGTCTGATAGGCTAATTGTCTGATAGGCTAATTGTCTGATAGGCTAATTGTCTGATAGGCTAATTGTCTGCTAGGCTAATTGTCTGCTAGGCTAATTGTCTGCTAGGCTAATTGTCTGCTAGGCTAATTGTCTGCTAGGCTAATTGTCTGCTAGGCTAATTGTCTGCTAGGCTAATTGTCTGCTAGGCTAATTGTCTGATAGGCTAATTGTCTGATAGGCTAATTGTCTGATAGGCTAATTGTCTGATAGGCTAATTGTCTGATAGGCTAATTGTCTGATAGGCTAATTGTCTGATAGGCTAATTGTCTGATAGGCTAATTGTCTGATAGGCTAATTGTCTGATAGGCTAATTGTCTGATAGGCTAATTTTCTGCCAGGCTAATTTTCTGCCAGGCTAATTGTATGCTTGGCTAATTTTCTGTTAGGCTAATTGTATGCTAACTATTTCCTCACCATGAGTGATTGGCCGTTTGTCTCCTCGTGCCCTGCGATTGGCTAGCCACCACTTCAGGGCCCTTAGTTGGCTGGGATTGGCTCCAGCACCCCCCGCGATCCTTGTAAAGTAGAAAATATAAAATATTTGAAAAGTGCTGATAAAGACAAGGACTGAATTGTAAAATAAAGAAGGTTAAAGGTCAATTGCGCGAGCGCCAGCTTGTCCTTGGAAGAGGTTTTCTATGGCCACGGCCGTTTTATTGCCTTCCCCCGCCGGGCCGTCAATAATAAAAGGTGGCGAGCACGACGAGTAAATATCTCCGCCGTGGCTGCTTCATATTGCCTTATAAATTCTTTATGAGGTAATATGATAGCAAATGCTAAAACGCTGGTGGAGGGGGTGGGGCAACCCAAAAAAAAAAAGAAAACAACTGCTGGGTTGACAGTGCTGAATTGGAGAAGGAACTTAGCATTTGCGTTTCATGTGCTATCAATTCAGCAATTTTAAGAAGCCGGGTGAACCCAAACCCTATAGAGCACTGGTGTCAAAGTGGCGGACCGCGTGCCAAATCCTGTCCCGCCCATCACTTGGTGTGGCCCAGGAAAGGGAACCGTGTCCAGAATATCTATTTATTAATAAGTAAATAAGTAAACAAATAAAATAAATAAGCGAAAAAATAAAGTTAAATAATAATATCAATTAAAAATAAATAAATAAATATATTCATACATAATAAATAATAATTATATTAATGCATAATAAATAAATAATTATATTAATACATAATAAATAAATAATTAGATTAATTTATATTAAATAAATAAAAATATTTTCTTTTAAAATAAAAATATTTTCTTTTAAAATAATAATAATAATTTCTTTTAAAATAAAAATATTTTCTTTTAAAATAATAATAATAATTTCTTTTAAAATAATAATAATATCAATTAAAAATAAATAAATAATAATATTAAAAATAAAGAAATAATAATAAATAACAAATTAATAATTATATTAATACATAATAAATAAGTAAGCATATTTATAAAATAAATGAATAAAGAATCATAAGTAATTAATAAATACTAATAATACAAATAAAATAAACAACTAAGTCACATTTTTGGGCGGTTGTTTTTTTTAAAATCAGAAACTAAGAATAAACTCGAAGTAAAATGTTGAACAATGGGCTAAATAGGCGTCTGTTAACGTAACAGTTTTTCAGATAACACATGTCGGCAGTCAGAAGAAAAAAATAAAATAAAATCAAAAAAATTCGCAGGCCCAGCCAAACCATTAAAAAAAGGTGCCACTTATATTCCAGCAAATACGGTAAAGATACCACTTTATTAAAATTCCTAGTAAAATGCCTCTGGAAGGTTCCATGTTGAAATGATGGGGGGGGGGGGGGGGGGAAATTCCCATTCCGCCAAAAGGTAGCCGCCTCTTCTACTGTGTAATTACTGGATGGGTGAGACCTCCCGCGAGCGGCGCGGATGTCAATAGACGAACGGACGCCGATGACAAACGGCGTGGGGGAAACAGATGCTTCCCCCGGAGGCCGATCCATCACGTTGCATGTTATATTCATTAATGTGTCAATCTCAGGGATGAGTTTTCCTTCCCGGATCGTAAATTTCCAAGCTAATAAATTTAGCACGACAGAACTTTTTTCTTCTTCTAGTGTATCAGTACCAAGGCTAGCAACATTAGCTATTGGCTACAAAGTACGGTTTACAAACAACCTATTTTATATGAACGGAAAATAGCAGCATTCTTTTTAGCGCTCTCTGTTTATCTCTAATTATATCTTCCAAATACCGACAACGTCATTTCATTGCTGTGTCACTACCAATGCTAGCAACGTAAGCTACTAGCTACAAAAAAACACTTTCAAAACAACCTCTTTTATTTGAACGGAAAATAGCAGCATTCTTTTTAGCGCTCTTTGTTTATCTCCAATTATATCTTCCAAATACCGACTGTGATTTTATTGCTGTGTCACTACCAATGCTAGCAACATTAGCTACTAGCTCCTAGCTACAGATTTTATTGCTGTGTCACTACCAATGCTAGCAACATTAGCTACTCTAGCTCCTAGCTACAGAGAATGCTTTAAAAACAACCTATTTCATTTGAACTGAAAATAGCAGGATTAGCCAGATTGGTACCAATGCTAGCAACTCTAGCAATTAGCTACCTAGCTTTATATCAAACCAACTGTTTTACATTTTCTGAACCGCTTCTCTTCACTAGCCTCGCGGGGGGTGCTGGAGCCTATCCCAGCTACCCACAGTCACTAGGCCGACTGGTTGGCCAACCAATCGCGTGTCACAAGGACACAAACAACCAAGTTAGCATCCAATTAGCTTAGCATGCATGTTTTTGGGACGTGGAAAGAAACCAGAGTACCCGCAAAAAAAAACACACAAGCCCAGAGAGAACACGCAAACACCACACACTGAGGATCCACCACCCGGAATCGAACCCGCGCCCCCACAACTGCGAGCCCGCTAACGCTAACCACTCACCGGCTTAATGTCAGTTCCAAAATCAACAAATCTCGCCATTGTTGCTGTTAGTCGGGAACGACGCGTTCCGGCTTTTGGAGCTAGCTAGCGAGTATTTCCCGCGGGTTTCGGCCGCTGGCATTGGGGAGCCTCCAGATGTTCTGGTTTGGACGGCGGGTGGCGGCGGGCGGGCGGGCCACGGGCGGCTGGCGGCCCGCTCCAGATATCCGATCCGCCGCTTATTAAAGTGAGCTTATGTGTAATTAAGCCTCCCCGATGGCTTTTCGCCGGCGGCGGCGGCGGCTCATTTTTTTTAAGCCCCCTCGCTCCGGCTGTCGCCCTCCCGCTGACGAGCCACTTCTAATAGCTCTTATCGGCCGGCGATGGCGGCGGCGGCGGCGGGAAAAAATGACAGCTTGTCGAAAAGCCGGCGACGGCGATTCGACCTCGTTAGTCCCAAATTGTCCTCGGTTTACCCGCAAAAGGGATTGTTGTGCGTGCGCTAGCTGATTTGGGCCCTTTTAAATGTCCATTAGCTGCCCGGAACAATTGTTTGTTCGGTTAGAGTGGATTGGACGTCTAGCGCCGTCATTGGTCCTCGCGGTTTAAATCTGTTGGACGTCAGTCCTTGTCAATGGCAGACATGAGTTGAGTTGGGGTTGCTTTCTTGTTGATTTCAGGGCTAGTTTGGGCTAGTTTTGGGTCATTTCCTGTGCATTTTGGAGGCATTTCCTGTGCATTTTGGGACTTATTGTACATTTTGGGTCATTTGTTTAAACTTTGGATCATTTCCTGTACATTTTGGGTAATTTCCTGTGCATTTTGGGACATTTCCTGTACACTTTGGATAATTTCCTATACACTTTGGTGTCATTTGCAGTGCATTTTGGGTAATTTCCTGTACATTTTGGTTAATTTCTTGTACATTTTGGGTCATTTCCTGTACTTTTTGGGTAATTTCCTGTACACTTTGATGTCTTCTGTTGTGCATTTTGGGTAATTTCCTGTACGTTTTGGGTAATTTCCTGTACACTGGATAATTTCTTATACACTTTGGTGTCATTTGCAGTGCATTTTGGGTAATTTCCTGTACATTTTGGGTAATTTCTTGTACATTTTGGGGTCATTTCCTGTGCTTTTTGGGTAATTTCCTGTACACTTTGGTGTCATTTGCAGTACATTTTGGGTAATTTCCTGTACGTTTTGGGTCATTTCCTGTAGACTTTGGATCATTTCCTGTACATTTTGGGTAATTTCCTGTGCTTTTTGGGTCTTTTCCTGTACACTTCTGATCATTTCCTGTACATTTTGGATCATTTCCTTAGCTTTTTGGGTAATTTCCTGTACGTTTTGCCACATCAGAAAAATGACATTTTTAGTCACTTTATTGAAAACCATCATTCTTTGACAATATTCAAAATATCATCAGTGCACTTAACCTCACTCGTCTTTCTTTGAATCTTCTTGAAATGTTCTGTTTTTGTTCCTTCACTTTCAGCTGCGCAGCAATTATTTGTAGCGCGGTGTAGAAAATGGCGTAATACGACTTTAAAACGCATTCATTCCCATGAACCCGAGTGGCGGTCGCACCTGCCGCAACCACCTTTTTTTTACCCCCTTTTTTCTTCTTACTTTTTTAAAAGAGCTTTCATCAGTCAACGACCACAATTGGTCCGATAAGTGCTGCTTTTTCTGCCTCTCTGTTTACAATCAAGTTTGGCTCGGGGCACACTTGGACAACTGTGAACAATTTGACGACATGCGTGCAAAGACGCCTTGCCAGAAAATCGACAAACGGCAGCGCTGGCTTGGCGACCGATCAATCCCGGTCAAACGGCCAATTGTGCTTTGGTAAAAAAATATATATATATTTTTTTGAACCCCTAAAAACAATTTTTGCCATCCCTTGCATTCAAATTAATAGGAAGTGACCTCAAATGTCCAGGAAATGACAATGTAATGCCCCAAAATGAACAGGAAGTAGCCTAAAATGTTCAGGAAATTACCCTCTAATGCCCCAAACAGGAAGTGACCTCAAATATACAGGAAATGACACTGTAATGCCCAAAAATGAACAGTAAGGGACCTCAAATGTACAGGAAATGATGCGGTAATGCCGCAAAATGAACAGGACGTAGCCTAAAATGTATAGGAAATTACCCTTTAATGCCCCAAACAGGAAGTGACCTCAAATATACAGGAAATGACGCTGTAATGCCCAAAAATGAGCAGGAAGTGACCTCACATGTACAGGAAATTTTGCTGTAATGCTCCAAAATGAACAGGAAGTGACCTCAAATGTACAGGAAATTACTCTCTAATGGCCCAAACAGGAAGTGACCTCAAATATACAGGAAATGATGCTGTAATGCCCAAAAATGAACAGTAAGGGACCTCAAATGTACAGGAAATGATGCAGTAATGCCCCAAAATGAACAGGAAGTAGCCTAAAATGTACAGGAAATTACCCTCTAATGCAACAAACAGGAAGTGCCCTCAAATCTACAGGAAATGACAAAGTAATGCCCCAAAATGAACAGGAAGTGACCTCAAATGTACGGGAAATCATGCTGTAATGGCCCAAAATGAACAGGAAGTGACCTCAAATGTACAGGAAATGATGCGGTAATGCCCCAAAATGAATAGGAAGTGGCCTAAAATGTACAGAAAATGATAGAAATGTAAATAATGTGCGGTCAGACCATCCAAAAATCTGTTTTTGGGGCCGCTAATTTCCCGCGGCTATTAAAAGCAATGACCTTCATTAGAGCGCCATTAAGGGACAGATGCGAGTGCGGGGGTGCCGGAGCCGGACTCTCGTGTAAACCGCCTGGGATTACAAACACCTGGACGGGGCAAACATTTTTAATCATGGATGAAATTCATTTAGGAGATGTAATTGGTCCTAATGCTTTCTTTGATGGGGATTTGGCATCTGGCTCGCATGTGCGTGCGTGCGTGCGTGCGTGCGTGCACACTGGACTCTGGCCGTCCAAATCCTTGTTTGTGGGGGTTCCGCGGGGGTTCCTACGCGGGCGGGTACGCTGCATAAGAGAAGTTCACGGACTTTACAGGATGTGGGAAATTTAAATAACACTGGCTTTTTAAAAGTTAAACTGTAAGCAATAATTCAATTAGCTTGTTGGTTAGCATTAGCTGCTATCGACATCCAAACATGTGTAACATATTGATTCGCCTTTATATAAATATTTTTGGGGAATCATGGTATCCCTACAGTATTGGTATATAAAAAATGTAAACTTTAACATTTGGAAATATCTATACTTATTTTTTGTGTTCTAAAAACAAAAAGTATGTCTATTTTATGCCTTTTGTTGTTTTTTCTTCATTTTTATTAGTGTTATATTGGCATGGAAACGAGTTGAAAAATGTCAAATGTAATTTGGTTTATATGGATTATGGATGTTTACTACTACAAATACAAAGTACCACCGTTTTATTTTTAATAAAGCATATGCAGTCAAATAATACAACAAAACGCACTGCCACATATTCTTTATCCTCAACCATACATATTTTAATAAAGCAAAACATAATGTTAACTTAAAAATAAAATGTTTGGGAGCAAACTAGAACATATTTATAACATTATTGCTCATTTTAATACAGAAAAAAATGTTTTAAGTTATGAAAGCAGCATTTTATATTTTTTTCACATTTTTTTAAGTTCAGACACATTGTAATTTCATTCATTATCCTCACAAGGGTTACAGAAGGCCTGGGGAGAACATGCAAACTGCACACAGTGGAAAAAAAAAATCTGGGATCGAACCCTCGACCTCAGAACTGCGAGCCCCATGCGCTAATCACTTTAACACCGCGCCAGAATTTTATTTTTTCCATTCATTTGTACTATTTTCCCGTTTTTTATTTTCTTTTTTATTTATTTTTTACATTTTTTTTGTAAGTTCAGACACATTGTAATTTCATTCATTATCCTCACAAGGGTTACAGAAGGCCTGGGGATAACATGCAAACTGCACACAGTGAAAAAAAAAAACCTGGGATCGAACCCTCGACCTCAGAACTGCGAGCCCCACGCGCTAACCACTTTATCACCGCACCAGAATTTTTTTTTTCCATTCATTTGTACTATTTTCCCGTTTTTTATTTTCTTTTTTACTTTTTTTGTAAGTTCAGACACATTGTAATTTCATTCATTATCCTCACAAGGGTTACAGAAGGCCTGGGGATAACATGCAAACTGCACACAGTAAAAAAAAAAAAATCTGGGATCGAACCCTCGACCTCAGAATTGCAAGGCCAACGCGCTAACCACTTTCCACCGCACCAGAATTTTTTTTTTCCATTCATTTGTACTATTTTGCCGTTTTTTATTTTCTTTTTAGCTGAGTATTTTTTATTTTAAGTTGAATGTGACTGCGTCCCGTCGCTAGCAGCTTTGGTCCACGTGCGCGCCGAGGTGTTCTCGGCCGGACGTGCGATTCTTTTGGGGAATTTGAGCAGGACACGGTTAATCCAGCTGGGTTTATGCTTTTTTCTTTTTTTGTGGGGGTGGGGGGGGAGTAGT
Organism: Stigmatopora argus; assembly: GCF_051989625.1. Taxonomy (NCBI): domain Eukaryota; kingdom Metazoa; phylum Chordata; class Actinopteri; order Syngnathiformes; family Syngnathidae; genus Stigmatopora; species Stigmatopora argus. The sequence continues at coordinate 17,990,657 of NC_135394.1, forward strand.
ATGGTTCCATATGGCTCACAGACGGCGTGCAAAAAAAGGCACACTTGAGCACGCACGTCGGCCAGACACGCACCCTCACACGCTTGGAATCCTGGGAATTACATTCATTACGCGCAATTTAGCCGCTGTGTGTTTGCCAGTGTTGGAAATGTGTGTGCGTGTGTGCGTGTGTGCGTGTGTGTGTGTGTGTGTGTGCGTGTGTGTGTGATTGTGTGTGTGTGTGTTACACCGTGTTACAGTAAAAAAATAAAATAAAATAAATCAGTTTTATAATTATTTTGTATATGTTGGTTAAATGCCGCTCTCATCAAATGTCCAATTTTAGAATTGATTTACCGTATTCCTCCAACTATAAGTCGCACCTAAAAATTTGCCAAAAAATGCAAGATAAAAAAGGGAAAGCATGATTAGTTGCATTTTTGAGGGGTTTTTTTATTGGTCAGAAATCAGGAAAAATATATTCCACAAATAAGAATAGCATAATAGTAAAATTTTGGGGGTATTGGCTATAATAATAAATTAAAATACTATATATAAATTGCCCTTGAGTATAAGTCATGGGCCCTGCCCAAAAAAGTGTAACTTATATTCCGGAAAATACGGTATGTTAAATAGCTATTTTTTGAGTTTTTTAGGTCAAGAGAAGTCGAAACAAAATGTCAAAAATTAAAAACAAAAGTGCAAAATTTATGCAAAATAAAAATTTAAGATTTTTTAATACCAGATTTTGTCCTACTGAAAACCCAAATATTTTTTGGGGTAAAAAGAAAACGTTTTTAGAAGTCAAAAAAATAGAAAAGTAAAGAAATAAAAATAAAAAAACAACACGGATGGAAAAAAATAAAATAAAAAACAACACAGATGGAAAAAAACAAAAAAATATAAATAACAAAAAAAAAAAAACATGGATGGAGGAAAAAAAACAACAACACGGTGTAGGAGTGGTTTGCGCATTGGTCTCACAGTTCTGGGGGTCGTGGGTTCGATCCCAGCTGGGTCTTCTTTGTGTGAAATCCCCAAAACATGCATGCTAGGCTAATTGTATGCTAACTTATTCCTAGCTGTGACTGATCAGGATCTTTTTCTCCGTGTGCCATGCGATTGGCCACCCATTCAGGGTCGATGGCTGGGATCGGCACCGGCACCCCCCGCGACCCTCGTGAGGAATAGCCCCTCCGAAAATGAACGGACGTACTTCAGATACGTCAGAAATGGCCGGATTCCAATCCGCACCATTGGCCAAAAGTTTTGAGACACTCTCCCATTGGTTAACATGCGAAAGCGTCTCAAAAGTTTTGAACCGCCGTAGTTCAAAGACGAGGCAGGCCGGCAGCCGTCAAAGTGGCCATTGAAGCCGGGCTTATTTTTCCTGCCATTCTTTGAGCGATGAGCTCATTTACGGCGAGAAGCCGTCACTCAGCCGGCGACCCCGAGTGACCCCTCCAAACCGGCTTTCCTACCCGCATAGCGGGCGTCGCCCATCACATCCCATCTGGAAGCTTTTCTCGGAGACCCGCGGCGTCCAATCGACGGTCCGCCGCTCACTTTTTGCCAGCTAATATTCCAAAAATTGTCGAATTAAGCCCACAAAAGAATCCATAGTGGAAACCACATTCAGCTGCATTTCTTCGATTTAACACTAGAGGGCGTTAGTTACCGAAACATTGTAGTATTCCGCTATTTTCTTTTCCATGAATAAACGTATATATTTGAAAAATAATCCAATGTTAGGAATAAATCGAAACAGCCCGAAGCGCGAGTGGTTAGCGCGTTTGCCTCGCAGTTCTGGGGTCGAGGGTTCAATCCCAAGTGGGTCCTCACTGTGGTGAGTTTGCATGTTCTCCCTGGGCTTGTGTAGGTTTTCTCTGGGTACTCCACTTTCCTTCCATGTGTCCACAAAAACATGCAAGCTAGGCTAATTGGATGCTAACTTGGATATGATTGGTTGTCCTTTGTTATTGGCTGTCTATTACCGATGTCGTTTTTATAAAACTTTCATTTATGATTTATATAAAATTGGCATTTTTTAGTATGTATATGAATTTATTTAGAATTTTGTGTCTTAAAATAAAAGTTTCAAACTGGATTATACTATTTTGATAGTTGATTCGTTTTTCTGATGATCGGGGGAAAAAAAGGTCCAAACAATTTGACATGAAAGAGTCGGCAGTACTTTTTAATTTATTTATTTTTGTACCGGAGCGAGCGATTGGCCGGTCGTCGTCCTCATTTCCGAAGTTGTGAAGAAACTCGAGTGCTTGTTGACCCCAAATGTTTCCAAACAAGAGGAAATTCGGGCGAGAAAGCCGAGCCTCGGCGGGGGTCTTGTTTTGGGAAAAGTCGGATTTTGCCAACCAACGCCGCCGCGCTCACCTTTCGCCGCCCGCACCTTTCTTCCGACTGGCCTGGCGTTCAAAGCGTGCCGTGAAACGCGATCCTCCTGACGCGGGCGCCAGATAACTGGAAGCAGATTGGTCGTCATCAAAGGCCGCTCCGTATTCGACCGCAAACGCCGTTCCGACAGGTGTCGCCGCTTTTCGGGTTTTCATTCTGACCCCGAAAGGTCCCGCGACTCGACTTTAGCGGCTATTGTTATCTCACGATACGGCACCCCGGACCTCCATCCCCAAAACGAGCATGCTAGGCTAATGAAACAATCCAATTTGTCCGCAGGTATCGTCTGGCGACCGACTCAAGCTGCTGGGATAGGCTCTAGCACCCCCGTCATCCTTGGATAAGCGGTACGTAAAAGTAATATATTATTCTAAGCAATATGCTATGTCATACTGTACTATATTATATTATCCTAAATGCTAATTCTATACAATACTACTCTACTATTTCTAAGCTATGCTATACCATAACATAGCATAGCGGTACCAAAAAAATGCATGAATAAATGACTATATTATGCTCTGCTAAGCCATACAATACGCTAATGTTCTGCCATACAATATTGTGCTATGCTATAGCATGATACCATACTTATTCTATACTATACTCTTCTAAGCTATGCTATACTATAACATACCATAGCGGTACAGAAAATCAATGAATAAATGATACTATATTATGCTCATGCATGATGCTATGCTATAGCATGATACCATCCTACACTATGCTATATTTTATGATACGACATGTGTCCTATGCTTATTCTATACCATACTACTTTATACTATACTATTCTTAGCTATGCTATACCATTACATGCCATATCGGTGCATATTAGCAATATGCTCATGCTATGCCATACCATACTACGCTATGCTATACCTTACGATACGACGTGTGTCCTATGCTTATTCTATACCGTACTACTCTATACTATATTATAAAAAAAACTATTCTAAGCGACGCTATACCTGCTGATGCTCTAGCACTGGGGTAGGGAACCTATGGCTCGGGAGCCACATGTGGCTCTTTTGATGGGTGCATCTGGCTCTTTGCTAACCTGTGAGCTAAAATATGGAAATCGCTGTTGACAGAACTGAGATATTACATTTAGAACTGCTTTAATCTTCATTTTTTTTGCTATAATCTTCATTTTTTTGCAGTAGACTCTGCTGGAATGCACCCTCTCATTGATTAGCAACAGCATAAGAATCTTATAAAAAATATTCAGTTTTTCCACTTTAAAAGTGGTGAAATTACCCCCAAAAATTGAACAGGTACTCGTTTAAATGTATGTATTTTGACTTTTAAATTCGTAGTATGGCTCTCAAGGAATAACATTTGGAAATATGAATTGTTTGTGGCTCTCTTCGTCAAAAAGGTTCCCAACCCCTGCTCTAGCATAACATACCGTAGCAGCCCGGAAAATGAAAATGCTAAAATATGCGATATGCTCATGCTAAGCCATACCATACTAGGCTATGCCATAGTACATGATACCCTACTTGGCTCTACTTTCCTGTTCTCTGCTATACTTTAAGATATTCCATATACTAGCCCAACGGTCCAGAAAGAAAAAAAAACAATGAATTGTAGCCGGGCTGTCAATTCATCGGCGGCAAATGTCGTTAGATGGTCCGAAGCCGGAAAGTAACTCCTGAAAATGTCCCGGCCGGGGGTGGGGGGGCTATTTTTCAGGCCCCTTTCCCCGCCTTATTTAGAAGGGAGGTCCAAATTTACGAGCACTCCGAGGTCTCATCCTTCAGTTTGACTTATGGGATCAAGGCCGACGCCGTCTTCTGACTTGCTGATTTGATCGCTGGGACGGTATAAATCGCCGCCGCCGCCGAGCGCCGGGGGCTTTTTCGCCTTCCACTTGTGATTCCGCAACGCGTGGACGTTTACGAGAAGCTGAAAAGTTTCCAAAAGCGGCGCAATGTCAACAAAGGATGCCCATTAAAAAATGGCATTTAACCAAAAATCATTGGAAAAATCCATTCATTCATTTTTCTGAGCCGATTTATCCTCACAAGGTTCGCAGGGGGTGCTGGAGCTTATCCCAGCTGACTTTTGAGCACATAGTGGGGGACACCCGGAATTGGTGACCGGCCAATCGCAGGGCATGAGGAGACAAACAACCAATTGCTCATAGCTAAGGGCAATTTAGCATACAATTAGCTTAGCATGCATGTTTTTGGAATGTGGGAGGAAACCGGAGTACCCGGAGAAAACCCACGCAAACCGGAGAGAACATGGGGAGGGTGATGGAGCCTATCCCGGCTAACCACGGGCAGGGGACACCTTGACAGCCAATCACAGGGCACAAGGAGACAAACGACCAATCACTCATAGCTAGGAACAAGTTAGCATGCCATTAGCCTAGCTAGCTACCATGTTTTTGGAATGTGGGAGGAAACCCGGAGATAACCGATGCAGGCAAGATCCTGCAAAATCCACACAGTGAGGACCTACCCGGGATCGAACCCACGACACCAGAACTGTGAGGCCGACATGCTAACCACTCTTCCACCGTATTAGTGTTAATAGTAAATAGTATTAAACAACAAATAGTATTGAAGCAAAATTAGTTATCACGGGAAACTAAGTTACAGTTAAAAATAACACTATTTGGAAAAAAAACGATCTAAAAATCCGTAGCATATCCCTCAGCGGTGGATCTGGCAACCTGTTCCTACGTTATCCCTCAACGGTGGATCTGGCAACCCGTTCCTACGGCAACAGCCGCCGGCACGTTGGCTGGCGCGCCCGCGCATGGCTGAAAACCGCCAGCGGGGGCACCGTAATGACAATCTATGGAAAGTGAGGTGTAATTAAAGAGGGAAAATTCAGCTTTGCGTGGCAGATGCCAAGGCTAGCTGGCTGCTAGCAAACGACGGGAACGGTGACGTCTTCTGGGAAAGTCCCCAAAGAAAATCACGGGTTGACGTGGGTACTTCATCACCCTCGCCGTACTTTCCCCCCAAATCAAAATCTATCAAATTTTAATCTCCACTTTAAACTTTTAAGGTCCCACTCAAAAATAGATTTAAGATAGGGATTTTTGGGGATATGGAAGAAAACTAGTACCCGGAGAAAACCCACAAACTCCACACAGGAAAGTCCAAACTTGGTATTGAACCCTCGACATCAGAACTGCAAGGCGGACGGGCTAACCACTCGACTTTTTTATTTTATTTATTTTTTACATTGTTTGGCTAGGTGGTTAGCATGTCATCGCCTCGACCTGACGGTCCTGGGGTCGTGGGTTCGAACCCCGGTCGGTCTTCACTGTGTGGAGTTTGCATGTTCTCCCTGGGCTCGCCTTGGTTTTCACCGGGTACACCGATTTCCTCCCAAAAATATGAATGCTAAGCTAATTGTATGCTAACTCATTCCTAGCTTTGAGTGATTGGTCGTTTGTCTCCTTGTGCCCTGCGGTTGGCTTGCCACCGATTTAGGGTTCTCCCACGGTTGGTGTGGGTTTTCTCCGGGTACACTGATTTCCTCCCAAAAAAATGAATGCTAAGCTAATTGTATGCTAACTCGTTCCTAGCTATGAGTGATTGGTCGTTTGTGCCCTGCGATTGGCTTGCTACCGATTCAGGGTTCTCCCACGGTTGGTGTGGGTTTTCTCCGGGTACACCGGTTTCCTCCCACATCCCAAAAAATCCATGCTAAGCTAATTGTATGCTAACTCGTTCCTAGCTGAGTGATTGGTCGTTTGTACCCTTCGATTGGCTTGCCATTGATTCATGGTTCTCCCACGGTTGGTGTGGGTTTTCTCCGGGTACACCGGTTTCCTCCCACATCCCAAAAAAATGCATGCTAAGCTAATTGGATACTAACTCGTTCCTATACTCCGCTCTCCTCCCACATCCCCAAAACATCCATGCTAAGCTAAATGATGCTAACTCGTTCCTAGCAATGAGTGATTGGTCGTTTGTACCCTGCGATTGGCTTGTCACCGATTCATGGTTCTCCCACAATTGTTGTGGGTTTTCTCCGGGTACACCGGTTTCCTCCCACATCCCCAAAAAATGCATGCTAAGCTAATTGTATGCTAACTCGTTCCTAGCTATGAGTGATTGGTCGTTTGTGCCCTGCGATTGGCTTGCCACCGATTCAGCATTCTCCCACGGTTGGTGTGGGTTTTCTCCGGGTACTTCGCTCCCCTCCCACATCCCCAAACATCCATTCTAAGCTAAATGATGCTAACTCGTTCCTAGCTTTAAGTGATTAGTTGCTTGTCTCCTCGTGCCCTGCGATTGGCCGGCCAGCGTTCCAGGGTGTCCCCCGCCTAGTTTGCTGGGATAGGCTCCGGCACCCCCCGCGACCCTTGTGAGGATAAAGCGATTGGGAAAACCAACTAATTACTGTTTAGCTTTTAGTTGGAAAAACGTGGTTGTTCCAAATGACCTCCCTTTTTATTGTGCCCTTGTTGGTTTAAAACGCCATTTTTATGACTTCCTGTTTATTTTGAAAGGCTTTTCAAGCAACATTAGTCATCGATTCATCAAAGCCAGGCATAAAAAAACGGGAAAAACAAACGTCAACAGTTGTTTTTGAGCAAATTCCAGTCAACTTCTCTTTTATGTGGCTAGCGCACATTTAGCACCTGTTAGCGTCGGGCTAAGTGGCGCTTAGCATGAGAACAGGGAATGTTTTTCCATGGCGACGGCGGCGACCTTTCGTCATCGGGCCCGTCGCGTAGCCAGGAGGCGACAAATCCCCCGGCGGCCACGACGTACGGACAAACGCGGCGTCTTCTCACGCTGACGAAAGGCGCGTTAGCTTAGCGCAAAGGCCTCAATTACAGCGGCCCGGAATAGAAGGCGGATTAACGGCCAGACGTCAACGCTTTGAATCGGCGTCTGGCTAACGCGCCATTACGTCAAGTCGGCGGTGGGACATCAAACGCGCCTCGGGGCTTTGTTGTGGACGCCACGCCGACGAAAAAGTGGCGCGATGTAACGTGGAAAATGGCCGCGGGTTTACGGCAATGATTCCAATAATGACGCCATTATGGCTCCACGTGAAATATGACCTTGTTGTAGAGTAAGGGTGTCAAAGTGGCGGCCCTGGGGCCTAATCTGGCCCACCGCATCATTTTGTGTGGCCCAAGAAAGTCAATGATGAGTGCCGACTTTCAGTTTTAGGATGAAATTCAAATGAAGAGTATAGATGTATATTACATTTCCTCATTTTCCCCCTTTTAAATCAATAATTGTCATTTTTTTAAACCATTTTTTCTGTGTTTTTAGTTCAAAAATCATTTTGTCAAATCTAAAAAAATATATATAAAAAGCTAAAATAAACATTGTTTTAGATCTATAAAAAACTGAATATTCAGGGCTTTTAATCCATTTATTAAAAAAAAAATCTAAATATTATATCTAAAATGGTCCGGCCAACATGAAATCGAGTTGACGTTAACGCGGGATTTTTTAATCCATTTTTTCTGTGTTTTTTGTTCAAAAATCATTTTGTAAAATCTAAAAAATATATATATATATAAAAAGCTAAAATAAACATTGTTTTAGATCTATAAAAAACAGAATATTCAGGGCTTTTAATCCATTTATTTAAAAAATATCTAAATATTATATCTAAAATGGTCCGGCCCACGTGAAATCGAGTTGACGTTAACGCGGCCCGCGAACCAGCCAGCATCTGACACCCCTGTTTTAGAGCATATTTAGCATCAGCGGTAAATCGTGGCGTTGTTTTTTGACGTAATGTGATGGGATGACGTGATTTTGGAGCTACAATGTTTTTAATTCATATATTTATTTATTTAAGATACAGATGAAGCTAACAGGAAATTTTAGCATTTTTACAATCCAATCTTTTCACTTCTATGCTATCCTCATGCTAATCTATAAATTTCTATTAATATTGTTTTCATCATTTCATTAACGTTTAATACGAAACTTTGTTATTTCACAATGCACAAAATCAAACTATGATTGTATTAAATGATTTTATTTGTAATGTGAAACATTATTTTCACCATACAATGTTTTCACTTTGTAACATAACTAGTTTATCACGTATCCAAGTACATGAAATGATCCTATTTTTCAATACATTTTCGATAGAATATTTTAAATGATCTCATTTCCAAATACGACACATTTTGAGATCCAATTTTTGTCTTTCCAACCTTTTCCGTAACAAATATAAATTAACCAATTCCGATACACACATTAAAAAAAAAAAAAGCGTTAGCCACGATTTCTTCTTTCAAAACGTACCTGGGTGGATAAGCGTCATTCCCGTTGACTTTTAAAAAAAGATAAATAATAAAAAGCTGCACATACATTACTGCGGGGGAGGGTTTTTTCATTTTTTGTGTCCCTCCGATTGGTCCGTTTAGGCGTCCGTCTCTCCGTGGACGTTCTCCATGTGAACTTTGAGGTAGTCGTTGCGCGTGAACTTCTTGTGGCACAGCTGGCACTCGGCCATTGGCCGGTTGGGGTTGTGCGTCAGTTTGTGGCGACTCAGCATTTTCTTCAAGCTGAAGGATAGGTCGCACACCTGACGGACAAACATCCACAGCGTCTTTTGTCATACCTCTACTTACAAATTCCTCCAAGTATGAAATATTCATGTTACGAAACCCTTTGATAGGCAATTGGAATCATAAATTGTAAAACAGCCGTACCACTACTTACGAATTCCTCTAGGTATGAAATATTCAGGTTACAAAACTTGATACGCAATCAAAATCATAAATTGTAATACAGTAGTACCTCTACTTACAAAATCCTCCAAATTCGAAATATTCAGTTTACGAAACACAGATATGCAAATAAAATCATAAATTGTCATACCTCTACTTACAAATTCTTCCAAATTCGAAATATTCAGTTTACGAAACGCTTTGATATGTAAATAAGTCATAAATTGTAATACAGTCGTACCTCTACTTACAAATTCCGCCAAATACGAAATATTCAGGTTACAAAACACTTAGTTTGATATGCAAATAAAAGTCGTAAATTGTCATACCGTCGTACCTCTACTTACGAATTCCTCTAAGCACTAAATATTCCGGTTACGAAGCACTTTGATATGCAAATAACAGTCATAAATTGTAATACAATAGTACCTCTACTTACGAATTTCTTTAGGTACGAAATATTCAGGTTACAAAACCCTTTGATATGCAAATAAAATCTTAAATTGTCATACCTCTACTTACGAATTCCTCCAAATAGGAAATATTCTGTTTACGAAACACTTTGACATGCAAATAAAATCATAAATTGTAATACAGTAAGTAGTACCTCTACTTACAAATTCCTCCAAATACGAAATATTCAGTTTACAAAATGCTTTGATATGCAAATAAAAGTCGTAAATTGTCATACCGTTGTACTACCTCTACTTACAAATTCCGCTGAATACGAAATATTCAGGTTACGAAACGCTTTGATATGCAAATAAAAGTCGTAAATTGTCATACCGTTGTACCTCTACTTACGAATTCCTCTAGGTACGAAATATTCAGGTTACGAAGCACTTTGATATGCAAATAACAGTCAAAAATTACAATACAGTAGTACCTGTACTTACACATTCCTCTATATACGAAACAGTAATCGGACGTCAACGGGTTTAGCGGGTTTTGAGCGATACTCACGTCGCACTGGAAAGGTTTTTCGCCCGTGTGCGTCCTCATGTGCTCATCCAGACCTCTTTTCTGACTAAAGGCCTTGTTGCACTCGCTGCACTTGTACGGCTTTTCCTGTAAACACAGACAATAACAAGTTACTGGAAAAATGTAGTAGCAGTGGTAACACTACTATTTACTAAATAAATGGCTTTCATAACAGGATTTTTTTTCACGACGAGTGACACATCGTAAAAGCCTTAATTGTTCCAGTACGACCAACTAAAGCCTTTGAATATGATCCAAGTATTTTGAAAAAGAGGGAGGAAAGGAGATTTAGTTATAAGTTATTAAAAAAACATGGTGGTTGAGTGGTTAGCGCGTGGGGCTCACAGTTCTGGGGTCGAGGGTTTGATGGCAGGTAGGTTCTCACTGTGTGGATTTTTTTTTGTATGTTATCCCAGAAAAAAAAAACATGGTGGTTGAGTGGTTGGTGCATGAGGCTCACAGTTATGGGGTCGAGGGTTCGATGGCAGGTAGGTTCTCACTGTGTGGATTTTTTTTGTATGTTATCCCAGAAAAAAAAAACAAATCCATGAAAAAACAAAAACAAAAAAAACATGGTGGAAAGTGGTTGGCGCGTGGGGCTCACAGTTCTGGGGTCGAGGGTTCGATTGCTATTGGGTTCTCACTGTGGATGTTTAATTTTTTTAATGTTCTCTCAGGTTTAGCGGCGTCAGCTTTTTTCGGGTACTTGGGTTTCCTTCCACCATCCCAAAAACATGGCAGCTAGCTAGGCTAATTAGATGCTAACATGTTGCTAGCCTAGAGTGATTGTTCGTTTGTCTCTTGGTGCCCTGGGATTGGCTGATTACCATTTCACCTATTGCCCGTGGTTAGGTGGGCTAGGCTCCAGCACCCCCGTGACCCTTGTGAGGATAAGCCGTTCGGAAAATGAATGAATGAATGATTATAGCGGCGCTAGAGGTAGCGTCGGCACCGTGACGCTCCTATTGGTGCGTTCGGGATTTGGCTCTCGAGCCATATTTGAGCGCCACATATGGCTCTTGAGCCATAGGTTCCCTAGTCGGTGCTAGTTGATGAAAAGTGAAAGCGGCCAATGGAAAGGCGCTTTTGTTTTCCAGGAAGTGATTAGAATGCGCACCAAGATGGCTCCCTTTGGCCGTCATCGGGGCGTGACTCCAATCTGACGGGCGCCGTTGTTCGCCGGCGAGATAGCAAAGGAAGCTTTGGGCATTTTTTTAAAGGCCCGTCGTCACGGCAACGGGGGTGAAGCCATGCAGGAAGTCTGGGGCCTGGGAAATAGCGCTATCGTGTGGGCGGGGCACGGCCGACGCGATCAACAAAAGGCGCCATTTGTGTGGCTTTGGGGGTGGGGGGTGGGGCCTGGGGATGGAAGGGGGGCGGTCCCCGTTTTGGGCTTCACGGGTGTCCAAATTTTTGGTCTCTAAAGTCCACACGCTGAAAAATAGACGGATTTACATATGGTTCCAATCACATGAAATGGTGAAATATTAACTCATTGCCATTAACAGCAATAGATGTCCAATCCGTTTTGACTGTGAGGGTCGGCAGCGATCGTTTGATCAAAATTGATGTCAATATTCATTTGTAAATGTTGATTTAATGTGCTCAAATCAGAAATGATCTTCCTGTGCTAACAGTTAGCATTCTAGCAGGCAGGAAAAAATAGCATGTTTAATTTTAAAACTTTTAAAGACAATTTTGTTAATGAAAAACATGAAATTTAGCCTTGTTTTTACATGAAAATTATCTTTATTATGAAGTTGAAACCCGAAAAATGATCATGTTACCGTGTCGGTATGTGTCAATTAAATCAATATTAATCTAAGAATTCACAATTTTAGCTCAAATCAGTGTTAGCGATGTCCTACGTTAGCAGTTAGCATGCTAACACTCAGGAAAAAATAGCATGTTTAATTGTAAAACTTGAAAACACAAATTGTTGACCAGGATTTTTTTAAATATTAAAACATGAAATTTAGCCATATTTTTACCTAAAAATTCGCTTTAATATGAAGTTGAAACCTGAAAAATGATCAAGTTACCATCTTAATTAAATCAATATTAATATAAGAATTCAATACTTTAGCTCAAATCAATGTTAGCAATGGCCCAGTCCTACATTAGCAGTTAGCATGCCAATATCTATTCAAAATCTTTCCATTGCATTTTTGTCCAAAATCCATCGAACTGCGTGATTGGTGTAAAAGCAGGAAGTGGCAGCTAAGCCACTCCTCCAACGCTTTGATCACAAAGACTCGCTTTTAGCCGCCAAAGTTGAAAGGTCAGGGAACACATGGCCGCGTACCCACAATGCATCGTTGCGCGTGACCCCGCTAACGCGCCACATGTGTACCTGTCGACCCTCTCGCCGCACCAGCTGTCCAGGCGCGCCACCTTTGACCCCTCGGAAAAAGGCCCGGCTACACTTTTTGTTTGTTTACACCGTGTGGACAGGAAGTGGCGGCTTCGGATTTCGAGACCGCGTCCCACGTGGCGCGCCAGTCGAGTCCGAGTCACCCGATTTTGGTCCCGATCTGATACCAAGGAAATGGGGAAATAGGTCCTTGTGTCCTTGTACGGCCATTTTGGTTCTCATTTTGGAAACTGAGAAACCAGGTCGTTTCCGTTTTTAAAAAAAAACATTTTATTCTATTTGTTTGTGTAAGTTAGAAAACAAAACAAAAATTCTTTCCCGTTCTCCGGGGGAAAAAATGGTGCCTGAAAACCGGAAAACGAGCCAAAATGGTCAATGTAGTTTTCGGCCATTTTGGTTCTCATTTTGGAAACCGAGAAATCAGGTCGTTTACGTTTTTAAAAAAAGGATATTTTATTGTATTTGTTTGTGTAAGTTAGAAAATCAAAAACAAATTCTTTCCCGTTCTCCCCCAAAAAAAGTTGGTCCTTGAAAACCGGAAAACGAGCCGAAATGGTTCATGTACTTTTCGGCCATTTTGTGTCTAAACCAGTTTGTTTACATTTTTTTTAATCAATGTAAATTATAATACGAGAATAAAACTTGGTCCTTCAAAAATGGAAAACAAGCCGTAGAGTACCTTCGCTAATAAATATTAACACCAGGGGACGACAAAACCGCGGTGCATTGGGATAACGAAAAAGCTAACACTTAAAAGTAGATCCATACTTGTTGTTTTTACTCGATTCCGATCCTCTGAAAATGAAGCGATCGGATTGGCCACGTCTCCGCTGGGTTTTCTTTGAACAGATTTCAAGTTCTGAAAAGGTTTCATCTTTGTTCTGATCCTTTGGCTTGGCTGGGCCAACTTCTCATTGGTCCTTTGGTGGTGGCGCTTTTGAACGGCGGTGTTTGTCTTTAATTTGGCGACTCAGCGTGGAAATCAAACCAAAACATTTTTGCTGGACGTGCGTCCGGGCACCTTTTTTTAAAAATAGAAACCTTTCAAAGGCGGCCCGCTTCAAAAACGCCGTGGTTAAAACGCCGCCCGCTAACCGCGGCTTTTCCACGCGTTTCATTCTGTCTCGCCGCCGCCGCCGATGCTAAACATACACGCTGAAACTAGCGTGCGCGAACGTCGACCGCTGGGGGAGGGGCCTCGCCAAGTAGGGTTAGCTTACCGTATTTTCCGGACTATAGACCGCGTTTTTTTTTCAGTTTGTCTGGATTTGCAATTTAGGCTCAAGTGGGATTTATATGAAGTCATTCCTTTTCCAAACCGCTTATCCTCGCAAGGGTGGTGGGGGGTGCTGGAGCCTATCCCAGCTGACTTCAGACCAGAGGCGGGGGGACACACCGTAAATCGGTTTCCAGCCGATTGCAGGGCATGAGGAGACGAACAACCAATCATTCATCGCTAGGAACATGTTAGCATCCAATTAGCCTAGCATGCATATTTTTTGGAATGTGGGGGGAAACCGGAGTACCCGGAAAAAACCCACGTAGGCCCAGGGAGAACATGCAAAACGCCACACGTAGACCGAACTGGATTCGAACCCAAAACCCCAGAGCTGCGAGGCCGACGCGCAAACCACTTCTTCACCGTGCTGCCATGTTTTTTGATTCAATTTTTTTTTAAAGATTTATGTAATTTTCCCGGCGAACTCCCTATTACGTTTCTGTACTGAATCACTGAAGAATTTTAGTAGGAAACTCATCCAAACTGGATTCGAACCCAAGACCCCAGACCTGCGAGGCTGACGCACTAACCACTTATCCACCGTGCGGCCATGTTTTTAGATGCAATTATTATTGTTTTTATGATTTATTTAATTTTGCCGACAAACTCCCTATTACGTTTATGTACTGAATAACGGAAGAATTTTAGTAGGAAACTCATCCGTACTGGATTCGAACCCAAGACCCCAGACCTGCGAGGCCGACGCACTACCCACTAATCCACCGGGCTGCCATGTTTTTTTATTCTATTTTTTTTAATGATGTATTAATTTTTGCCTAAAACACAATTCAAATCAAGTGAAAAGTTGACAGTGGGCCTGCCGACTGGACCGTTTAGCAAAAATGTAAACATTAGCTACTTGAAAAATACGTCAAGGAAACGGCTGCCAACTTTCCCCAGCTTGTATATACAGCGGATACGCCTCCGTATATAATATAGAGGGCTTTTTTTCATGTGGCGTTAGCCTCCATACGGATAAAAGCTAAACATACAGTAAGTGGGCGACCTCTGTTTTTCTACTTCGTGCACGCCACTTTTTGTGGCTAACAGGAAGCTTTATTGGGCTAAATGCGCGCTGAGTCATTCGCCGTCAATCACGACGAGCGGCGTGGCGACGGGTCGTCGGCAGGGCGACCGTTTTGTTTCAATTGAGTTGGATGTTTACGCTCATTTTAAGTTGTTAGCTTGCGTGAAGTTGATATTTTACGTTTAGGGGGCCCACGTTGAGCAGAACTTTGCTGAATTTAGCCCAGTGTAGCAAGCTAGCATAATTCGCTAGCGGTGGATTAAATTCAAATTTCGCATTTCTGGGGGAAATCTTGAAGTCGGGAGACCTTGAAATGTTAAAGTAGGTGAATTTAGACCACGTGTGTCAAAGTGGCGGCCCGGGGGCCAAATCTGGCCCGCCGCATCATTTTGTGCAGCCCGAGAAAGTAAATGATGAGTGCCGACTTTCTGTTTTAGGATCAAAATTAAAATGAAGAGTATAGATGTATATTAAATTTCCTGATTTTCCCCCTTTTAAATCAAGAATTGTCATTTTTTAATCCATTTTTTCTGTGTTTTTTAGTTCAAAAATCATTTTGTACATTCTAAAAATATATTTAAAAAAAAAGCTAAAATAAACATTGTTTTAGATCTATAAAAAAACAGAATATTCAGGGCCTTTGATCCAGTTCATTTAATCCATTTATCAAAAAAAAAATCTAAATATTTTATCTAAAATGGTCCGGCCCACATGAAATGGAGTTGACGTTAACGCGGCCCGCGAACCAACCCGAGTCTGACACCCTTGATTTAGACCCTGTGTAGTCAGCTAGCTTAGCTTATCTTAACTAGTTGTTGTCGATGGATTCTGTCATGGATTTGTTGTAGTTGTTAAATTGATATTTCACGTTTTTGTAGGGAAATCTTGGAGTGGGGAGAACTTGAAAGTGTGGGAATTTTGCCCCTGCATAGCCACCTAGCTTAATTGATTAGCTAGCTGTTGTCAATTGATTCTGTCATTGATTAGTTGAAAATTGATATTTTATTGTAGGAACTTAAAGTTAGCGTGAGTAGAACCTGAAAAATGTAGTGAACTTGAATTGGTCAAAGTTAGCATAGTCAGCTAGCTCACCTGACAAGCTACTTGTTGTTGTTATTGTTATCACTCGATTCCCGCATTGATGAGTTGTTAAATAGAAAGGTGACATTTTGGTGGCTAAAGCTAAAGTTGTGAGTGAGCTAGCTAAAAAAGAGGTGAATTTGACATGCTAACTTATGCTAACAGCGGCTAAACTCATGACAGCGTTTGAAGGTTGTACTTTGGAGAGCCAAGTACTTTTCAGGCCGAAAAACACTTGCTAAATTGCTCACGTAGTTCAAGTGAAGAATTTGGTGTCCGTGCTAGCGACACGTCCGTAAGACGAGCGCCGCCAAACAGATGTTTTTGGAGACTTACCCGGGTGTGCGTGCGGATGTGCATCTTCAGACCGTCGTTTTTGCTGAAGGCTTTGTCGCAGTAGGGGCACTGGTAGGGACGTTCGCCTGGGGGGACGGAGACAAAAAAAACACTTTTGCTGTTAAATCACACCAAAAATAGACAATACTGATTTTCGGAGTACTAAAAAACATTTTTTTTTCAATCTATATGGCATGTAAATGAGTCCTCATTGTAAAATCTGGTGCTAAATAGGCTAAAATATCCTCAAGATATTTAGTTTACTACTATTTTCATTTTGTATTTAAAAAAAAAAAACGTTATCGGTGTAGTATTGACATGAAAAGAGTAAGAATTTGTAAACAAAAAAATGTCAAACAGGTGTCAAAGTGGTGGCCCGGGGGCCACATCTGGCCCGCCGCATCATTTTGCGCAGCCCGAGAAAGTCAATGATGAGTGCCGACTTTCTGTTTTAGGACCAAATTAAAATGAAGAGTAGAGATGTATATTAAATTTCTTGATTGTCCACCTTTTTAATCAATAATTGTCATTTTTTAATCTATTTTTTCTGTTTTTAGTTCAAAAATCATTTTGTAAAATCTAAAAATAAATACAAAAGCTAAAATAAACATTGTTTTAGATCTATAAAAAACAGAATATTCAGGGCTTTTAATCCATTTACAAAACAAAAAAATCTAAATATTATATCTAAAATGGTCCGGCCCACATAAAATCGAGTGGTGTTAAAAAGCGGCCCGCGAACCAACCCGAGTCTGACACCCTTGCTATACATGCATATAGTACCTTGCTGTAATACAAAGAAGTCCCACAGCTCTTTCTACTTTAGCTACTTTAGCGAGATAACTCTGAATGTTCTTCTCGTCGTAAAACGAGCTAAAACCGCAAGATTGCATAACGAGCGGAGAGGAGAACAGCCGCCTTTAATTAGGTCTCGTGGAAACCACCACTACGTCTGCTTTATCTCCAAAGTCCACTTGACCCGGCTACTGGCTAACGGCTACCGGCTAACGGCTACCGGCTAACGACCTAGCGGCTACCGTTGTTTGCTTTGGGCCGCCGTCAGTTTTGACCCGCCAAAATAAAAACTTGCGCTTCGGGGAGCCCTTTCGCCAGGGAAAAGTCACTGCCCCCCCCAAAAAAAGTAAACCCCGCCCCCCTCCGACCGATCTCCATCTGGGCTCGAAGGACGACAAAGGGGAAGTGACAAGCTGTCAGTCAAAAGGCGGCCAGGACACATGGATGTATTTTAGCGTGCTCTTGATCCGCTCGTAACGCACTTGATTGCTCGACATTTGGAAAAAGAGAAGCGTGAGGTCAGCGTTTACGAGCCACCAAAGGTTTCGGACGGGTGGGATCCCATCCAAACCAGCCCGTTTTATCGCGCCGCCACGCCGGGAGCCGACGGTGGCGGCGGCGCGTGCGCCGCCGCCACCGACGGCTTCGTAAAATGTCTGCCGCGCGCGTGGGTTTTGGGGGGCCTCCTGCCGTGGCCGCTTTTTACGCGTTTGTTAAATGACAGAATCTTAGCGGAGTACCGTATTTTCCGCACTATAAGGCGCACCGCATTGTAAGGCGGAGCAGCCGTGGAGGTGGCGGTGGTAGTCGTAGGGGATTGTGTTATACATTCACTAGATCAAGGGTGTCAGACTCGGGTTGGTTCACGGGGCGCTTTAACGTCAACTTGATTTCACGTGGGCCGGACCATTTTAGATATAATATTTAGATTTTTTTTATACATAAATGGATTAAAAGAACTGGATTAAAAGCCCTGAATATTCATTTTTTTTATAAATCTAAAACAATGTTTATTTGAGCTTTTTTAAATATATTTTTAGATTTTACAAAATGATTTTTGAACTAAAAACACAGAAAACAATGATTAAAAATGACAATGATTGATTTAAAAGGGGGAAAATCAGGAAATGTAATATACATGTATACTCTTCATTTGAATTTGATCCTAAACGGAAAGTCGGCACTCATCATTGACTTTCCCGGGCCACACAAAATGATGTGGCGGGCCGGATTTGGCCCCCGGGCCGCCACTTTCACACCGGTGCACTAGATGAAGCTGTAGTAGTAGTAGGGGGTTGTGTTATACATCCACTAGGTGGAGCTGCAGTAGTAGTAGTAGTAGTAGGGGTTTGTGTTATACATCCACTAGATGGCACTGTAGTAGTAGTGGTAGGAGTAGTAGTAGTAGTAGTAATACTAGTAATGGTTAGGATTTGTGTTATGTATGACTTGGTAGTAGTAGTAGTGGTGGTTCGGAGTTGTGTTATGTATGAATTAAATGGAATTGTGCGAGTAGTAGTAGTAGTGGGTTGTGTTATCCATCCACTAGATGGCGCTGTAGTAGTAGTGGTAGTAGTAGGAGTAGTAGTAGTAGTAATACTAGTAGTGGTTAGGATTTGTGTTATGTATGACTTAGTAGTAGTAGTGGTTCGGAGTTGTTTTATGTATGAATTAAATGGAATTGCGTTATTAGTAGAAGTAGTAGTAGTAGTAGTAGTAGTAGTAGTGGGTTGTGTTATATACATTCACCAGATGGAGTTGTAGTAGTAGTATTGCTGGTGATATGGCGATTTCACCATACGATATGTTACAGCATTTGAAAAAAAATAAAAACAAGACTAACGTATAGTATGTCTATAGATGTAGATATATTTTTTCAGTGCGATTGACAATGATAAATGTCCAATCTATTTGACAGCTTCCAGCAAACGGATTGGCCATTCTTCCTTTTTCGTGCCCCTCCTTTAAATAAATGCAGTAATTCCAAGTCATCCCCTTTAACCAATGCGCTAATTGGACTTTAATGAAACAATAAAAGGCGCACCGAGGACGCCATGAAAACGTTTTCCCCGCGCGGCCCCCCCGGCCGGCTCCAATCGGCCCCCAGCGAGCGCAGCGCAGCTAATTAACCGCGGATAAAACCATGGCTCGCCTTGGCAACCATTTGCCGTCCACGGGAGATGGCGGAAATTCGGGTAACCTCGTCAGCAAAAGGGACTTTTAAAAAATCATTTTCTCTTCCGCTTATTCTCATAAGAGTCACGGGGGTGCTGGAGCCTATCCCAGTCTACGGGGAAGACCCTGAATCGGTGGCCACCCAATCGCAGGGCACAATGAGACAAACAACCAATCACACACGTATCTAAAGACAAATTAGCATACAATTAGCCTAGCTTGCATCGTTTACCAATGTGGGAGGAAACCGGAGCACCTGGAGAAAACCCACGCAGAACATGCAAACCGGAAGGTCGAAACCCACCGGGAATCGAACCCTCGATCTCAAAACTGCGAGGCGCACGTGCAAACCACTTCACCACCGTATCTAAAGACACGTTAGCATACAATTAGCCTAGCTTGCATGGATTGCCGATGTGGGAGGATACCAGAGCACCCGGAGAAAAGCCACGCAGAACATGCAAACCGGAAAGTCGAAACCCACCGGGAATCGAACCCTCGATCTCAAAACTGCGAGGCACATGTGCAAACCACTCATCCACCGTGCTTCCATTTTTATTTTTTTATTTTTTTGTTATCATTTGAAAATGCAAAATGAAATTAAATCTTTTTTTAAAGTAACTTTGTTGTAGACCGATCATGCTTACCCAAGAAAAATAAATCAAACTCATGATGAAAAGGTACGCCTGTAATTGGCTAAAAGTGCTTATTTGTCGGCGTAAAAACGGGTTACGACGTCGTGGACTAAAAATACCGCTATGTGTATTTGACTTTTTCCCTCTGATCTATTTTCAAACATTCCGCCGAGCCCGTCTTTTGTCTGGACCGTCGGGGAACGCGGCGCTGTCTGGAAACGGGGGTGCCGGATCACCCCTCCGCCCCCCTAACCCCCGCCACCCTCGTTTTGTTGACAAACAGAAAAAAAATGTGAAGGCCAGATGTGTTTTTTAATCCGGTAAAGCGATGCCTCGTGTGGCCGACGTGTGCGTGTGGCATCGACTCCGGTCCTGGGGAAGGCATTAGCGCGGTAATAGCCACGCCGCACGCGGTTTTGGAGGCCGGCCTTGCTGGCTATTGTCCGCTAATGTGCGCCGCAGACGGCAACGCCCGTGCGGCTAAACGTTAAATGACTCGCTATTTTCGGCATCAAGTTCGGCGACGGTTTAATATAAAAAAAAGGGGGGAAGTGGCGTATTTCACAGACTATAAGTCACACCAGAGTGTAAGTCTCACCAGTCGAAAATGCGCAATGAAAGGGTAAAATGTCACGTATAACTTGTATAACATTGTACGTTAAAGTCATGAGAAAATTGGGAACGAAAGTCAAAGTTTAGGGAAAGAAAATGGGGTAAAGTACCGTATTTTCCGGACTATAAGTCGCACCTGAGTGTAAATCGCACTAGTCGAAAATGCGTAATGAAAGGGAAAATGTCACGTATGACTTGTATAACATTGTACGTTAAATTAATGAGAAAATTGGGAATGAAAGTCAAAGTTTGGGAAAGAAAATGGGGAAAAGTACCGTATTTGTCGGACTATAAGTCGCACTAGCCAAACAAGGTAAAATGAAAGAAAAAAATGGCATGTATGACTTATATAACATTGTACGTTAAAGTCATGAAAAAATTGGGAAAGACAGTCAAAGTTTGGGAAAGAAAATGGGGAAAAGTGGCGTATTTGTCGGACTATAATTCGCACCTGAGTATAAGTCGCACTAGTCGAAAATACGCAATGAAAGGGAAAATGTCACATATGACTTATATAACATTGTACGTTAAAGTCATGAGAAAATTGGGAACGACAGTCAAAGTCCGGGAAAAAAAATGGGGGAAAGTGGCGTATTTTCTGGACTATAAGTCGCATCAGAGTATAAGTCGCACTCGCCAAACAAGGTAAAATGAAAGAAAAAATGGCAGGTATAAGTTGCGTATAACTTTAACATCATTATTTGTACAAATAATAAGAAAATGTTTTGAATAGCTTAAAGACGGGTGGCGTGTCGGGTGGGCGTTGGGTCTCGCAGTTCTAAGATGGAGGGTCCAATCCCAGGTTGAACCATTGCAATGACATCATGGGGACGTCCCTAAACTCTGGGAAAATCCACCCTTGGCGCCTTCGGGTGTTGCCAAGAGAATAAATTAGCAAAAGGATCCATTCATTCATTCATCGGCCTCGGCGAGGTCGTCCACACGCTCGATTGGGCCGGCTTTTTTTGGGGTTGTTGTTTTTTTTTGACAGCTGGCATTTTACGTCTGGTTGGTGAGCTCATGGCGGGGCGGCTGGGCTCATTTGTTTGACTTTGCCGTGATCAAACAGCGTTATGGGGAAACTAAATCCAAGCTAAATATACAGCCGCCACGCCGACATTTACGGCCACTGGCTTTTTCTTCGTGTATGCTTGGCGTGTACAAATACTCCATTACTTCCAGACCATATTATACTAAAAGGGTATTTTCTTCTAGTACAGAAGTACCTCTACTTATGAAATTAATTGGTACAACTACTTAGCAAATTTGAATGCGTTTGTAGTGAGGTAACGGTATTTGTGTAGCGTATTGTCCGGACTATAAGTCTCATTTTTTAAATTGTTTCGAAAAGTTGGATGGCGTTTCAATTGGAGTTGGCGCCGTTGGTGGGGCGTATTGTCTGGACTATAAGTCACATTTTTTTGTCATTGTTTAGAAAAGTTGGAATGCGTTTTTATTGGGGTAATGCTATTTTTGTAGCGTATTGCTAGGACTATAAGTCACATTTTTTGTCTTTGTTTAAAAAAGTTGGAATGCGTTTGTATTGGAGTTAATGCCATTAGTGTACCGTATTTTCTGGACTATAAGTCACATTTTTTGTCATTGTTTAGAAAAGTTGGAATGCGTTTGTATTGAGTTAACCCTATTTGTGTAGCGTATTGCCCGGACTATAAGTTGCATTTTTTTTGTCATTGTTTAGAAAAATTTGAATCCGTTTGCATTGAGTTAACGCTATTTGTGTAGCGTATTGGCCGGACTATAAGTCACATTTTTTGTCAGTGAATGCTTGGCTTCCCTCGTCGGCCAGGTACCAACACTCCATTACTTCCAGACGGTATTCTACTCATTGGTGATTTTCTCCTAGTACAGATGTGCCTCTACTTACAAAATGAGTTGGTTCTACTCATACCGAAGTACCTCTACTTATGAAATGAGTTGGTACAACTACTCAAAGGTGATTTTCTCCTAGTACAGAAGTGCTTCTACTTACAAAATGAGTTGATACATCTACTCGGCAAATTTTCTACTCATACCGAAGTACCTCTACTTACAAAATGAATTGGTACAACTACTCCTAGGTGATGTTCTTCTAATACAGAAGTACCTCTACTTATGAAATGAGTTGGTACAACTATTCATAGCAAATTTTCTCCTAGTCCAGAAGTGCCTCTACTTACAAAATGAATTGTTCTATTCATACCAAAGTACCTCTACTTACGAAATGAGTTGGTACAACTACTCATAGGTGATTTTCTCCTAGTACAGAAGTGCCTCTACTTACAAAATGAATTGTTCTACTCATATCAAAGTACCTCTACTTACGAAATGAGTTGGTACAACTACTTATAGGTGATGGTCTTCTAATACAGAAGTACCTCTACTTACAAAATGAATTGGTACAACTACTTAGTAAATTTTCTACTCATACAGAAGTTCCTCTACTTACGAAATTAATGGTACAAATACTCATAGCTAATTTTCTCCTCATACAGAAGTACCTCTACTTACAAAATGAATTGGTACAATGGTACAACTACTCATAGGTGATGTTCTTCTACTACAGAGGTACCTCTACTTACGAATTTAATTGGTATAATTTATTCATAGCAAATTCTCTCCTAGTCCAGAAGTGCCTCTACTTACAAAATGAATTGGTACAACTACTCATAGCTAATTTTCTGCTAAAACAGATGTACCTCTACTTACAAATGAATTGGTTCCACGACTTGTTTCGTAACTTTGAGCAGTACTTTATATGTAAATTCTGTAATTTATTACACGGTCCTACCCATTTTTTTTTTTACACAAATATGAGTGCTTTTTCTATTATCTTTGTCACTCATCGCGCCGGCTAATGTTTAATTGTTTAGAGCTAAGGGAGAAGGAAAAACTGGCGGGAATGGTTCGCAAAGCGGGATGAAGGCCAGCGGGTAAATAATCAGCGGCGACCGGTTCCCGCACGCCAGGAAGACAAACAAGATGAGCGCCCGTCGTTGTCCGTTTAGGAGCTTTTTCCATCAGCTGGAGGTCGGCTTTTTGCGCTCGAGTGGCTGACAGACGGCCAGAGCGGTCGCCGGGGGGGACTGGGACAATTTGGGGTGATGGGAAAAACATGTTTTCTCTGCGAACGCTTCCAAAACTGACAGGGAAATCATGACCGTGGCTTTCTTTGAGGTATTCGGACTACATTTGTGATTCTTGGATATTTGGAAGCTGGCGGCCGAGCGCTTGGCTCGCTGCCATTGGACAATGCGTTTGGAGTGGGAGGGGCTAGAGGCAATCGCTGTTAATATTGAATGAAATTAAAATGATTAGCTTTGTAGCAAAAACGATCACCTGCTTTTGTTGAGGGCTTTTTCAGCGATTTTCTCATTTGGGGGGTGCTGGAGCCTATCTCGGATGACGACAGGGGACACCCTGAATTGGTGGCCAGCCAATCGAAGCGCAGAGAATAAGCATGATCCTTTAAAGTCAGAGTAAAATAGGGGACAACAGACAAAATACACACCTGTATTGCCTCATATTACCTTTTTTAAATAACTATAGCCTTAAAAAGATGAGCTGAGAATGCGATTTATAGTCCAGACAATACGCTACAAAAAATAGCATTAATTCAATACAAACGTATTCCAACTTTTCTAAACTATGGAAAAAAATATGATTTATAGTCCAGAAAATATGGTACACTAATGGCATTAACTCCAATTCAAATGCATTCCAACCTTTCAAAACAATGACAAAAAATGTGACTTATAGTCCGGGCAATACGCTACACAAATAGCATTAACTCAATACAAACGCCTTCCAATTTTTCTAAACAATTACAAAAAAATGCGACTTATAGTCCAGAAAATACGGTACACCAATGGCATTAGCTCCAAATCAAATGCGTTCCAACTTTTCGAAACAATGAAAAAAATGTGACTTATAGTCCGGACAATATGCTACAGAAATAGCATTAACTCCAATTAAAATGCCATCCAACTTTTCTAAACAAGGACAAAATACTGCGACTCATATTCCAGACAATACGCCCCACCAATGGCGCTAACTCCAATTGAAACGCCATCCAACTTTTCGAAACAATTAAAAAAATGTGACTTATAATCCAGACAATACGCTACACAAATAGCGGTAACTCAATACAGACGCATTCCAACTTTTTCAAAACAATGACCAAAAAATGCGACTTATAGTCTGGCCAATACGCTATAAAAATAGCATTAACTCCAATTAAAACGCCATCCAACTTCTCTAAACAATGACAAAATACTGCGACTCATAGTCCAGACAATACGCCCCAGAAACGACGCTAACTCCAATTGAAACGCCATCCAACTTTTCTCTTCTTTTCCGTACGCGAACAAAAGCGACGTCGACGGCGTCTACGGGAACGAGCGGCGCCTCATCCGACAATTTGCATGTATAGAAGAAGGACGGAAGGACAGATTTACAGGCGCTGGGCGCTCGGCGCTCGGCGCTCGGGAGGTCACGGGTCGTCGGGTAGGACGCTTTTCTCTTCTCTGCCGTTCCTCCTTTTCTTTCTTTTGGGGCGTCCGTGGTTCTCGGCTCCCACCCCTCCCCCGGCATTCCTGCCTTTTGTTTATTCCGCATCAATACAATCCGGGCGAGCTTTACGTTCCCCCGCAAACACGCGCGTACAAAGGAAGCTGTTGACAAAGATGGAGACCACACGGAGCGTGGCCTCCATCTCAAGACGACCAATCAAACGCCAGGGTCGCTCGCCAATGTTTTTTTTTTTTTTTTTGCATGGCCTTTAAAGTTAAAGAATGAACCCAAAAGTCAGATTTTCTCTGGGAATTCCAGTTTCCTCCCACATCACCAAAAACATGCATGCTAGGCTAATTGTATGCTAAATTGTTCCTAGCTACCAGCGATTGGTTGTTTGTCTCCCGGTGGCCTGCGATTGGCTGGCCAACTATTTTTCTTGTCTAGTGACCGGAGTCAGCTGGGATAGGCTCCGGCACCCCCATTGTGAGGATAGGTGGTTCAGAAAATGAATGAATGTAAATTGGTGGGAAAAAAAACATGATTGATTTGATTGATTTTTAATTTTTTGGGTAGTTTTGAGCCAAAATGCGTATTTAGTCGTTTGGTAAAGTCTAGCGTGAAAAACTACGGAAAATTTGTCGTATTTGGCTGTGCTGCATAGGCTCCGGCACCCCCCTTGTGAGGATAAGCGGTTCAGAAAATGAATGAATGTAAATTAGTGAAGAAAAAAACATGATTGATTTGATTGATTTTTTAAATGTTTTTGGTAGTTTTGAGCCAAAATGCGTATTTAGTCATTTGGTAAAGTCTAGCGTGAAAGACTTACGGAAAATTTGTCGTATTTGGCTGCGCTGCATAGGCTCCGGCACCCCCCTTGTGAGGATAAGCGGTTCAGAAAATGAAATGTAAATTGGTGGAGAAAAAAACATGATTGATTTGATTGATTTTTTTATTTTTTGGGTGAAAAAAATATGATTGATTTGATTGATTTTTTTTATTTTTTTTGGTAGTTTTGAGCCAAAATGCGTATTTAGTCATTTGGTAAAGTCTAGCGTGGAAAAACTACGGAAAATTTGTCGTATTTGGCTGCGCTGCATAGGCTCCGGCACCCCCCTTGTGAGGATAAGCGGTTCAGAAAATGAAATGTAAATTGGTGGAGAAAAAAACATGATTGATTTGATTGATTTTTTTATTTTTTGGGTGAAAAAAATATGATTGATTTGATTGATTTTTTTTATTTTTTTTGGTAGTTTTGAGCCAAAATGCGTATTTAGTTGTTTGGTAAAGTCTAGCGTGAAAAACTACGGAAAATTTGTCGTATTTGGCTGCGCTGCATAGGCTCCGGCACCCCCCTTGTGAGGATAAGCGGTTCAGAAAATGAAATGTAAATGGATGGAGAAAAAAACATGATTGATTTGATTGATCTTTTTATTTTTTGGGTGAAAAAAAACATGATTGATTTGATTGATTTTTTTATTTTTTGGTGAAAAAAAACATGATTGATTTGATTGATTTTTTTATTTTTTGGTGAAAAAAACATGATTGATTTGATTGATTTTTTATTTTTTTGGTAGTTTTGAGCCAAAATTGATTTTTAGTCGTTTGGTAAAGACTCGCGTGAAAAACGACATAAAATTTGTCGTATTTGGCCGCGCTAAAAAAGGGTTAAAAAGCAAATCAAATCGCGCAATTGGGGAAAAAGTTGTCGGTTTGCTAGCATGACGTCTGCGTCTCATTAGCATAATTGCGTCCACGGAGCCGAAGAAACCCACATGGTTTGTTCCGAGCACGCGGGAGAGACCACTGTGGCGGCGGATAAAGACGAGGGGGCGGGGCCTCGGGGAAAAAAAAGTCAGGAGACGCGCAGGAATGCGGCGTTCGCCGCTTTAACGCCGCTTTAATGAACATCCAAGCGCTCCGTTTTGTCCGCCAGTCATGTTGGCGGGCGGAAAAAAAATCAAATGGACACGAAAATATACGCGTGGTAAATGTGTCAAACTGCCGGCTGACCTTTGGCGAGCGCTCGCTTTCTTGACACGTTTTTGCTCGTAAAAGAAAAGAAAAAAAGGAGACATTTAGGCATGATTTAGTGAAGGAAGCTTTCAGATTTTTTGCTGTTGCTTCTCGCCGCGTTTTTACGGGTTTTTATTTATTTATTGGGTCAAGCCACGCCCCTTCAACGTGAAAGGGGTGCGGCTAGCTAGTCCAAAGTTTGCGTTAGCTTAAGTTATCGCCGTTTATGTGCTGTGGTAGTTAGTATGAGAGGGACATTGATATTGAAAAGACCCGTTGACGGCAATAGAAGTCCAATTGGTGTAAAGTGGGAGGGGCTAGAAGCGATTGGTCGATGATTGGAATACGTTAGAATGGGGTAAAGCTAATTAATATGGCAAACTGAGTTACAAATTAATGTCAGTCATTATAAGTAAAAAAAACAAAAACATCTCAAGGCATTATTATTTCATCTATTTAATTTAAATTTATAAAAGTGCTGCGTCATATTTGTGTATAAATACACAATACCTTCTCTGCCTTTTTAAAAAAAAATTCTTTTTAGCTATTTATTACTTCATATTTTATCAAAAAATGGACCTTTCACTGAATTACTTGAATTTATCTGAAAGATTTATATGTACTTATTTATATTATTGGCGATAGCGTTTACAGTAATCCCTCAAATATCGTGGTTAATGTAGACCAGACATGGCCGCAGTAATTGAAAAACTGTAAAGTAGGGTTACCCTTTAAAAATAAATAAATAAATAAAATCAAATTAAAAATAAATAATAATAATTTCAGTGCTAATAAGCGTGGATTTTCACATTTTAATGAACTTAAAAAATAAAGATAAAATAAAAAATAATAAAAATAAAAAAACAAAATGGGAAAAAAAAGTCCCTAAAAAATCTGCGATGTCGTGAAGCCGCAAAAGTTGAACCGTGAAATAGCGAGGGATTACTGTACTACAATTTGGTATCCAATGGGGGGGCGGGGCATCAAAATCTAGTCCCGTGGGCCACACCCCCTGTCCCATGAATGGGACTTTTGTTTTAATCATAATTGATTCACGAAAGAATTAAAGGTAGATGGCTGACCTGTCATAATTTTTTTTTTTAAATCATAATTGATGCACGAAAAGATGAAAGATGTCTGACCTGTGTGACTCCGGATGTGGACCCTCAGCGTCCCGTTGCTGGCAAACTTTTGCCCGCAGTACGGGCAGATCTTTTCCTTTTCGCCCGTGTGGGTCTGAAACGGAACATTTTGGGTTACGGCTCAGCCACCGGGACTCCGCGGACGCCATTTTGTGTCTGGAATATTTCCATTTTTTTTAGATTGTTTTTTAGGCCACTCTCCAGCTTGATGGAACATGGCATCGCTTAACATTTGGCATCATTTTGCGCGGGGGCAAAGTTGGCGTCCGGCGGCTCGTCGTCCGTCCGTCCGTCCGTCCGTCCCCCGTGCCGGGACCGCTTTGATCCGGATCCAGATCCGCTGTCCCGCGGCCGTTTAAAGTCCGCACCCCCCTCCCACCCCCCGGGGTGGCGTCCGGAATCGGTTCGGGGCCGGGCCGTCCCGCCGAGCTAATGGACGGGGCTGCCGTTTCCAATCAGGAGACCCGAGTGGGATCCCCGGCTTTTGTTCGGGGGGCCTCACCAGGTCCAGATGGAGGTTTTTGAGGGGTTTTTGACAGCCGTCAAACATTGCTACGACCAAAAAGCTTTTTTTTATGGCGGAAAGATTTATTTTATTTCAAGAAGGGCGGTCGTGTGGTTAGCACGGCGGCCTCGCAGTTCTGAGGTCGAGGGTTTGATCCCGGGTTCGCTGCTTCTCCGGTTGCCACCCACACCTCAAAAACATGCATGCTAGGCTAATTTTATGCTAAATCGTTCCTAGCGATGAGTGACCAACGATTTAGGGTGCCCATCGTTGGCTGGGATCGGCTCCAGCACCCCCTAGCTCTAAAATTTAACTATAGAATGTGATTTTTTAAATTATTTTTATTATTTAAAAGTGGAAATTTCAAGTCAACACATTTCAACTACAAATCCAAGTTTTTTTAAGGCCACTAAAGAAAAAAGTAGAAGTTTAATGATGAAATTAGGATTCAGATTTGAATTTTTCAAATTCATCTTTTTATGAGAGTACAAACAAATATTACATTTCCCATTCTGGGTGTGATGTGAAGTGATAATTCTGACTCTAATCTTGTAATTCCAAAACAAAGATTGTTTTTTTTATGTTTAATTTTGGCCTCCTTTTGTTCTTTTTTCCGCTAATCTTCCGTTAAAAAAAACCCCTGCATGTTTTATCACTGAAAAACTTTAATGGAGTAATTGAAACTAGAGTTTTATAGTAATCACTAATTAATTGGACCAAATACCGATCTTTTAAGTACCGTATTTTATGCACTATAATGCACCAAAACAGCCCCCCGACCCCACAAAAAAAGAAAAAAAAAATATCCTTCAAATCCAACGTGCCAATCTTTCTAGAGCACATGTGTCAAAGTGGCGGCCCGGGGGCCAAATCTGGCCCGCCGCATCATTTTGTGCGGCCCGGGAAAGTAAATGATGAGTGCCGACTTTCTGTTTTAGGATCAAATTCAAATGAATAGAAGTATAGATGTATATTAAATTTCCTGATTTTCCCCCTTGTAAATCAATAATTGTAATTTTTTTTAATCATTTTTTTCTGTGTTTTTAGTTCAAAAATCATTTTGTAAAATCTAAAAATATATTTTTTAAAAAGCTCAAATAAACATTGTTTTAGATCTCTAAAAAACGGAATATTCAGGTCTTTTAATCCAATTCTTTTAATCCATTTATTTAAAAAAAATCGAAATATTATATCTAAAATGGTCCAGCCCACGTGAAATCGAGATGATGTTAACCAACCCGAGTCTGACACCTTTGCTGTAGCGTATTGTCCGGACTATAAATCAGATTTTTTTTTCATTGTTTAGAAAAGTTGGAATGTGTTTGAATTGGAGTCAATGCCATTAGTGTACCGTATTTTCTGGACTATGAGTCGCATTTTCAAATCATTTTGTAAAATCTAAAAAATATATTAAAAAAAGCTCAAATAAACATTGTTTTAGATCTATAAAAAAACAGAATATTCAGGGCTTTTAATCCAATTCTTTTAATCCATTTATAAAAAAATATATCTAAATATTATATCTAAAATGGTCCGGCCCACGTGAAATCAAGTTGACGTTAAAGCGGCCCGCGAACCAACCCGAGTCTGACACCCTTGTTCTAGAATAAGACATTTTTTTAATTTGTATTTTTTAAAGCAAATAGTGATTCTGACCTTTTTGTGACTCTTGAGGACCGACGGCGTGACGAAGGCCTTCTCGCACAAGTCGCACTTGTACTTTTTGTGTCCGTCGTGCACCACCTGGATGTGCACGTTCAGCGTATCCTTGCGCTTGAAGGTGGCGTTGCACTGGTCGCACTTGAACGTCCGCTCGCCTGCGGGAACATATAAAAAAAACCTTTGTTTTTTTTGTTTAAATCCTTGTCAGAATTGTCATTTGGACTAAAAAAGGCCGTTGTTTGGGGGTCTTGTGTTGCAGCTTATGTAAATTTCAATTGACAGAATACAACAAAAAATTAATAGGTCACCATCGTGCTTCCTGCAGCAACGTTTTTTTATGATTTTATTGATTGTTTATAGCAAAAACGTCTCGTTGCATTGACGCTAGCTAGCTCGTTGCTAACGTGTAATATGCAACATCATTAAAAACCCAGTGGGAATTAGCCTAGGTGTTAAAATAACTTCATTTTCTGTAGCGTGTATCCGTACAAGGGCCATGGGGGGTGCCGGAGCCGTTCCCAGAATCGGTCGCCGGCCAATCGCAGGGCAAAATGAGACAAACAAGTGAACACTCATATAGCTAGGGGCAGTTTAGCGACAATACGATTAGCCTAGCATGCATGTTTTGGGAGGGAATCAAAGTACCCAAAGAAAACCCACTCAGGAAGGTCAGAAGATTGAACCCTTGAACTCAGAACTGTGAGGCGGATGTGCTAACCACTATTCCACCGGCTAGGGACAATTTAGCATACAATTAGCTTAGCAAGTTTTTTTGGGGGGATGTGGGAGGAATCAGGCGTACCCGCAGAAAACCCACACGGGTACAGGGAGAACATGCAAACTGTAAACAGGATGGCCCAAACTCGTTATTGAACCCGCGATCCTAGAACTGCGAGGCGGACACACTAACCACTCGTCCACCGTGCCACCTTTTAGTTGTCGTTTTTCTCCAGAAATTGAATTGTTTTTATCGGATAAATGGCAAATACCATTTGTTTCTGGATTGTTCTCGATTCACCACGTAAAAGAAAGTCACCCAGTCGGTTGTTTTGATCAAAAACTGATTTTAGCGTGAGAAGTGAGGCTGTAAAATGATGATAATTCCATTTTTTGAATGCTTTGCTTGGAGAGTGAAACGTGTAAATGATGACGAGCGAGTCCTTACTGTTGTGGATGAGTAGGTGGCGCTGTAGAGAGAAAGGCGTACGAAAAAGGGCTTTGCACTCGTCACACTGGAACGGTCGCTCCTCCGAATGAGTCTACAAAAAGTGGACAATTGTTTATGATGTTTAGATTACATTAGATTAGATAACTTTATTCATCCCGTATTCGGGAAATTTCATTGTCACGGTAGCAAGAGGATGAGAATACAGACACAGGAAAAGACATTTTAGACATAAATAAATAGGTAATAAATAAGTTAATTTATATATATATATATATATATGTAAATATATATATATATATATATATATGTAAATATATGTATATATATGTAAATATGTGTATATATATGTAAATATATATATCTATATATATGTGTGTAAATATATATATGTGTGTATATATGTATATATATAAATATAAATATATATATATATAAATAAATATGTATATATATAAATAAATATGTATATATATAAATAAATATGTATATATATATGTGTATATATGTGTATATATATGTGTATATATATGTGTATATATGTATATGTATGTATATATATATATATGTTAATCGGACAAAAATACGACAAATGAATCCATGATTAAAATAAAGTTTTCATTTAAATGCTTTCTTTAAAGATTTATGATCACTTAAGTTGTTAGGAACATCTATAGTCGTAGTAGTAGTAGCACATATGCTAATATCCATTAGCCTTTCTTTGACATTTATAACATAATGTTAGCATTGGGGTGGCGTCATTCCTGCCAATCTCTCCCAGTCTTAAAGGATTGGACGTCTATAATTATTCAATTCATCAGGAAAAAAATAAAATGATTGGTTTTAAGCTTGATAATTATTGTAACAGCTACGCTAATTAACGCTCAGCTTCTAAGACGTTTCACATTATATGTTAGCACGATGCTAGCCGGCCTTTTGAAAGTTGAATTTTTGGGGGGGGGCGGGGCTTGGGGGGGATTTTGGGGTATTCGGGAAATTTCTTGGTGTCTTGCGCGTACCTTTTTGTGGTTTTTGTAAACGTTTCGGTGTGCAAACTCCTTCCCGCACAGTTTGCACTTGTAAGGCTTGTCCTCGCTGTGGATGATTTTGTGCGCCGTCACTTGGTCCAAACGTTTAAAGGAGCGGCTGCAGATCTCGCATGTGTACGGACGCTTTTCTGTCCGTCAAAGGGGGTGAAAAATATTAATAATAATTCATATTTTTGTGAAAAATGTGAAAAAAAAACTCACCCGAGTGTGTGATCATGTGACGTTTCAGCTGATTGGTGGAGATGAATTTTTTATCGCAGGCGTGGCAGTCGAATATTTCGTGAACCTGCCCGGCAACAAAAAAATAGTTGTTGTTTTTTGCAGGGGATTATGGTAATTTTTAACACCAGTACATGCATGATTTTGTTTAATTCATATTTTTTATTTTTGTGTGGATTTTAATCTTAATCATTTTTGACATAAAGAGAATATTTATAGGAATAAGTCATGCTTATTTTCATTATTTTTTTTTTTCATATTGAGCATCTGCATTATCGCAGGCGTGGCAGTCATATTTCATAGACCTGCCCGGCAACAAAAAATAGTTTGTTTGTTTTGCAGGGATTATGGTAATTTTTAACACCAGTACGTGCATGATTTTGTCAAATTCATATTTTTTTTTTTTATTTTTTTTGCGGGGATTTTAATCTTAATCATTTTTGACATAAAGAGAATATTTAAAGGAATAAGTCATGCTTATTTTTATTCATTTTTTTTCATATTGAGCATCTGCATAATTATATAGGGAATAAAAAGTTGAGTAATAATACAAATACGTAACTAAAGTCTATAATCTATAAATATTGTTTTATGTCGTCACTTGCATTTCTAAACTAAAAATAAGTATATCATTAATAAATAAATAAAAATCATTATTTTATAAATGATAATTTATAAACAGTATACAGTATATAAAGGATATTAAATGTATTTTACATAACTATATAGTCATAATTTAACTCAAGTGATTAAAAAATAATGATCCCCCCCAAAAAAGATCATATAATTAATAAGTAATCATTTGAAATATTTGCTTCTTAAGTCATTTATCATCTTCATGACTCATTAATTTTATCTATGAATTTCATATTGAAATGATGGTCAAAAATGTTACCTTTCTGTGCTCTTGCAAATTGAGCGATGACGAGCACTTCCTGTTACAGATGCTACATGTCAGTTTCCTTCGCGCGCTCCCTAAAAAATAAAAGAAAACATTTTCAATGGAAAATTAGGAAATATAATATACATCTATACTCTTCATTTTAATTTGATCCTAAAACAGAAAGTCAGCACTCATCCTTTACTTTCTCGGGCCGCACAAAATGATGCAGTGGGCCAGATTTGGCCCCCGGGCCGCCACTTTGACACCTGTATTCTAAAAAAATACAGCAGTATTTACCTCAACTAAATGGAATAAATGACAATAATAGAATAATTTTTAACACTTTTAACAACAAGCTTGGTAAAATAAAAGATCCAAAGTCGTATTAAAAGGTTGTCAATTTGCAGTGTTTTTAGCTATCGCGCTCACATCGCTCGCGTCTGTCTGAAATACTTCCCGCCCGAGACCACAGCGGCCGGGGAGGCCAAATCTCAGCTCAATCACCCCGCCATATCAAAGTCCTCCATCTGGCCTACATCCTGCTCTAAATAGTCAAATTAGGTGGAGCCCAGAAGGTGCCGCCGCCGCCGCCGCCGCCGCCTCGGCGCAATTACGTGCTAATTAGAGGCGCGCGGCTACCGGAGGAGTTGTAAAAAAAAAAATGGCGGCGTTGGCGACCTGTGTGCACGTTGCCTTTATGTTTCTTCAGGGCGTCCTTGCTCTTGAAGCGCTTGCCGCAGCTCTCCTCTTTGCAGATGAAGCGGGCGTCGCCTTTGCACGCCTCCTTGTGCTGCTCGAAACTGAAACGTAAACAAAAAAGATGGTGCCGAAATCGGAGGTGTCGGTTGCAAAATCGGGCCCCGTGTTCCGTTTTAGCGTGATGTGATGTTTAAAGGCGGTGGGAAAGGGGAGCGTGTCAAAAAAATGTAAAGTACGGCACTCATTTTGTTGGAAAAGCAATATTTGGGATTCAGATTTGACTGTTTGAAGCAACTATTTACAGTAATCCCTCAAATATCGCGGTTTCACGACATTGCAGATTTTTTCTGGGGGATTTTTTTTGGTAAGTTCATAAAAATGTGAAAATCCACGCTGAAACTCGCAAGCGGAAGCCACTCCCCCTTGGTACTAGAACTTAGCAATGAAGTAAAAAAAATGTTTTAAATAGGGGTGACCCTAATTCTCGTTTTATTGTTAATCCTGTGATAAACGAAAAACCGCCAATTAGGGTCACCCCGATGTAAAACAATTTTTTATTATTATAATTTTTTACTTCACAGTGCTATGTCTGGTCTACATTAACCGCGATAATCGAGGGATTACTGTCCTTGTCATTCCACTCTAAACAAGGCATCTGGGAACGCCCACTTTTTAGGGCACAGGTGTCAAAGTGGTGGCCCGGGGGCCAAATCTGGCCCGCCATATATTTTTGTGTGGCCCAGGAAAGTAAATGATGAGTGCCGACTTTCTGTTTTAGGATCAAATTCAAATGAAGAGTATAGATGTACATTAAATTTCTTGATTTTCCCCCTTTTAAATCAATAATTGTAATTTTTTAAATAAAAAAAATCTAAATATTAGATCCAACCCGAGTCTGACACCCTTGTTTTAGGGCATTCTGGTTGTGACATCACAACCAGAATTAATGATAGGTTCATTCTGGATGTGTGATCATCTTTATGTTTTCTTTTTTTAATGGGCGGGGCCAAATGAATAGTCAGTCATTGTTCTCAAATGTCATGACTACGTTTTTTTCTGTATTTTTTGAAGGATTTGTGTGCAAAATGTGCTCTGTTATTATTTTGAAGTCACTTGCCAAAGGTGCTATGAAAACGGCTTTGGCTCCGCCCACTGAAAATCTTGAAACAGACGATGATGTCACACCCAAAATGACTTGCAGTTAGGTTTTACAACCCATAATTTAAGTTTAAAGGACTACCTGGATTCTGAGCTGAAGGTGCTGTTGCATAAAGAACACTGGTGCGGCGCTTTGGAGTCGCCCGACGGGCTCAGCGAATCGGAACAGTGCAACACGCTGGGGAAAAAAATAAGTTTTAAAAAATTTAAACAAAGAAAAAAATATATCACGCATTTTCCGGACTATAAGTCGCACTTTATTTCATAGTTTGGCTGGTCATGTGACTAATACTCAAGTGCCATTTTATTTTTTTCTCCCAAAACGACAACCCATATAATATATATATATATATATATATAGTAAATTATTTTTTTATTATAATTTTTTTATTATATTTTTATTATTATTTTTATTATCATTGTTTTATTATTATTTAACTATTATTTATTTATATTTATATATTTTATATTTACATTTATATTTTTATATTTTTATATTTATATATATTTATATTCATTTATATATTTATTATTTAGATTATTATATAGATAATTTAAAAAAATGATTGTAATTGTCTGAGGCGCCCGAGTGGTTTACCCCCCACAGTTCTGGGTTCGATCCCACATTGGTCCTCACTGTGTAGAGATTGCATGTTCTACCCGGGCCTGAGTGGGTTTTCTCTGGGTACTCCGGTTTCCTCCCACTACAAAAAACATGCACGCTAGGCTAGTTGTATGCTAAATTGTCCCTAGCTATGACTCATTGACTATTTGTCTACTCCTGCCCCGTGATTGGCCAACCAGAAATTCCGGGCATCCCTCACCTAGTGCCCTTCGTTAGCTTAGGTCGGCTCCAGCACCCCCACCCCCCCTGTGAGGATAAGCGGCACAGAATGAAATGACGGAATGATTTGACTGGTGCGACTTATAGTCCGAAAAAATCACATGAATTTTTAAAGCTTGAAAACATAACAAAAACTAGCAATGACGAACGGGATCCCGGTTCGAACCCCTCGCGGTTTGAACCCACTGTCGCTGCAGCGCTTGCTTGACGGGGAACTTCTTGCCGCAGGTCCTGCATTTGAAGTCCTTGTCGTCGGTGGCGGGTCTCTGGTGGAGACTCTGAAGGTGGGCGGCCAGGATCTCCTCGCTGGGGAAGCTACTCTCGCAAAGCAGGCACGGGTGGTCCTCCTTCTTGATGGCTGCCTCTGGGGGCGCAAATACACTGTCAATTTCAAACGAGGAGGAACAGGTAAAGCATTTTCTCGGGGTTCAAAATGAAGGTGATGTTGCGTTATTGTCGCTCTATGATTGGCCGAGGAGTCCAAATATTCACCCAATTTCAAAATGGCCTCCCCCAAAAAATGAGCACTATGACAACGTTCGCTTGTTTTTTGTTTACACCAAATTTGTGAATTAAAATGATTTAAAGCGGCCCAGCGGACTCGCAGTTCTGGGGTCGTGGGTTCGATGCCAGGTGGGGCCTCACTCTATAGCAAGGGTGTTGGTTCGCGGGCCGCTTTAACGTCAATTTTATTTCACGTGGGCCGGACCATTTTAGATATAATATTTAGATTTTTTTTAAATAAATTGATTAAAAGAAGTGGATTAAAAGCCCTGAATATTCCGTTTTTTATAGATCTAAAACAATGTTATTTTAGCTTTTTTAAATATATTTTTTATTTTACAAAATGATTTTTGAACTAAAAACACAGAAAAAATGGATTAAAAAATGACAATTATTGATTTAAAAGGGGGAAAATGAAGAAATATAATATACATCTATCATTTTAATTTGATCCCAAAACAGAAAGTCGGCACTCATGATTGACTTTCCCGGGCCGCACAAAATGATGCGGCGGGCCAGATTTGGCCCCCGGGCCGCCACTTTGACAAATGTGCTCTATAGAGTTTGCATGTTCTCTCCGGGCTTGCATGGGTTTTCTCTAGGTACTCCAGTTTCCTCCCACATTCCAAAAAAACATGCATGCTAGGCTAAGCTAGCGGGTTGAACACTCTAAATTGCCTAACCTGAGCTATGATTGGTTGCCTCTTTTCTCCCTGTGCCCTGCGATTGACTGGCCAACAATTCAGGGTTTTCTCCGGGTACTCCGCTTTCATCCCAAAAACATGCAGGCTAGGCTAGGCTAATTGTATGCTAACTTGTTCCTAGCTACGATCAATTGGTTGTCCTTTGTCTCCTCGTGCCTTGCGATTGGCCGGCCACCGATTCAGGGTGTCCCCTGCCTTGTACCCGTAGATGAATGGGATCGGCTCCAGCACCCCCCGCGACCCTTGTGGGGATAAGCGGTTGAGAAAATGCATGTTTTTGTCCCAAATCGTGAAGTCATTTTTGCCAACACGTGTGGCTTCAAAGTGCATTGTTGTGATGTCATCAGAAGGCGCGACAGGCCCCGCCCCTGAACACATGA
Source organism: Stigmatopora argus (assembly GCF_051989625.1). Taxonomy (NCBI): domain Eukaryota; kingdom Metazoa; phylum Chordata; class Actinopteri; order Syngnathiformes; family Syngnathidae; genus Stigmatopora; species Stigmatopora argus. Next base: position 18,028,466 of record NC_135394.1, read on the forward strand.
TTTAACCCAAGTAAATCGTTTTAGCGCCGTTTAACAGCCGTTTACCCATTTCCATCAGGCGCCTGGCCTCCTTTCCGCCATCTTCCTCGTCCTTATCCGGTTCTTCAACTTCTTCTTCCTCCTCCTCCTCTTCCTCCTCCATGTCGCTGTCCAGGAAGCCAATCAGGAGCTCCGTGTCCGTCTCGATGTCGTCCACCGCCAAGTAGAAGATGTTCTCGCCGTCCTGAAAATCAAAGGTGGGTTCGCAAATTAATATTATCTTTATATTATAATTAATAAATACATGCATTTTCAAAAAACAAAGAAAATAGATCACTTTTTTAATATTTTAAATATATTAATTTATTATTATTATATTATTTTATATATTATATATTTTTGTAAATATTTTAAATATATTAATTAATTTATTATTATTCTATTATTTTATATATATTATATATTTTTGCAAATATTTTAAATATATTAATTAATTTATTATCAATTTATTTATTATTAATAATTATTACTCTATTATTCTTATATATATATACAATATATATATTTCTAATATTTTAAATATATTAATTTATTTATTAGTAATAATAGTTAGTATTATATTATTGTATATATATTATATATAATTATTAATAAATATAATATTTAATATATTAAAATAGATATAATATATCTATATAAAATTATATTTGATTACTAATCAAATTATCGAATTATGTAATATATAGTTTAAATAATTTTAAAGTCAAATTAAATTGAAGTTAATTTATTACTACCTAAAAATATTTTTGGTTGAAACGTCGCCAAAAGTAACAGAAAAATCAGCAAAAACGACTTTAATAAACAAAAATTCATCTCAAAATGGATTGGACGTCTAACGCCGTCAATGGCAGGGAATGAGTCATTTCCTCCATTTTTTTCCACGTTAATTCCCGCCCCCAAATTCTCCCCGAATCTTTTTTTTTTTGCTAAAAGCAGACATTCTCATGTGTCTGTAACGAGGAGATGAACCCTCCAAAATGAGGGTTAAAAAAAAGGTCAAAAAGGTACACATCCCCAACAGCCCGCGTGATTGGTCGCCTAAAGGTCACCCAAAAGCTCTGCCTTTCGTCAGCGCCGACATTTATCGGAGCGCTTTCTTCTTCTTAATCGTTATTTATGCCAAATTGGAAGAAGACCTTCCGTTTGGACAAAATGGAGGTCGATTAGCGTGATGACTGCCGTTGACATCCTTGACTAAATCTGCCTTTTTTATGGCTTTAATCTGGTGAATTTTGACCTCAGTTCACATGGCCATTGTATACACTTTGGAACTTTTTGTAATACTTTCTTTTACAGCTTGCGTGGGTTTTATCCGGGTACTCCGCTTTCCTCCTAAATCCTAAAAATGTTTTTCAGGACGAAACATTGATTTTTTTTCATAGTTTGATGATTATATATGTTATTTTTTTTCTCTTACACCACCAATAGCCTGTTATTTTGTTTTTTAGGCTATAATTTTCTAAAAAACTTAAGTTAACATTTGCATATTTAGCCCGTTGTTGCCCATTTTGCTATGTTACGTCAATGTATGTTTGATCTTGGTTTCTGACCCCCCAAAAAATGACCCCCTCCAAAATGCCACTTATACACCAGTTTCATTTATGTATTTATTCAATTATTTTTCTTTACATTGTGTATTTTTAAGATGGTGCGACTTATAGTCCGACAAATACGGTACAAAATGTAAGTGTCACCGTTCCACGCGACTACAAAAAAAAAACACACCCGCGTCTGTTCTGCTTCAAAACAGGAATTTCAAAGAAATATTTCCTCTCTCTTTAATTAATTATTTTTTTCTCCCCCAAAAAGAACGTCCGGCACCACAAATTCTTTCCACAAATACTTTCTTTTTCCCACATGACGTTATGTAACTTTCTTGTTGTCAACTCAGGTAAAAACGACCCTCATAATGTTATAACCGTTTGTTCGCTAACCCGTTGTTGCTAACCCATTTCAGCGATGAATATGACAACGCAAGGGGCCATTTTGGGGGGGGTTTGGGAGGGGCGACATTTTCCAGATCTTCCCGTTGGTTCTTCAAGTCTGGGTTGCGTCTGTCTCACATTGACAGAATTGTCCCGAAAGCACCCCTTTGAAATCTTTCCCTCCGACCGCTTTGGCTTGAAAGATGAACCGTCACCCCCGGTCGGACTTCACAAGTAAAGCTTTTCAACAGGAAGATTATTTTTCAAAAAATCTACCCCAAAAAATTGAAAATCAGGGGTGTCTAAATCAGTTTGGTTGGCGGGACCAGATCTAAAGTGGGCCGGACCACAAAATGGGAACCGCCATTGATGGCGTCAATCATCCCATCCATTTTGATTGGGACGTTGGTTCATTCGCCCCTCCCAGTCGCAATGATTGGACATCTAGCGCCGTCAATGGCGCTGAAAAAAATGAGCATCCAAACCCAGTTTAAGTGAATTGGACCTCAATGGCAGCCATTTTGTGTCAATTGTCTATTTTTCGTACAGCTTCTCCCAGAAACTTCTTTGTCAGTTTCATCTATGCAGAGGCAAACATCTTAACGCGCAATTTGAATCTGTGTGAGTCTTGATCATTTTATTATGATTTTTTTTTTGTAGATGATCATTTTATTATGATTTTTTTGTAGATGATCATTTTATTATGATTTTTTTGTAGATGATCATTTTATTATGATTTTTTTGTAGATGATCATTTTATTATGATTTTTTTGTAGATGATCATTTTATTATGATTTTTTTGTAGATGATCATTTTATTATGATTTTTTTTGTAGATCTTTTTTTTTGTAGATCATTTTATTATGATTTTTTTTGTAGATCTTTTTTTTGTAGATCATTTTATTATTATTTTTTTTGTAGATGAGAATTTCCTATTGTGGGATTCATACCTTATGACCATAACTGGGATTTTGGGTTGCCAAATCATCATAATAATCCGGATGTTAACAATACTCGGGATACGCCGCAACAATTTTGGAGCGTTATTGTCTGACATTACTTATTAAAATGCTATTCGATAGCTTCTATGTGTGGAAAAACGGACCTGAATGGCCGCCAGGTTCTTCTGCTCCTGCGACGGCGCCTGGTGGACGAAACGTAGCCAGTTGGCGTAGCGAGGGTTGCTAGCGTCCAGGATGTACAGGACGTCGCCCTTTGTGCCCCGGACCTGCAAAAAAACAACAACCTGTATTCATTTTCTGAACCGCTTATTCTCACAAGGCCGTGGGGGGGTGCTGGAGCCTAGCCCGGCGGACTTTGGGCACCAGGCGGGATGGAATCAAATAAAAGTCAAACCTCCGAAATGTTCACTGACCTCCCACATGAGTCGGGTGTCGGAGCTTTCGTCCAGCTCGCACGGCAGCTTCTTTTCGCCAGCGAAGGGCCCGAATTTTTCTCCCTTTGAAGGCAAATTTGAAGGAAAATTTGAAATACTTCTGTTCTCTTTAAACAGATCATCCGAATCCAGTTTACAAAAAAGGGGATCATTAGCTCCTCTCGACGGCGATAGATGTCCAATCCATTTTGACTGCGAGGGATGGCAGCAAACGATGTCAAAGGCAGCTAACCTTGAAGGTATGACTATAAATCTGTTTAATTAACTTTTAAAAATCACTGTTTTACCGTTATTGTTAATTTAGAAAACACAACATTTCTCTCTTTTGTATTGTTACAAGTTTAATGATGAAATTACAAAGTTCCAACTTTCAAGGCATGACCTTAAATCACTCTTTACCGTTATTTTTGATATAGAAAACACAACATTTCTCCCTTTTGTACTGTTACGAGTTTAATGAGGAAAATACAAAGCACTAACCTTCAAGGTATGACCTTAAATTACTCTTTACCGTTATTTTTAATATAGAAAACACAACATTTATCCATTTTGTATTCTTCCGACTTTAATGATGAAAATACAAACCCCCCGCCCGGTATTAGTTTGTCCCACAAATCCACGTAACACGTGAACTCACCTTCGCACTTCCCACATTACAGGCAGGGGGGCGTGGGAGACACAAACGTCATCTTCCACCCCCTTTTTAAAAACATATTTATATATTTGTTTCTCTTTTTCCCTAAATTCTACCTGATTTCAACCCAACAAGATGTTCCGTAAGTCGCTTTATGTGCACTTTACACGGTGTTGTTGACATGTCACCTATATTTGAAATGAACTCGACCAACGTGTAGCGGGAAAACATGGAGGTGGGAGGGAAAAAAAAGTTGTGTTGCTACGTGGCAATTTACGTCACAATTGTTCGCGTTTGACAGCGGCTTTAAAAGTGGGGGTTCGAGGGGGGCTCAATAAGACCAATTGGTCAAAGTTCCGAAGCGGAAAACCCACCTTTTTGACCCGCCGAGCTGTAAATAAACCGATTCCATCCTGGACTTTTGACGATTGCAGGGAGAATCTGTCCGGCACGTACATCCCCAACATGATTTTAAAAAAAAAATGGAAAAAAGTGCTCAAAATGGACGTCGGAAATTTGCCTGGCACTCCGTTATAGGCGAGGGATCATTTTCGGCTTGCGGTTCGGAGCCTGGTCTTGACGGTCCAGGTTTGGGGTCTCGGTCCGCCGCCAGGTTGGAATTGTTGCTATTCGGCTGCTGGAAGGAAAGGCAATCGGAGCTTTGTGATTGGTTCAAAAAGTTTGTAACCGGAAGCGCCGGATCCAATGCGGACTCAGGAAAATACATTCAATGTTCTGCGAAGCAATTTAAATTAAGACAGTTAACTCTAGGATAAGTGACTTGTTATTATTATTATTATTATTTTTATACACTTTTATCAATTAACCCTTTTTATCGCAAGTAACTCTTTTTGGTCATTAAAAGAATCCAATTTGTAAAAATTATATTAATATAGTTACTATACATCCATTCATTTTCTGAACCTCTTATCCTCACAAGGATCATGGGGTAGTTATACATGTATAAATGAATATATGTTAATATAAGCCAAATTAATTAAATTAAAATGAATAAAAAAGAAATACAACATGGTTACAGCCCCTATTGGATGTCAATTATCATTTTAAAAAGGGCAAAAATGGCTTGTTTTTGTTTTTTTATGGAGTTGCCGGTGGCCATCTTGGATTGGGCAACCATGGTGGAAAACAAGATCTCCAAAAAGTAAATATTGCACAATTTCAGTACGTCATTTTAGTGCCGTTTAACAGTTTACCAAAATGGATTCCGCTTCCCAAGTCGCCATGTTTCTTTGCGTGTGTCACGTGACGGATGGAAAACAGGTGTGTTTGGTTTGTCGTTATCCCACGCACGCCGACTGTGGACACCGATGTCAATTAAAAGCGGACATCTTCACGCCAGATGGACGTTGTTCAAAAAGTCTTTGTTTGCGGCGACTTCCTGCCGTGACAGCGCTCCGTTAAATGGAGCCGCCTTGGATGACCTCGGTTAATTTTTTTGGAGTTGTTTACGTCCCGGTGGAATTTAGTTTGGTAGGCGTGAAGGCATTCTAGTTCAGTCCAAATGAATTGGACGTCTATTGCCGTCATTGGCAGCGACTGAGTTAACAATATTCTGGGGGAAATTTTGCTAGCAACCTGTTGCTTCATTTATTTATCTTTCTGTCTGTCTGTCTGTCGAGATAGATCAAGATATATCGGGGTAGACATATCGGGGTGGATATATCGGGGTGGATATATCGGGGTAGATATATAGAGATATATATCTCTACCTCGGTCACAGTCTGCAGAAGTTCCCCATCTTGTGGAAACTTCCTGTGTGTGGTTCCAGTTTTTGTCCAACTTTACGTCTTTTGAGTGTGTATCCGTTTTTGCTACCGCAACCAAAATGGCGCCGTTCAAGTGCCAGCCGAATACGGGATGAATAAAGTTATCCAATCCAATCCAATATTTATTCATGTAAACAATGACACCTGTTTAAAATGATTCTTTAATTCTTGCGGGATTCAAAGTATCAAAGTACTGGGACACCCCTAGTGGCCATATTATGAAATTATCGTTATCTTGAGCCTCAAATCGTATATATTTTTTGTCAATTTTTTTTTTGCGTACTTAAGAGTACATGACGCTATTTTTGTTAAATACGGGCATCCAATTTCCGCCGTCCAAATGACAGACTTGACCCATTTTTCTCATAAAACCGGCCTACCCGAACCACTTCGCCACCGCAGGTCGAACAAATGGACAAAACAGACGCGAGAGCCGTATCGGTCTCTTAATTAAAGACGTTCCCCGACCGGACCGTCCGGCGACGGCTAGCGTTTCCCGCGCCAAAAACGACACGAAGCGGCGGGGGAGGAGATTCAGACTCGAGCAAATATTTTCTCTGGAGGGAAAAACCTCCCGTTTGGCGCAGGCACAAATGCTTCCATAGACTATTTTCCAAAATGATGGTAATCCCCCCCCCCACCCCGCTCCCCGCACCCCCTCAAACCTGATACCACCACATCCGCCCCACCCCCGCGCCGCTTCGCCTCCCTATTTCAAGGCCAAATGGAGCGTTTCCTGAAGCCGCGAGGTCATCCCGTGTTTTGTTTGGACAGAGAAGTTCAGCATGAGACATGACGTGACGATTATACATGTCCAATTCATTTAAACTTGATGGGTCGGCATAGGGGTGTGCCAATATATTGAAATTGTGATACTCTGTACCCCAAAAGGTGATGGAAATGCCCCCATACATATTGTTTTAAAATCAAAAGAACCAAAAGGTTGCTAGCAAAACTTTCTACTAGAAAAGTGTCTATGTTAACTCAGTCACTGCCATCGACAGCACTAGACGTCCAATCATTTGTGACTGGAAGGGGGCGAATGTCCGGTCACTCCCATTCAAAATGAATTGGACGTTTAGTGCCGTCAATGGGAATGAAATCGGAGTATTAAAAGCCTGTCTTCCCTAGTTTGGATGGATTTATTTGGTCACTTCCTGTTGATTTTAGGTCACTGGGTATTTGTTTGGGGACACTCCTGCATCACTTCCTGTTGATTTCCAGTCATTGTTATTAAATTGGGACATTCCTGCATCACTTCCTGTGAATTTCAGGTCACTGGCTATTTGTTTACGGACATTCCTGCATCACTTCCTGTTCATTTACCCAAAATGAATGAGAAAGTAGCTGTACATGCCCCAAAATCAACATGAAGTGACCCAAAATGCCCCCAAAATCAACAGGAAGTGACCTAAATGCCCCCCAAATCAAGAGGAAGTGACCCAAAATACCCCCCAAATCAACAGGAAGTGACCCAAAATACCCCCCAAATCAACAGGAAGTGACCCAAAATACCCCCAAATCAACAGGAAGTGACCCAAAATCCTCCAAAATCAACAGGAAGTGAGCCCAAATCCCCCCAAATCAACAGGAAGTGACCCCAAATCCTCCAAAATCAACAGAGAGTGACCCAAAATACCCCCCAAATCAACCCCAAATAACAGAATATGACTTGAAAGGCCCAACTGTAACTCAGTGGCTGCCATTGACGACCATTTCTTTTTAAATGGGCAGGATGGCAGTAAATAAAATTTGATTGGGCGCCAACTTGTTATAAACTCATTTCAATTCACCCAAAAAAAGCTGTTTTTCTCTTTATTAGTTCATTAAATAACGTCAAATGATTTCCTGACTTGTCGCTAATTGTTCTATAGCTATATTGTATTGTATTGCCAGTTGCGCGGGGGTTCCCGCCTTTAGCGCTATCCGCCTTTATCGGGGTATTTTCCTGGCTTGTCCGCGACACTCCCCGGAAGCTCCTCCCCATTATTGCGGGACAACTGGAGTTTAATGGAAGCCAGGCGGCGGGAGTCATTTCCTCCCTGTGGGAAGCGCTTGATTGACGCTAAGCTAGCCAGAATTTATTTTGAAAATATTCACAAGTTCCGCTAAAACAAATGTTTCTCTGTGATGTCACCGTTTTTTTGGGTTGGAAAAAACCAAGGTTTCCTACCTATTGATCTTATGAAGTGTGCGTTATTTTAAGGATTCTACAAAAGTTAGGTGGAAAAAAAATTGCTAATGCTACCAGTGCATCTCTAAAATTGGGGTTTTACGGCAATTATAGTGAGTTTCAATGACCCGTGCTGGAACGCGAACAGGAAGTGGTTCAGTGCAGCTATTTTGAGAATAGAATTCTGACATGGACTTTTTGGGTACCTTATTTTGATAGACGTATTCCCCAATTTTTATGTTAATTGGTTGAACTGGATCATATTTCTTAGCTTTCCATAGCTCATTATGTCACAAATGGCTATGCCCCCTTCAAAATGGCCGACCTATCATTCAATTAAGGCTTGGGTCTTTTAGTCTTTTCTATTCATCTCCCTGTTATTAAATTGGTCTTTTTTTAAAAGACTTTTCTGATAGCATTATGCAGTGAGGCATGGCCCCTTTGAACCAAAATGGCCGACTTCCTGTTCAGTTTCAGTCTTTGAAATTTTATTTCTTCATCTGGTTAAAATATACACACCCACCAAATTTCTTGTCAACGGTTAAATCATCGTCAGGGACTACTTTTTTATTAAAAATCTGGGTTATGCGTCCAATAAACAGGCTAATATCTTACTTAAATAATTGACATGGTCTTTAATGACCTACATTACCCTCGATCGTTAAAATGGCGATCATCTTTCATTTGGATTTGACTTTGGCGGAAAGAACACGACACCCGAGTTGACACGAGGATTACGTCTTCTATATTTAGTGTTTATGTACACGTATATTGGCAGGACAACTGTACACGGAACAAACATACACACACACACACACACACACACTCACATACACACATTGATACAGTGATTAAAAACACATCTCCAAGCAAAGTACACAGTTACAAGAAAGAGATTACACAAAGGAATGTCGTAGTAACACTTGAGAGAGAGAGAGATAAAGTAGAAAATAATTTAAAGTCCTGGTACAACACAATGGCGGCTCGGCAGCGTCCTCGATTGGCCGGGGCGGTCCGTCGTGGCGTTTTCAATTGGGAATCGAAAAGGAAAAAGCGACCGGTCATCGGAACGGGTGGAAATGTTCCGTTTACAAAATGGCTGCCGTCGACAGTCATGGGGGAAAAGTGTGGCTCTCTTTTCCTGCTTACAAAGGGAATTGTGGGGTAACTGAAACAAAATGGAGGAACACTGTAAGATAGCAAGCATGTTTGGACTTGATGATTGACAATGTGTCAAATCAATCAGCCACTTTTTGTTTTTTTTCATTCCTGATAGTCACGCGGTGACCCCGAAAGTCTAATTTGGCCAAGAAGAATCGGGCAATATGCAAATTCCCAAAGTCTCGCAAAAGAAAATGACTTCCATCAGCAATGCTCTCTGTTAGCGATAACGTTAGCGGCTAAAATATAACAATCACCACACAATTCTGTTGTTTAGCCTTAAGAATAGGAGTGGAGACTTGGGCTAGCATTGCTAACTTCATTCATCGGTAGATACTGGATGTTAACATGCAGAAATGGTTGGATGACATTAGCTGTTAACGTTAGCTAGTCAGAGGCAGGTATGATGTAGCCGCTAATGTTTGTGAATTAGTCGCAGGTATGATGTTAGCCGATAACGTTAGCGAATCAGACGGAGGGTGTGACATCAACTGCTAACGTTAGCTAGTCAGACGCGGGGTGTGATGATAGCCGCTAATGTAAGCGAGTCAGACGCATGTATGACGTTAGCCGCTAACATAAGCAAGTCAGATGCAGGTATGACATTAGCTGTGAGCATTAGCTAGTCAGATGCAGGTATGATGTTAGCCGTTAACGTTAGCTAATAAGACGCAGATATGACGTTAGCCGTTAACGTTAGCTAATAAGACGCAGATATGATGTTAGTTGTTAACGTTAGCTAGTCAGACGCGGGGTGTGATGTTAGCCGCTAATGTTAGCGAGTCAGATGCAGGTATGACAATAGCTGTGAGCGTTAGCTAGTCAGATGCAGGTATGATGTTAGCCGTTAACGTTAGCCAGTCAGACGCAAGTATGACATTAGCTGTGAATATTGGCTAGTCACATGCAGATATGATGTTAGCCGTTAATGGTTAGCTAATAAGACGCAGATATTACGTTAGCCGTTAACGTTAGCTAGTCAGATGCAGATGTGACGTTAGCCGTTAACGTTTGCTAGTCAGATGCAGGGTATGACGTTAGCCGTTAACGTTTGCTAATCAGATGCAGGGTATGACGTTAGCTGTTAACGTTAGCTAGTAAGACGCAGGTATGACGCTAGCCGTTAACGTTTGCTAGTCAGCTGCAGGGTATGACGTTAGCTGTTAACGTTAGCTAGTAAGACGCAGGTATGACGCTAGCCGTTAACGTTAGCTAGTAAGATATTCGCCCTTAACGTTAGCTAGTAAGATATTCGCCGTTAACGTTAGCTAGTAAGATATTCGCCGTTAACGTTAGCTAGTAAGATATTCGCCGTTAACGTTAGCTAATCAGATGAAAGTATGACCTTAATCGCTAACGTTAGCCAGTCCGATGTCAATGTCCGATGTGCTTAATCCCGTCGTACAACAGTAGGTTGAGCGTACACTCCACTTAGCGTTAGCGGCTAACGTGATGCCATGATTTCTACTTGATGAAGAATTCTGTAAAGAGACGTTCACAGAAAGCATATACCGGAGTAACTACTCCTGTTTGAAGTCCACTCCCGTCGCGGTTGTCAACATTTGTGTTTTATTTTTCTTCTTGAGGGCTGCGTTTGGAATTTGCTAATTTCCCGGCGGCCAAAGCCGTTCGCGCGCTGGGGCTGGAGGGTTGGCGTGTGTAGGGGGTAAAATGGGTAAAATGTAAACATAAATATACAGGTGGATGTCTCCAACGAGAGTTCTGCCTCGGCCACAGGTGAGTAGTCAGTCCGTATATCTTCCAAAGAGTTAAATAAACGTATCATCCCATAGATATATTTATAATAGATTTCTTCTGTGCGCCGTGGCTTTTTAATTATTATTTTTTTTAGCAGTACTTCCTGGTTTTGACCAGTTTGCTCTGGTACTTGACCGAGTGGCCGTTGTGCGCCACCACGTAGACGTCCAGCAGGTAACTCTTGCCGGGCTCCAGCCCCCCCACCGTCTCGGTGGTCACCGCCTTCTGCAGGTTGGGGCCGTGGAAGTACTTGCAGAGGACCTTCTCCGACTTGCGCCGGGTCTCGGGCCCGGCGCAGCGGTCCCGCTCGCGCCGCCGCTGCTCCTCGCCGTAGTCGTCCGACACCTCCTTGCGGTAGACGCAGTACTTGTTGCGGTCTTGCGTCCCCAGCCAGGCCACGGTGACCGAGGAGCAGGTGCGTAGCTTGTCGAAGGCCTTGATGCGGGTGTCCTCGGGCAGCGAGGGGAACGGACGCTTGGCGCCCGGACGGGTGCTAGCCAGGACCTTGAGCGTGGCGGCGCCCTTGCGGCTGCCCCGCAACCGGATCAGGTACTTGGCCTTGGGCTTGCCGCGCAGCTGGAACTGCCGGACGCCCTCCACCGTCTGGGACAGGAGCAGCTTGCCGTCACGCCGTACCTGGACCTGGACGGCGTCCAGGCAGGCGTGGACGAACAGAGTCACCCGTTGGTGCGAGGAAACCGGCGCGAAACGCAGGAAACGGCTGGCCTTCCGCCCCACGAAGACGTCGGCCACCTTGCCGTCCTTCAGCTCCGGCGTCTTCTGCCGGGCTTCCTCCTTGGTGCGGGCGAAGGCGCCCACGTACGCCGTGCTGGCGTTGGTGGACGAGTCCACGGCGAAGACGTCGAAGTAGTACTGCGTGTCGGGTTTCAGGTCGGAGACGGCGACGATGTTCTTGTTGCCCACGCAGAGCTTGCGGATGTCCCGGCCCTTGGACTGGGACGGAGGCGGGTACGGGTACGGGTTCGGCGGGTACGAGCGCCAGATCTTGTTGCTGGACGGTCCGCGCCGGAAGCCAAAGTGGGAGAAGTCGAAAGGGCTGAAGTCGCGGCCGGGCTCGGGCGCCGAGCCGAACGCCGGGTCGGAACCCGCCTTGGCCTCGGCCGCGCACATGCTCTTGAAGTTGTGCTCCTTGTTGACCACCACGCAGTAGCGTACCGGCTGGCCCGTCAGCAGGGAGGTGGGCGTGGGCTTCCAGGCCAGGGTGACGGTGGTACGCCCCAGCGCCGTCACGTCCACGCGGGGGTCCTGGGGCAGTTCCGGGTAGGGCCGGTCCGACTCGGGCGTGGTGGAGGCGTAGGCCTTGAAGTTGCTGTCCTTCTCGGTGGACAGGAGCTCCAGCTGGTAGAGGCCCGACGGCGCGCTGGACGAAGCGTACGACTCCACGTCGTTGCCCTTGTAGGCGAAGAGTTGCGTGCCACGCTCCGCCGTCAGTTGCTGCTTCTGCTGCTCCAACGGCTCCGACGGCTCCGGTTCCCCTGCAAACCACGGCGCGGGAACGGTCAAAGGATGCCACGATGATCGGGATCGTAAAAAAACGACGGGGGATTCTGAACTGGCTGAGCCATAGACAAAGCTAAAGAAAGGAGGAGTCTTTGTCGAGAGATTTCGGCCATCTTGGGGACGGTACTTGGACGTTTGGTCGCCGGACGTTTGGTCGCCCGGACGTTTGGTCGCCGGACGTTTGGTCGCCCGGACATTTGGTCGCCCGGACGTTTGGTCGCCCGGACGTTTGGTCGCCCGGACGTTTGACAACATGACAGAGAGTTTACTGTTGAAACTAGCTCTCAAAATTATATTCACCCGGGCGACCAAACGTCTGGGCGACCAAACGTCCGGGCGACCAAACGTCCGGCGACCAAACGTCCGGGCGACCAAACGTCCGGGCGACCAAACGTCCGGGCGACCAAACGTCCGGGCGACCAAACGTCCGGGCGACCAAACGTCCGGGCGACCAAACGTCCGGGCGACCAAACGTCCGGGCGACCAAACGTCCGGGCGACCAAACGTCCGGCGACCAAACGTCCGGCGACCAAACGTCCGGGCGACCAAACGTCCGGCGACCAAACGTCCGGGCGACCAAACGTCCGGGCGACCAAACGTCCGGGCGACCAAGGGTCACGCTTGGGGACGCCGACCAATAGCAGGCCAGCATTTTTGTGACGCTGTGTTTGAATTTTGGGAAAAAAATCCATAACAAGGAGATGGAAAAACGTCCCATTCCGCATAGTAACGTAAGCTAGCGACGCGCTAACCCGCCGTATGCTTTTCTCAGAAAATCGGAGGCAGAGCTTTGGGTCGCGCGCACAATTAGCCGCTAACTCGCTTACCGCGCTTCCACCGCAAACGTCCCCTTAAAGACGGCGGGCCGTGTCTTTGACTTGGCGCAGGCTACAAAGGAACGCCTCGCGGCTTTGGAAAACGCGCGCTAGAAGAACCATAATATTATATCTGTCCGGCGGAGAGAGTTCTCGACGGTGCGCTAAAACACGCCGCGCCAGTCATCTGCTTCCAGGGCGACCATGAGAACATGCTCGCTCCTTTTAATGACGCCCGAAAACATGTTCGCTAGGCTAATTGTATGCTATCTTGTCACTGGCTATGAGTGATTGGTTGTTTGTCTACTTGTGCTCTACGATTGGCTGGCCAACAATACAGGGTGACTGAAGAACCCACATTGTCATTTATAATGAAACAGCACTATTTTTAAAATGTTTCTTCAATTAAAGTGGCCCGGTGAATAAGTGGTTGTTATGCCCGCCTCACAGTTCTGAGGTCGAGGGTTCGATCCCAACTGGGTCCTCACTGTGTGGAGTTTGCATGTTCTCCCCGGGCTTGCGTAGGTTTTCTACGGATACCCCCGGTTTCCTCCCACATCCCCAAAACATGTAAGCTAGGCTAATTGCATGCTAAATTGTAAACTATGCTAATTGCATGCTAAATTGGAAGCTAGGCTAATTGCATGCTAAATTGTAAACTAGGCTAATTGCATGCTAAATTGTAAATTAGGCTAATTGCATGCTAAATTGTAAAATAGGCTAATTGCATGCTAAATTGTAAACTAGGCTAATTGCATGCTAAATTGTAAACTAGGCTAATTGCATGCTAAATTGTAAACTAGGCTAATTGCATGCTAAATTGTAAACTAGGCTAATTGCATGCTAAATTGTAAACTAGGCTAATTGCATGCTAAATTGTAAAATAGGCTAACTGCATGCTAAATTGGAAGCTAGGCTAATTGCATGCTAAATTGTAAACTAGGGTAATTGCATGCTAAATTGTAAACTAGGGTAATTTTATGATAAATTGTAAAATAGGCTAATTGCATGCTAAATTGTAAGATAGGCTAATTGCATGCTAAATTGTAAGCTAGGCTAATTGCATGCTAAATTGTCCCTAGGCATGAGTCTGATTGGTTGTTTGTCAATTGGCTGGTCACCAATTCAGGCTGTCCCCCGCCTAAGACAGCTGGGATGGACTCGAGCACCCCCCGCGACCTTTGTGAGGATATTTTTGAGCTATTTTTGTCACTGATGCATCTTTTTTTTTGTTGCAGGCTAGCATTCATTACCTGACGCCTCGCCGCTAGCTTCCTCGGGCAGCTCCTGCAGCGTCAATGTCCAATCCAGCGGCGCGTCGCACGGCGTCACCGTCACCAAAAGCGGCGTGTTGTCTTCTTCCACCACAAAGTAGTACCTGGGACAAACGGTAAAGGTCGTCGCTCCATCTTTTTTTCCACTGTTTTTTCATCAATTGGCTCCCAAAACTAATTCTATATTGATAATGCACCATTTTTTTACTTTACCGTGTTTTTGTAACTGGCGGCCATCTTGGGAGGGGCGAACAGTAGTTGGAAACGTAAGTCATTGCATTCAATTTGAATTCACGGCAGGCAGATGATTGGACGCCTTTCATCATTTTAGGATGGGTGGCGAGCTTTTTGTCAAGTGGTCTTTGTAACTGGTGGCCATCTTGGGAGGGGCAAACGCGGTTGGAAACGTAATTTCAATCCATTTCAATTCAAGGAAGACTGGTGATTGGACGCCACACGATTGGACATCTTTTATCATTTTAAGATGGGCGACAAGCTTCATGTCAAACGGTGTTTGTAACTGTCAGCCATCTTGGGAGGGGCGAACATTGGCTCCCAAAACTAATTTTATGTCGATAAAGTGCCATTTTTTTAACTTTACCGTGTTTTTGTAACTGGTGGCCATCTTGGGAGGGGCAAACAGTAGTTGGAAACGTATGTCATTGCATTCAATTTGAATTAAGCTTTTTGTCAAGTGGTGTTTGTAACTGGCAGCCATCTTGGGTGGGGCGAACAGTGATTGGAAACGTAATTTCATTCCATTTTAATTCACGGCAGACGGGTGATTGGACGTCTTTCATCATTTTAGGATTGGCAACGAGTTTTTTGTCAAGTGGTGTTTGTAACTGGCGGCCATCCTGGGAGGGGCAAACGCGGTTGGAAATGTAATTTCATTCCATTTCAATTCACGGCAGACGGAAGATTGGACGCCACACGATTGAACGTCTATCGTCATTCTGATTACATCCCATATCAAGGCCCCTTTTGGGCACCATTTTTTGGGGGGCGATGGTTACCTTTTGAGCGTGTCCCTGAAGAGGTAGCCGCTAATCTCGGCGCCGTCGGGGATGACGGAGGAGTCGTGGAACATGGACTTGTCTCGGATCTGCATCTGGAAAAGTTCTTCGTCGCGCGTGGGTAGCTTTTGTGCCAAAGTAGCCACCACTTCCAGTAGAACCAGTGGAACCAGTAGCAGCAGACCACTCCCCCAGCCTTTACACTGCCTCATCCTGGAGAACAGACAGAGGATGGCGCCGAAAAACGGACCGTAGATGTCAAACTCATTTATAGTGGGAAGGCGGCAGCGATAACTGTACAAATCATTTAATCTGGGAGGGATGGTATCAAGGCTAAAGTAGGACTTTTAGCTTAAAACATGATGATGCTAAATCTAAATTAGGACGTGTCCAATTCTTTTGACGTGGGAGGGATGGCAGCAAATGAACAAACGACCGTCAAATGGATTGGACGTCTGCTCGTGATGAATTCATTTCAAGTAAATGCAAAAGAGCTTTGTTTCGCCCCTACCAAGATGGCCGCCATGAGGCAACGTTGCCATTACCGTCAAGGATTGACATTAAAACTAAGTCGCAATTAGTGTATTTGGCAACCAATTTTAATTCCCATTCGAAACCCTTTTATCGCCTCAGGTCGGCCATGTTGGTAGGGGCAACGTTCCCGCCATTCTCCCACTTCACATTGGATTAGGCGTCTAGTAGGGATAAACTAATTTCAAAGCACATCAGAAAGATGATTGGTCGCCGCACGATTGGCTTTCTGACATCAAATGCTCCTTTTTTGGCCACCTACCTAGCCGGCGGCCATTTTGGGTCAGGCCACTTGCAGTTTCAAACCCCCAAAAATCTCAACTACTACAAATTGTACATCACCGCCAAATTATTTCCTCAATTATTTTAGTGCCATTTCGATACCGATTAACAAAAAATAATAATTGGACAGAATTTATAATCGTTAACATTTAAAATGACAATTTGTTCCTTTCAACAAGGGACACTTTTCAAGCTAGCGATGATCGTTAACGGCTCAAACGTCACTCCTATTTTCCAGATGTTTCCGCGACGACGGCGTCCGCGCGCGAGCTAACGTCGTCGCCGCTCGGCACATGTGCTCGCCCGCGCGATGACATCATCTTCAAGTGACATCATGACGGCACACGGGCGCTAAAAGCTAACATGTGACTTTTTTTATCTGTTTGGCGTGTTTAAAAACACTTTTTTTCGGCGGGGATAATCACACAGGTCAATTAAAGGACGGCGGTAAAATATCCGGCTAATCTCCCGCCATTACGCTGATTAAATCAGTCGGGATTTGGCGTTCCCATCGACGGCGCCGAAATCAATAGCCAGATGATCTCGGCGCCATCTGCGCGCCGACCAAAAAACGTCAATAAACGGTAAATGACACGGATTGGGGAATTTTAGGGATTGGTTTTTAAGCGGGTTTCCTTCCTTCCTTCCTTCACACGTCCACCCGCGCTTTTGCCACTAATCCCTTGGCTTTTTATCTGTCACGCGATAGCTAATCTGTTGCTAGCGTTTAGCGGTAATTAACATTTCGCGTACGCGAGGTAGAAACGCACGCGCCGACGGGAAATTTTGCTAAAATGAACTGTCGGTTTTGGTAATGGAGTTAGAGGAATTATGGGTTGCGGTTTTGCTGCCATTGACGGCGATAGACGTCCATTTTGAGGGAATTAATTTTGAACGTTTGTTTGTTCGCCGCCCTAAGTCAAAATGGATCGCCGTCAATGGCAGTCACAGCGTTAAGTTGGTTTTTTGCATGTGTGTAACAAAATAAGAGCTTTAGAATTTTTTGACCACTTTTTTGCATTTTATTGCCCTTTTTTGCTATTTTTCCATTTTTTTGTCAGACATTGACAGCACTAGATATATTTTATTATAAATATTATTATTATATATTATTATTTATATTATTATATATTATTATTTATATTATTATGTATTATTATTTATATTATTATATATTATTATTTATAGTATTATTATATATTATTATTATATATTATATTATACATTTGTCGGTATTTTAATATTATTTAACATTTTTATTTAAGTATTAATTCTAACCAATTCAGGGTGTCCCCGCTTTGTGCCTGTTGTTGCCTGGGCTTGGCTCCGGCACCACCTGCGAACCTTGTGCGGATATAAAATTAATGAATACATTTTTTTTTAGTAATTCCTCCCTTTATTGATTATTAAAAAAATATTTAGAAATTTTATGATTGTTTTTTAGTAGTTTTAATGGATTGATTAAGCTTTTTTAAAACGTTTATCTAATCTTAATTTAATATTTTCCAGTTTTATTTATTTTTAATTTATTTGCCAGTATTTATTATTTACACTTGCTTGTCTCCTTTTTGATGAGTTTTTTAAATGTTGTTTTAATCCTCGCTCTTTTTCTCTGTGTTTATTTTTTTATTTTTTTATTTTTTTTAAACCTATTTTGGTCATTTTTTGGGGCGGCTTTTTTTCCGTCGGAGTGATGTGGCGGCTTTGCGGCATGGGAAAGCCGCTCTGTCATCCCTGGCGGGAAAAAAAACAGCGGGCGCCACCCAAGAAGGAAGCCAGCGCACCCACACGGGTGGCAAAGTGGCGGGGCGGGGGCCTTTGCGGGGCCCGCCACATGCTTTTGCTCGGCCCGCAAAAATTAATTGCACGTCTCCTTCTTGTTTAAGTCTAAATTTTAAATGAATATAAGACAAGTCTACCAATTATTTTATGATCTGAAAAAAACTGATTAAATAAATAAACTTCAAAAAATATCATTAAACAAATCAAAAATAAATCAAACAAAAATGCCCTTTTATATTTTTCAATGTAAAGGCATAAATAGAATACCTACAGTTGTTCCTTTCTATATATATAAAAGAAGGAAAATTATTTCATTTTTTAAAGTGTTGTATCCTCACTAGGGTCAAATATTTAAGAAAAAATATAAATATTTAAATGAGGTTTTTTTTACCCCTCCTTTTGATCCAAAAATATATTTTGTGATATAAAAGTGAGGCAAAAATATGGAACAAAATTCTTACTCTTTTCCCTTTTATTGTTATTTTTTTAACCTTTTTAATAAAATCACAAAATGTAAAAATATGTCATGCTTTTCCTCTGACAAAAGAATATATAAAAAAATAAATAAATACATTTTAAAATAAATAAATAAAATTTAAAAACAAATAAATACATTTAAAAATAAATAAATAAATTTAAAAATAAATAAATGAATTTAAAAATGAATAAATAAATTTAAAAATAAATAAATAAATTTGAAAGTAAATAAATAAATTTAAAAATAAATAAATAAATTTAAAAATAAATAAATAAATTTAAAAATAAATAAATAAATTTAAAAATAAATAAATTCAAAAATAAATAAAACAAATAAAAAAAATATACAAATATACTTATGTATACATATGTATACGTACACAAAATGATTTGCTATTAAGAGACGCTAAAGACACATTTTTATGTCTATCAAATTCACAAGCCGATTAATTTTAGCCGACACTGCTTAATAAAACAGTAAAAAAAAGAAGTTGTACGCCGGTGACAGCCAATCTAAATGAAGCACACTTAACAAGTTTAGCGTCTCGGATTAAAACGGCAACACGGGCGAACGGACGGATGGATGGGCAAGCGGACGGGCGAGCGAGCGAGCGGGCGTTGTGACATTTAATCCGAGCACCGCTGGGCCACTTTAGGCGGCCCGACGCTAACCCTGCGGCGGAATTTTCTTTCAGGGGAGACTTTTCAAATGCAAATAGCTCCTTTCGCTACGCTACGCCACGCGGACCTTCCCTTTTACAGACTTTTTTGTTGTTGTTGTTGTTTTTGGGCGTTGATTGTGGCCCCCAGTCGGCACCCAACGCTAACTTTAACCCCCCGTCGTCACGCTACTAACATTATTCCACGCGAGCTTGTATGAAGACCTTTTTTTTTAAATAGTGGATCGGATTTCCGGGTTCATTTTTGGTTGTTTTTATTATTATTTTCATGTGGTCTTTTTATTTTTTTTGCAGGATTCATGATCTGATTTCCATGTATTTTTTTGCAATCTTTTACGCAGTTTTTTTACTTTGGGAATAATTTTGTCTTTTTGTTATGACCAAAAATGCCAGTTTTAGGATAAAAATACCGGAAAAAGTCCCGTATTTTTATGCAAAAATTGACTTTTAAATCTTTATTTGAGCCTTTTTTCAGTTTTTTTTTTCATATAGTGATTTTTTGGGGGGGTCATGTTTTGACATGTCCATCACCTTTTGTTATTTATTTCATTTTTTTTTACATATTTTTTTTAGCATGATTTTATGTTTTCCATCTGTTTTGCCTGATTTTCCATCTCTACTTTTGCAAGCTTTTCGTCACATTTTAACATCTGTTTTTTCCTGTATATTTTTAACAAAAATTGGTCATAGTTTTATCTTTTATGTTGCCTTTTTTAATATTGGAAGTGATTTTTGAGTTATTTTTTGACGCATTTGTCTGGTTTTGTCATATTTTCCTTCTTTTCTCATTTATTTTTTGCACAATTTGAGTATTTTATTCAGATTTTTTTTAACCTCCCACTTTTGGTATAATTTTGATCTATTTTCCTCCGACCCTTGTGACGATAAGCGCTACAGAAAATGTACTTTTACATGAATGAAATATTATTTTCTGCCCACATTAACTCACAATGAGTTCAATTCAAATAATTGTATTAACACGCGAATTAACTCACCCAGCTTTGGTTATTCCATCAAATATATCACGTTATAACGTAATATTTAAGTTGTTATTGCCTATTCAGCAGCTATTTGCATCCCAACATAAATCGAAACACTTTATGGCCTCATCATTGAAAGTTTGCAAGCAAATAAAACCACCGTTCTTGAACGCCTCCAACATAAACATCATTGATGAATGCAAGGCGCTACGAGTTCGTGCGAGACCGCAACCTCTTTCAAACTTTTTTTCCTCTTCTTCTAATATTCTTTCTTTCCTTTATAACAACTTTCCAGATATATTATCAACCGCAGCAACAAAACCCCAAAAGAAGCCACTTCCTCCGTGTTTTTTCCCCTTTGAACGCGAAGAAACCTCGAAAAAAGCCCAGAAAACCCACCCAAAGAAGTAGTTTGAACGCAACACGGACCCCAAAACCAAACGAAGAAGTCAAATAAGAAGACGTAGAAGAAGAAGTTACCTTGTTAGCGAAAGAGCTAGCCGCCTTTGCGAAGGATGTCGAGCTCCAGTCAAGAAAAAGTTCCCGTTCCCGTGCAGTAGTCCCGTCTCTCCCTCACATCTGTGTCCTGTGTGTGTGCGCGAGAGAGAGCCAAGCGAGCGACTAAAAGGAAGGAGAGGGTGAGAAGAGAGGGTATCCCGCGTGGAGGTGGGCGGGCGGGCGGACGGTTGAGGGAGTGAGAGAGAGGGCCGCCCCGGAGACCTCCATTGGATTGGACGAGCCGGCCCACTCGTAGAAAAAAAAGCCACAAAGTAGCTCCAGGAGCAAGCTAACTCCAGTAAAAACAAACAAACAAACAAAAATAAAGAAAAGAAAAGAACGGAATATCGTTTTTTTTTACTGCGAGTACATGTTTGGTCGGTTTTTCCACATGTTCTGCCATTGACGGTGATGGACGTCCAATCCATTGGGGCGAAGAGAAAAGGGGGAGGGGCATCGTTCCATTAGAGCAGGGGTCGGGAACCTTTTTGATGGAAAGAGCCATAAACAATTCATATTTTTTTAATGTTAATCCTTGAGAGCCATTCTCCGAATTTAATAGTCAACATACATGAAAATGTGTGCCTTTTTTAGTCACTTCACTTTTAAAGTACAAAAAGTATCTGAATTCTTTTGACAACATTGTTACGTTGTTGCTAATCAATGAGTATCAATGAGAAAATCCATGCAAAAGAGTGTAATGAAAAAAAAATGATTACAAGGCGCTGGGGTCGTGTCAATGCCGTAATACCAACGTAACGCTCCTATTCCTGCGCTTTCTCACCAGCAGTTTCCATAGTTTACCTCACAGGTTAGTGGAGAGCAATATATACCCATCAAAAGAGCCATATGTGGCTCCCGAGCCATAGGTTCCCTACCCCTGCATTAGAGCCTTGTCATATTCCTTATTTTTTTCTCCAAATTTTATGTATGTTGGGCAATGTAAACTCAGAATTTGACCAAGGATTGATTTGGCGTTTTGGGAAATCATTATTTAATTTTATAATATACACAACTACTTTATTTATAAGTTAACAAAAAAAGAATAATTGTTTAAAATATCCTACGTTGAGTTTATTTTACAGCAAATTCATAATTTGATTATCGATAATTAAGTTTTTATGAAAAACAATTGAATTGACATTTTACAATAAAAAAATGATGTTATAAAAGTATACTCTGTTTTATCAGCTTTTTAAAAATAAATGTTGGATTTTTTCCAAATTTGTCTTAATGACTACAATATAATCTAGCATATATTGTCCCAAACATAATATTTTTTAAATATTGTCATTGAAAAGCATCCCACAAATGATCAAGAAATATATATTAGAAGCATTCATATGTAAATAAATAATATCAAAATCCATTTACTCTTACAAAAAAAAAATCTATAATTTTGTTTAGGACACCAAATTCTTCATAGAATAATTGCACTGTTTTTACTTGTATATCAATTTTACTGAACCACAATTTGACAGAAAATGCTTATATCATCAAATGTGTCATTAATTATATGATACTACATTTGGAATTTTAAAAAGAAAAGATGTCATCTCAACCAAAAATTACGTGCTTTGCTCACTCATAATTAATTACATGAGCGTTAATCCTTACTTTGACGGACATTTTTCAAATTTTAGACAAACAAGGCCCAATCGCTCCTCCAATTCTGCCCGGCAACGACGATTGTCTGGCAGAAGAATCTGAGCAATTCTCCCTTATTGTTTTTTCTCTTAATTTATTTGTGTCTTTCTCCCTTTTAGTATGCGACACCACCCACTTTGTCCACCTTGTTGATCATTCCCCACAAGACAAAAAAGCAACATGGGTAAGTCAATATTTGCTCTCAGATACGGCTGAATGGACGCTTTGAAAGCCAGACAATGTGGATTTATGGGATGCTGCTGACCGTTTGCGCACGCGCATTCCTCCAACATCTTTTGGACACTGGGTTTTTAGAATTGTGTCTGTAATAAGTTTGTTAGTTCGCCGAGGTGAGCAAGATAGCGCAACAGAAAGGAAAATTGACGCAATGGCAACATCTAGTGGTTGTTTAGGGCGTTGCTGGTGAAACGGAAGTTTCTATTTTTTCAGGTTTTATTTTTTTAAAACTTTTAATCGGACAAAATGATTCCGAAATTGCTACTCAAGCCATCATGGCTGATTTTCGGTGTCTTTTTGGGTATGAATTTTTGTGGTAGACATTTTTTAATTCAATTGACTCCTAAAAATAGCTAAAATTGGCTAAAATGGTTGCTTCAAGCCCACATAACAGACTTTCTGTCTATTTTTGGCTGCGGCTTCTTAAGACTTTTTTGTGGGTCTACTCTTGATGGACAAGTCTACCAAATTTCAAGTTGCTAAGTAAAACTGGCTTCAGGGGCTGAATTTTTTTAAATTCAATTGACTACTATAAATAGCTAAAATGGTTGCTTCAAGCCAACATAACAGACTTTCTGTCTCTTTTTGGCTATGGCTTCTTGAGGCTTTTTTGTGGGTCTACTCTTGATAGACAAGTCTACCAAATTTCAAGTTGCTAAGTTAAACGGGCTTCAGGGGCTGAATTTTTAAAAAATTCAACAGACCTCTGGAAATTGTCAAAATGTCAGATTGGCTGGCTTCCTTTTATTTTTTGTTGGTTAAGTCATGATGGATAAGCTGCAAAAAAAGGAAGGCAAAGCTTTTGTTTCCGTTGCCGTGGCGTCAATGGCGTCCGCTGACGGACAGGGATGGACGGGACAGGACGGCTTGTTTGTGGAAGGCCAGGTGGGCACACAACGTAAAAAAAACACAGGAAGTTAGTCAAGGATGGTTTTTTTTGGTCATCCACGTCAAAATTTTTGGTGAACCAATTAGGTTTTAGCATAGAATTTTTAATTTTTCTTCTTTCTTGTGTTCTCCAACAAAAAAAAGATACTTTTCATGACTAAAATGCAATTTTACAGCGATGGGAAAAAGACGATTTGAGACGGCTGACAGTTAAAATGAAATCACGCATCCCGAAAACATCAAAACGTCTTTTTGGCAGCCGAGCGGCCGAAAAAAAAACAAAAATGCCAAAAGGCTGGATTGAAAACAGACGCGGACAAGCGGACGCTTCCTAACTTGATCCAATAAGACGGCGGCGAATGGGGACGTCCCATTGGTGTAAACAAAAGGCCTAAGTTTACATTGACAATGGCGCGGGGCTTTTTGCGGCCTTTTTAAGTGAAACGTTAGCACGCCGCCGCTTCGGGCGCTCAACGTCCAGTGTAAACACCACAAAAAAAAAATGTTGACCGGGTCACTTTGGGTTTTCTAGACCTTATTTTATTTTATTTTTTTATTTGCATGTTGATTGCACTAATCAGCGTCAACACTAGGTGGAGTCATAATTTATCTTCATTAGCTTCAATGTCAAAATCTGATGTTTTGAATTCAATGTAAGAAACAGTAGAATTTCTATTTTTTTTAGTATTTTACAAAAATGTATATCAAATCTAATGCAATGTGATGAATTGTGCTTTCTCAGTCGTGACTTTTGATGTTTTTAAAATACATATTTTTTCCCAAAAATAAAATTGAGCTGTGTAGATTTTTAAAGCTGAATGTATTTTTTGTTGTTGTCTTTTTTTATCTTTGGAGCAGTGTCTGCCGGCCCTCCCTCTTCAAACGGATGGGACGCCTATCGCCGTCAAGGGCCGCCGAGCCTTCTATTTATCATCCCGCAGATGATTTATGGTGAAATATTTTTTCATGTCTGGTGTGTGTAAAGTCTAAACTCAAATTTATTGGGCTGTGTGAAAGAGTAGATAATTTTTTAATACTATATATTCATATGAACGTCATCCCGGAAGGTTGAGTATGGTCACTCGTGTTTTTTTTATTTTCGAATATCACATGACACATCCAATATGGCGGTACACACGCATCTGAGCAACATGCCATATCAACAATAGTTTTAGAAAAGTAGGAAAATGTGAAACTGAATTTAAAAAAAACGATACAAAACCGCAGTTTTTAACCCAATAGTTTCAATTCGATTGTTATTCTGTTAAAAATAATTAAATAAATAATAGTTTTTCCTCCAAACTACGACCACCATACAGATTATTTTTATAAATCTTTATATACCCTCACATATACAAATCCTAACTACTGTTACTCGCTTTTCGCTTTCTATAGTAAAATAAAATAAAATTAATAGTTCGCGTCGTCCCGTTACTTGGCAGCAGCAAATGATCATTTCCTATGGGCGGGTTGTTTGCGATGCCAACCAATACTGTAACGTTTGTTGTTGACGGACAGACCCATAGAGCCAATGACTTATCATGTTTTCATGACATCAGAAATCCAGCCAATGAGAGCTCATTCCACACAACGTCACAATGTTTGCTGATAAACCGGGGATTAGCAGCAACGCTTAAATGTTGTAAACAGACTTCCTCGAAATAGAATACGTATTCCTAATAATAACATGGAATACGCAAGCTTTTTAAAAACTTCCAGCGAGAAGACCAAATATTTGCGATGTATTAACCACATTTAAACGTCAAATACACTCTTTCCCATCGCAATGGCTTCTCCGGGGGCGAGGTAAAGTTGTGACACGCTTTTAGCTTGATGCTACAATGCTACTTAAAGCCAATGTCATTCATTTACACGTCTTAGCTAATGCTAGTTCTCTCCTAACTTTTTTTGTTTTATATTTATTCAGCGCCATTCGGGATAAACTACGCAAACAGCGGCGTTCCTTGCAAGAAACCTTCGTTAAACTCAAGAATGGGGACGAAGATGAGCAGGTTAATTTTGTACAAACAATCTTGAATAGTACAACGTGGTTTGATTTTATTGACTGTATGTAATGACAGTGGCGGTCCGTGCATTTTCTGGTAGCGCCTTCAACTAACTACTTTATGTACAACAATCTGTATATACATAAACATTACAGTAATGTTTATGTATATACAGATTGTTGTACATAAAGTAGTTAGGGTTGATTCTATCTCATAATGAATGATGACGAATATTATTAGGTATGACCATGTTTTTTCCTTAATTTTCCTATTTTTTTTGTCTGATTCTACTTGTTTTAAAAATACCAAGCCTTTAATTTTCAGGCATGCGTCCAAAAATTGCGTCTAACGTGAGTGAACATGTTCCTCGCAGGCTCTTGTTCCGCCCTCCCGACAGAGCGAAGATTCGCCGTCGTCGACGATGAACGTACGTAAACGATTTATACGTCGTCTTCGCTTTCCTCCTAACCGTCTTTTTTTTTGCAGGAAACGCAAAGTAGCGAGGAAGATCCCGGAGAAACCTTGAAGAAAAACTTGAGGGCCCAGAGACAGATGAGAAGAAAAAAGGTTTGTCTTCCATTTTGGAGGGCTGGGGGCATGTTTATATTGATACATATTTTTTTCATGAAATTACCAATGGTTAAGAGTATACTGACTTGCATGTTGTTGTTGTTGTTTTGCTAGCTGTTGGAGAAGCTTTCCGGCCAGGAATCTCCCATCGATGACGTTGAGGAGATCCCCAGTGATCCTCACCACAGTCGAGATGAAGGCGGGGCCAAAAGATCCACGGTGACCTCACGTTCAAGTAGGTCCTCTTTACTGATGGGCAAATTTGCTTTCAGGTGAATGTAGAAAACTGCTACTACTTCTACGACTACTACTATTACTACTACTACTACTACTACTACTACCACCACTACTGCTACTACTATTACTAATTCACTTTGGGCTTGTCCTATCCACCACAGTGAATCAAAATTTTTCATTTCAGCCTCCAACTGAATGTAGAAAACTACTATTACTACTACTAATACTACTACTACTTCTGCTACTATTACTACTACTAATACTACTACTACTTCTGCTACTATTACTACTACTACTTCTGCTACTATTACTACTACTAATACTACTACTACTTATGCTACTATTACTACTACTAATACTACTTACTTATGCTACTATTACTACTACTAATACTACTAATACTTCTGCTACTATTACTACTACTAATACTACTACTACTTCTGCTACTATTACTACTACTAATACTACTACCACTTCTGCTACTATTACTACTACTAATACTACTACCACTTCTGCTACTATTACTACTACTAATACTACTACCACTTCTGCTACTACTACTGCTACTATTACTACTACTATTACTACTGCTACTACTACTACTACTACTACTGCTACTACTGCTACTGCTACTGCTACTGCTACTACTACTACCACTATGTGGTTAAAACTTTAAATCTCATTATACTTGTATAATGACAATGAAAGCATTCAATTCAATACTACTGCTGCTACTGCTACTACTACTATTTCTACTACTACTACTATTGCTACTACTCCTACTACTACTTCTACTACTTCTACTACTACTACTACTACTACTACTACTACTACTATTACTACTACTACTACAAATTCACTTTGGGCTTGTACACAGCGAATCAACATTTTCCATTCCAGCCTCTCCTTTTCATCATCATCATCCTTCCCTACATCAGCCAGTTTCATGTCCCCCCCTCACTACATCTGTCTCTCTCATAACATATCTAATACACTAGCTAATTCGTCGGCCAACTGCAATTAAAAAAATAGTGCTAATCTTTGAATTTGTTTCCTAGGCCGAGCATCCAAAGGCCCCAAGAGTCTGTCCTCGCAGCAGTCCGACCGCTTCGTCACGCGGCGCTTGGAGGAGAAGTTGAAAGCGGCCAAGGTGAGCGCCAAAGCAATTATCATCACTTTCCGTAAGAGAAAGAATTATTTAAAAAATATATAGCCCAAGGCTAATTTCCATCTTTAGTCCCTTGTGCAGGTTGGTATTAAAAATCCAACTTAAAATCAATAAGGCAGTAGAGAGAGAAAAAAACTTGATGGTGTGTTGCAGTCTCAAGGCGAGAGTCTCCGCCTCCAAGAGGCATCGGTGGTCTCCGGCAGTCGCCGTGGAGACAGGCCGCCCGCCGCCGGTTCCGGGAGAGAGGTGACAATTGACCGACTGCGAGGTTACGGATAAAAGAGCACGCCATCACATTTCCTTTCTCGTGCTCCGTTTCAGGCCGATTCCGACGCCGATTGCGCTCACTTCTTGCCCCAGGCCGCGAGTACCAGAGTGACCTTTCGGGGCCCAACCGAACCGGTAAGGCCGGCCGGGAAATGAATTTCAAATCCATTGGATGTCTATGGCCGTCAATGCTATGGAATGACTTGCTGAAAGGTGATCAATCAAATGGCAATCATTGATTTGCTTTCGCCGGGGTTTCGAACAGGCGGAAAAGATGGGCGTGAGCGCAGATGACGCGTACAACTTCTTCACCGTCAACTTTGAGCCGCAACCGGAGGAGAAGACAAGCGAGAGCAGTCAGAAGTCGAGCCAAGATGGCGACCGAGACGAGAAGGCCCAAGTGCAGGTTGACCGGGAGGAAGAGGAGGAAGAGGTTGAAGGGGAGGAAGAGGCGGTAGAGGAGGAGGAGGAAGAACACAGCCAGGAACAAAGTCCAGAACACGTAAGTTGAACTTTGAGAACTTGAGAACCAAAGAACAAAATTGAGGAACTTTTTACAGCGCCAAAAAAAAATTGACATCATTTTTTATAGCAAATATTGTAGAACGAAATTGAGGAACTTTTTACAGCGCAAAAAAAATGACATCATTTTTATAGCAAATATTGTAGAACAAATTGAGGAACTTTTTACAGCCGAAAAAAAAGATTTTTTTATATGAAATATTTTTGAAATTAAAAAAAAAAATACCTTAACTCTTATTTTCCATTAGGTTATTTTTTTTTTTCATTATAAATGTAACAGTAAAAAAATTGGAAAGTGTTAACCATCTATTTTTTTCATGGACTATAAAATTAGGAAAATAATGACAAAATAATTCAAAGATAATCATCTGCTTTTGTCAAGGACTACAGAAATTCAGATTTTAATGTATTTGAAATATACACAAATAGATTTTCTGAGATAAATCATTATTGTTAGTGTTAAATTTGAATTACAGAAAGAAAAAGTTCCCTGTTTTTTCTTTAAAAATAGATAAAATAGAAATAGAGGATATTTACAGTGTTATTTCCTTTAGCTTTCTTAAATAAAAAAAATGCAAAAATATCAAAAGAAATCAAAAAATGGAAACAAACAGCCAAATATTTCTCATCAAAATACCCCCCAAAAAGAAGATTTGGACAATTTTAAGCTCATGGTCGTCAAGCATCCTTTAATTTCGTCAAATAGACACAATAGACGTCCAATTCTTTCCTATTAACCCGTACCCGTACGTTCAAAATGGCTTCCCTCCCAGGACGAGGAGCGGCCTCTCGTGCAAGACCAGGACGGCGTGGTCTTCGCCCTGGACCAAACGCCCAAAGACTTCCTGGAAGTGAAGCGCGCCGAGTACCTGGGCCTGCGTGCGCTGGCCGTGCGCCAGCGCCCGCTCGTCTTCACGCCGAGCTCCCGGAGGGGTACGTACGCCCGTCGCCGAATTTCCCAACCCGCACAAACTCCTCACGACCTCGTCCGTCCGTGGCAGTGCCCACCTCGGCCAAACTGCCCGAGAACACCACGCCCCGCTACCCGGAGGACGAGGGGCTCTACGTGGGCGAGCGGCTCAAGATAGCGCCCTCCAACGAGAACATTCTGGAGAACCGTGTTTTGAGAATGGACCAGGTGAGGGGAAGTCTGTCTTTAAGAGGGAGGTGGGCGGGGTAGAACTCGCTTTATTTTTGGCTTCAAAAAGTCAACCTACTATTGGACATTTTGGGCAAAATGGGTGACTGCCCGGCAGCTAAGTGGTTAGTGCGTCGGCCTCACAGTTCTAGGGTCCTGGGTTCAAATCCAGGTCGGTCCACCTGTGTGTATGGCTCCAGTTTCTTAGCTAGGTCTACAATGTCTTGTGTGTCTCGTGTCTGTCTTGCAACTGCAACCAAGAAATTTGCCAAATACTGGATAAAATACAGTTCTAATCTAATCTAATGTTCTCCCCTGGCCTGCGTAGGTTTTCTCCAGGTACTCCAGTTTCCTCCCACATTCCAAAGACATACATGCTAGGCTATTTGGACACTCTAAATTGCCCCTAGCTACGAGTGATTGGTGAAGTAGACCAACAACAGCTCACTCATAGCTAAGAACAAGTTAGCATACAATTCTATCTGTCTGTCCGTCCATCCGTCCACCCGCCCATTTATTTATATATTTATTCATGTACTTATTTATTAATTTACTTATTACCTATCTATTTATGTTTAAAATGTATTTTTCTGTGTCTGTATTCTCACCCTCTTGCTACTGTGACAACGAAATTTCCCGAAATGGGATGGAATAAAGTTATCCAATCCAATCCAATTAGCCTAGCATGCATGTTTTGGGGATGTGGGTAGAAACCGGAGTACCCGGAGAAAAACTACGCAATCCTGGGGAGAACATGCAAAATCTACACAGCGAGGCTCCGACCTGGGATCAAACCCTCAATCCCAGAACTGTGAGGCCGACGCGCTAACCACGCGACTGTCGATTTTAGGGAAGTGCTGCTCATTGGTCACTTGTTGCTGATTTTGGGGCACCTATGGGTCACTTCCTGTACAAATTCGAGGATGTCTTTGTCGTTTTTTTTTTTTTTTTAAGTATCTTTTTTGAATTTTTGATAAAAACGGTTGTAACTTGCGTTCAGGGAGCCAAGTGGTTCGGAGATGACGGAAGGATCATTTGTCTCCCCAACCCCATCAAAGAATCATCTAGCAGACCGCCACTCTTCCACATGCAGGACGATCTGGACCCCGCCCTGCAAACAGTCTACACAAAGGTCCGATTTTCCAAAAGTCTTTGGTCTGGAACTTTTTTAGACACAAATGCATCCAAAGACGTTTTCCGACCAATCCAATCTATCTCGCAGCCGCTACAGCCCAAGCAGACCAACCTGTCCGTCTCCTGCGCGGCGGACGGCGCCGGAGACTACCAGCTGGACGTGGACGTGTCGGGCCTGATCTTCTCCCACCACCCGCTCTTCAGCCTCGAGCACGTGCTGGCGTCGCGTCTGGCCCAGCTGTACGACCGCTACCTCGACCGCCAACGCAGTAACCTCACGGAGCACCTGGGCGCCAAGGTCCGCCCCCCCCCCTTGTTGTCCCCGCCCCCAGAACAAATCCAAAGCTTTCTCTACGCTCTCCAGTTGAACGGGCTGAGGAACACCATGAGGAACATGTTGGAGATCCACAGCGAGCAGGCCCTCTCCCAAGCCATGCAGCAGAGGATCGTGGAGTACAGCGCGGAGGTCAAGTAAGCGCTTTGGACCGTCGGTGCGCCACCGTGGCGCCGCCCTGGCGCCGTGACTCCCATTTCCCCGTGGCGGCAGGAGCACGCGGCAGCTGCGGGACGGCGAGCAGGAGAAGGACAGGACCTTGCTGAAGAACTTGGTCAAAGTGTGGAAGGAGCTGAAGGCCCTCAGAGAGATGCAGAAGTTCATCAACACGCCTTACAAGCTCTACCTGAGACGGTAGGATAACAACTTTAGCTCTTACCGTATTTTCTCGCATATTAGCCACATCCACGAATAAGCTGCCCCCTTAAAATTGCCTTTAAAATGGTTTATTTTCACAATTTCTCTCGTATAAGCCGCCATCTTAAAATTGCCTTAAAGTGGTTGAATTTGAAAATTTCTCTCGTATAAGCCGCCACCTTAATATTGTTGAATTTGACAATTTCTCTCGTATAAGCTGCCCCCTTAAAATAGTTGAATTTGACAATTTCTCTCGTATAAGCCGCTCCCTTAAAATTGTCTTAAAACGGTTGAATTTGACAATTTCTCTCGTATAAGCCGCCACCTTAAAATTGCCTTAAAATGGTTGAATTTGACAATTTCTCTCATATAAGCCGCCACCTTAAAATGGTTACATTTGACAATTTCTCTCGTATAAGCCGCCAAAAAAATTGCCTTGAAATGGTTGAATTTGACAATTTCTCTCGTATAAGCCGCCCCTTAAAATTGCCTTAAATTGGTTGAATTTGACAATTTCTCTCGTATAAGCCGCCCCCTTAAATTGCCTTAAAATTGTTGAATTTGACAATTTCTCTCGTATAAGCCGCCCCTTAAAATTGCCTTAAAATGGTTGAATTGACAATTTCTCTTGTATAAGCCGCTCCCTTAAAATTGCCTTAAAACGGTTGAATTTGACAATTTCTCTCGTATAAGCCGCCACCTTAAAATTGCCTTAAAACGGTTGAATTTGACAATTTCTCTCTTTTCTTGAATTTTCATTCATAGTCGTCAAAATTAATTTTATTCTGCGTTTTATCAGTTTACCTTTTCTCTATTCTAAAATAAATGACCATATCGTCTGCATTGTCTTGCGTTATGGCTTTTCCTGCATGTCACCTTGCAGTTTCGTGCATGTCAGGTCTAATTTATGCGCATATAAGCCATACCCCGGATTCAGTCATCATTTTTTTTGAGCGACAAACACTGCTCATTTGCGAGAAAATACGGTACTTGTCGAGAAATTTCGACAAGCCGGTCATCATTGGATTAATGGCGGCCAATTTGAATCGACACTCGACTCTAGGGAGAACGTCGACCGCCAGTCGGACCAACGAGAGTACGAGAAGGACATCTTGTGTGAGGTTTGGGAACTGGAGGCCGAAGCCGAGGTGGACTACCAGGCCAAGATGAGCGACTACCACAAACGGCTGGACGAGTGGAAGGCCTGGAGGAGGAAACGGGTAGGCCCACCACCTCACTCGCCCGGAGGTTCTCTGCCGACGGGAAGCCACCTTAACCTCCCCCCGCAGAAATCCAAGAAGAAGAAACGCAAAAAGAAAGCCCAGGACGAAACGGAAGACGACGACCTTGAAGCCAGCGAACCCGAGAGCCCCGCCGACGAAGGCCCCCCCAAGCCGGAGCCTCCGGAGAAGCCGGACTCGGACGCCGTGGAGAGGCTGGTCCGTGAGAAAGCGGCCAGGATCCGCCGGAGGCCCAGCGAGGCCATCTTGGTCCCGGAGCTGACGGCTTCCGGAAACGTCTCGGAGGGCGACCTCCTTCCCAGGTAGGTTTCGTGCCGTCCAATCCGCTTTCGGTGAGGGATCAACTCTCACAATAATACTCGTCTCATTTTATGGACCGCTTAATCGTCACTAGGGTGGCGGGGGGTGCTGGAGCCTATCCCAGCTGATTTGGGGTCAAAGGCGGGGGACACCCTGAATGGGTGGCCAGCCGATCGCAGGGCACGGGGAGACAAACAACCAATCACTCCTAACTGGGAACGAGTTAGCATAGGTGTCAAAGTGGCGGCCTGGGGGCCAAATCTGGCCCGCCACATCATTTTGCGTGGCCCGGGAAAGTAAATGATGAGTGCCGACTTTCTGTTTTAGGATCAAATTCAAATGAAGAGTATAGATCTATATTACATTTCCTGATTTTCCCGCTTTAGATCATTAATTGTCATTTTTTAATCCATTTTTTTCTGTGTTTCTAGTTCAAAAATCATTTTGTATAATCTAAAAAAATATATTTAAAAAAAGCTAAAATAAACGTTGTTTTAGATCTATAAAAACTGAATATTTAGGGTTTTTAATCCAGCTCTTTTAATCAATAATTGTCATTTTTTAATCCATTTTTCTGTGTTTTTAGTTCAAAAATCATTTTGTAAAATATAAAAATATATTTAAAAAAAAAGCTCAAATAAACATTGTTTTAGATCTATAACAAACGGAATATTCAGGGCTTTGAATCCAGTTCTTTTAATCCATTTATTAAAAAAATCTAAATATTATATCTAAAATGGTGCGGCCCACATAAAAAACCGAGTTGACGTTAATGCTGCCCGCGAACCAACCCGGGTCTGACACCCTTGATTTAAAGCATTTGCTGCTGGAAGCTTTATTTCATTTCATTGATTGACGTCCATTTCAGCAGTGAAATAAATCAGCCTGCGACACGCATGATTTACTTTCCCGGGCCGCACAAAATGATGCGGTGGGCCAGATTTGGCCCCCGGGCCGCCACTTTGACACCTGTGCTTTAAATTGATTCTTTTTTTCCCTGGCATCCAAGCGGCGAAGTGGCTCGCCGGAACGAAGTCGGCAGACGCTTTGTATTCGTCAAGATTCTGTACAACGACAAGGAGGTGTCGCAGACCGCCAGCTGCCCGCTCATGCCCGACTTCCGGGTGCACTTTGGACAGATTTTCAACCTGAGGATCTTCAATGGTCCTCAAAGCATCACCTTACAAGTATGGCGATATCCAAACTATTCATTAGTCGTACCACTTTTATGGGCTCTGATTTTTGGGACTATTTTTTGCCACGTAGGTGTACGAAGACCTGGGCATGTTGGACACATTGCTGGCAGAGGTCTACGTGCCCGTGCCACCTTCTTCCGTGCTGGCGGGCAACGCCTCCATCGAGGAGTTTGAGTTTAGCAGCAACCAGAGGGAGATGTTTGACCACGACGGCGTCGGAAGCGGTACGTGTAGCCCAGGGGTGTCAGATTCGGTCGGGTTGGTTCGTGCGCCGCTTTAACGTCAACTTGATTTCACATGGGCCGGACCATTTTAGATATAATATTTCGATTTTTTTTTTAATAAATGGATTATAAGAACTAGATTAAAAGCCCTGAATATTCCGTTTTTTATAGACCTAAAACAATGTTTATTGTAGCTTTTTTTTTTAAATATATTTTTAGATTTTACTAAATGATTTTTGAACTAAAAACACAGAAAAAATTGATTAAAAAATGACAATGATTGATTTAAAAGGGGGGAAATCAGGAAATTTAATATACATCTATACTCTTCATTTTAATTTCATCCTAAAACAGAAAGTCGACACTCATCATTTCATGTGGGCCGGACAGTTTTAGATATAATATTTAGATTTTTTTAAAATAAATGGATTAAAATAACTGGATTTAAAGCCCTGAATAATCCGTTTTTTATAGATCTAAAACAATGTTTATTTTAGCTTTTTTTATAAATATTTTTAGATTTTACAAAATGATTTTTGAACTAAAAACACAGAAAAAATGGATTAAAAAATGACAATGATGGATTTAAAAGGGGGAAAATCCGGAAATGTAATATACATCTATAATCTTCATTTGAATTTGATCCTAAAACAGAAAGTTGGCACTCATCATTGACTTTCCCGGGCCACACAAAATGATGCGGCGGGCCAGATTTGGCCCCCGGGCTGCCACTTTGACACATAAAGCTAAAACGAAAAAACGGATCTCCGGTACTCGTTGCAGGCGTTCCCATTTCCTTCACCGGCGACGACGACGACAGCGTGATCCCTTTGACCTCCGGGAAGCTCTCGTGCTGCGTTTCCTGGGGCGTCGGCGAGGACAACGTGCCACTGGCGCCGCCCGTGGCGCCGCATCCTTCCGCCATTCACGGGTAGGACTCATCATTGCATTTATTCATTAGTACCAGTAGACCAATGGTATTCAAATGCTATTAAAACGCTGTTTTGCACTTTTTTTAACGGCAAAAAAACACTGAAAAAAATGCAACGCTCCGCCCTGTGCTCGTAGATATCTGTTATACACGAAAGAGATGCGGCAAAAAAGACAGTGCGCTAAAATGATAAACAGCCTCTCATGTCATGGCCACCTGGCTTCGTGTGCGGTCGATTGGTCGCCGTTATTATAAATTGCTTGTATGTCAAGGTACCACTGTAATTGTAAAACTTTATTGTCCGCTCACTCCCATTTTTTTTTTCTTTTTGCTTTTCCTAGTTTGAATTTCCACGGAACGTCCGGCAACATGAAAAAAATCGGCGAGTGGGCCACGCAGTCTCGACTGGACCCCAACGATCCCATCAACGCCTCCGTCATGCAGATTCTCAAAGTACGCGCCGGCTAGAAACCCGGCGCTTGCCGCGGCCGCACGCCGGCGCATCTCACGGGGGTCGGCATTGTCCGTGCTTCAGGTGGCCGGCAGCGGCGGCCAAGTGACGTCCCCCGACTACTTCCGATTGGAGCAGCTGCAGGAGGAGTTCAACTTTACCAGCGGCGAGGAGCTGGCGCGATCGCGCCGCTTCCGCCTGCTGGCGCTACGGAGCCAGGAGGTTCCCGAGTTTCGCAACTACAAATGCGTCCCCTCGCGGGAGCGCGAGGTCTCCGAAAAGGTCTTTCAGGTAAGTCGTTATATCTAACCTACCTAGAAAAAAACAACAACATCCTACTACTTTAAGATAGGTGTCAAAGTGGCGGCCTGGGGGCCAAATCTGGCCCACCGCATCATTTTGTGCGGCCCGGGAAAGTAAATCATGAGTGGCGACTTTCTGTTTTAGGATCAAATTAAAATGAAGATTATAGATGTAGATTAAATTTCCTGATTTTCCCCCTTTTAAATCAATCATTGTAATTTTCTAATCATTTTTTCTCTGTTTTTAGTTGAAAAATCATTTCACCCCCATCATCAAAATCTAAAAATATATAAAAATATTTTGTGTTTAAAGAGATTTTCCTTTACTAAGAAAAAAAACTCAAATAAACATTGTTTTAGATCTAAAAAATGGAAGAGTTAGGGCTTTTTATCCAGTTCTTTTAATCCATTTATTTAAAAAAAAATCTAAATATTATATCTAAAATGGTCCGGCCCACATGAAATCGAGTTGACGTTAAAGCGGCCCGCGAACCAACCCGAGTCTGACAAACTTGCTCTAAGACAATGTTTTTTGCATTGAAATAAGACTGGAAAAAGTGGGAGTCGGCTTACATTCAGGGTCTAGACATTATACCCATTCACAAAGCTAGATGGCGCCAGATATCTTTAAAGCAAATGCTGAACACTTTGACGGTTAAGGTTAATGCAGTTTTTGCAATTTTGTGGTTTTATCACAGTAGATTGTTTCATTTACATTTCAAAAAGCAGAAGCCATTCCTTTACAAATGGGATTGCACTTAAGTTAAAATATTTAAATGTTTTAGCATGATTTGAATGAGGCATAGCACGCTTTTTATATTGTTATAAGCATTTGCTTTAGATCTACCGTCATTATTTTTGTATAGAAATTGAATTTGATGTTCAAAAAGTCTTCTCAAACGTGAGTCTTGAAAAAAAGGGTGTCTTCTTATATTCGGGTATAGACATTATTTTCATTTAAGCAAATGCTGAACACTTTGACGGTTAATGTTATTGCAATTTTGTTGTTTTATGACAGTAGATTGGTTCATTTACATTTCAAAAAGCAGAAGCCATTCCTTTACAAATGGGATTGCACTTTAATTGACATATTTTAATCTTCAGATAGATAGTTTTTGCATGATTTGAATGAACCATAATAACACTTTTTCTCTCCAATATAATGTTATAAGCATTTGTTTCAGGTGTACTATCATTATTTTGTGTATAAAAATTGAATTTGGTGTCTTTTTTTCAAACTTGAGTCTTAAAAAAGAGGGGTCGTCTTATATTCGGGCCAATAGCGAAGTACTAAGATCATTTTAGAATATTGAGCCTATATCAAACAATGACCAAAAACAAATTAAAATGTGAAAAAAAAGGTTTTTCTCTCTTCAGGATTACGAGAAGAGGCTGAAGGAAGGCGAGATGATCGACACGGAAGAACATCTGGACTTCCACCGAGCCCTGGTGGCCAAGTACCTCCAGACGGTGAGCCGGCATAGACGTCTGGCCTCGTAAATGCCGGCGATCTTGGCTCTAACGCCACTTCTCAATTTTTCCCCTTTAGATCCGCGAGGCGGTCATCCACAGGTTCCTCCTGGCCAGCCATCACTTCCTGCTCTCCGACATGGTCATCGAGGAGGAGATGCCGTGTTTTGGGTAACTGGCTTCCCAAGTACTACTTTCGCTTCCGCATAATCTCACTTTGCCGCCGCAGGTGTAGAACATTTCCCCCGTTTTTTAGCGGTACATCGTGAAAAACGGGGAAATACTGCAGAAATATTTTTTAACAGTATTCCCCCATTTTTCGCGGGGTTTTTTTCGTGAAAAACGGGGGAATACTGCAGAAATATTTTTTAACAGTATTCCCCAATTTTTCCGCGTTTTTTTTTTTTCGTGAAAATCGGGGGAATTCTATAGTAGACCTTTTCATCATAGTTGCTGTGGAACTAAGATTTGGTAAAAATTAGGACAGCCTCCCTAGATCGTTTATATTATATCAGATTATGAAATTTAAAAAAAGAACAAATTAACATCACTGGGGAGAATTTTTTTTTTTATGAAAAACACTGTCAAAAAGTGACATAATTGAGAAAAAAATGAAAAAACACAAGACCAATCAAATTTCCACACAAAAAACTCAATTGGTTTTGGCCCAATTCTATCATATTTCTATCATTCTTGTCCTTTTTGAAGGGTGTTTCTCTCAAATTCTTAATTTCATCATATTTCCCGACATTTTTTTGGCTTACGAATGAAGTCAATTTTAGCCTCAATTTTAATCTTTTTCGTATAATTTTTACATTTGTTTTGGCAGATTGCTTTTTTTTTTGGACTATTTTCATCCATTTTGAAATGAATTGGACATCCAAAACAGTGAAAAGTCTCCTCCACCATGCTGAAAAGGTCTATTCCCTTTTTATTTCCAAAGCATGCCGCACATTCCCGTAGACCGGGGGTCGGGAACCTATGGCTCGAGAGCCTTACGTGGTTCTTTTGAGCCATATGTGGCTGTTTCGATAGCTGCGTATGGCTCTCCGCTAACCCACGAGCTAAAATATGGCGAGAGAGCCGAGCCCCAAACGCACCAATAGGAACGTCACACGTCTGCGGCATCAACGCTAACTCTAGCGATGCTAATTACCGTATTTTCTCACATATACGCCATATTTGTTGCTAAGAAAATGATGATTCAATTCAGGGTACGGCTTATATGCGCACAAATTCGACTTGACATGCAGGAAATGTCATAACGCAAGACAATGTGGCCGATACGGTCATTTATTTCAAAATAGAAAAAAGATAAAACGCTAAACAAAATTTATTTTGACGTCTATGAATGAAATTTAAAAAGAAAAAAAACTCTTGCAAAAAATCTCCCTTCCAAGTAACAACACATTTGTACTCCCTATTAAAACCATGAATTTGGAGGTGAAAATAGTGAATCAGGGGGAGGCTTATACGAGGGAAATTGTCAAATTGAACGATTTTAATGGTTGCTAACATGCGAGAAAATATGGAATGTTTTTCTTCATTCGACTTTTGAACAGCAACGACATCACAATGTTGTCAAAAGACTTTTTCTACTAAAAAGCACACATTTTCATGTATTTTGACTTTTAAAATTCTAAAGGAATAACATTTGAATATAGTTTACGGCTCTCTTTGTCCAAAAATAAAAGGTTCCCCACCCCTTGCAGTAGTAAACCAAGCACTAATCCCATGTACTCTTGTTGTATTTCCCTTTGCATGTTTGTTCTTTTTGCCACAAAAAACAACAATACAAACAAAAAAAATGATCCAAAAAACCCCAAAAATGTGAAAAGGGGAGCCCGTTTAAGAAGAGTGCCAGATCGCCACCTTCGAGATGGCTCTGACTTTTTAGAGATGAGGAGTCCAAAGCTGTTAGAAATGACTGGCAGGGCAGAATTGCTCAAGTAAGTCACGTCACGTCACGTGTGTAACGTGTGTCACGTGTGTCACGTGTGATTTCTGCTCTCGGATCTTCCGTGGCGTGGCGCCCTTTTTTGGGGGGAAATTTCCATGGCAAAGTGGGTGGCGTCTAGTATTTTTTTTGTTCATGTTTTCTCTTGCATTGATTTCTTTTCTTTTCTTCCGCTATGCATGTTTAACAGGGGTGACGGTCCAGGGTATGTGCTGTTCTTTTATTTTATTTTATTTTTCAAGCTAGCTAGCTCGCTAAAGCTAAAGCTAAAAAGCTGTCGTGCGTTAGACTTTTAGACGGACGGATGGAATGTAGGTCCGGGGTGTCCAAACTTTGGCTCGCCGGGGGTGATTAAGCGCTAATGTGGACAAAAAGGAAGTTTATTGGCTCGTAAAAGTTGACAATGTGTAACTGTATTTTACTTACAAATATTTAGGATATCTAATAGCTTAAAAAAATCTGAATGTATTAGATTTTTGTTGTTGTTGATGCAAATATTTTTAGAAATCAATTGAAAGACAGAAAAACGTGAATAATAGAAGAATAAAATAAAATATTAAATACATTAATTAATAAATTAATTGATAAAACATTAAAGTGGCTACAAAAGCTTGGATTCAAATAAACAATATTTTTATATAATGTATTTTTTCTGTTTTTTTTTTTGCAGATGAACCAAAAATAATGCCAAGACAAAATATGTAATTTAATATGTAACTGTATGATAGCTAAAATATTTAAGGAATAAAATAATTAAAATATTTTTTTCCTCCCATTAATTTCGAATCAGTTATCAGATAGATATAAATAAGGAATTAAGACAATATTAAATCATTAAATTTGTAAAATAATATATATTTTTAAATTTTAATGAAATAAAAGCAACAACAAAAATGTCCCGAAAAAAGTTGATGTGAATATGTAACTGTATGATAACTTATTAATACTCATTTTCAAGACTGGAGATTGGACATCTAACTTCTAGCTTGACATATTTTATTTTGAAAAATCAAATCGCCAACAAGATAAAATGATTTTTTTTTAAATAGCTAACTTTGGACACCCCTGATATAGCTCAAGCCCCGCCCCCTCCCTTCCACTCGTCCGTTTTCTCACAACTTTTTTCTGGTTTCCCGCCACCCTCGACCAATCAGGATCCTGGGCTTAAACCTCTTCCACCTGGCCGAGCCAAAACGTCCCTTAAGACCTCAGAGGAAGGAGAGGAAGAAGGTGACGGCTCAGAACCTGGCGGACGGCGACATACGTCTCCTGGTCAACATTTTGCGGGCGTACGACATCCCCGTGCGCCGCCCGCAGGGCAGGTCAGTAAAAAATAAAACACAAACATTTTTTTGGGCTCCATTTTTTTAATTTTTGAAAACGTAAATAAACTTCACGACAGCAAAACGGGAGCGTCGCCGCAGGGCAGCGATTGGCTGGTCGGCCAGGTCCAAGTGCGACCATTCGTGGAGGTCTCCTTCCAACGCAACGTCTTCCAGACCACCACCGCCGACGGGCCCAACCCTTGCTGGAACGAGGAGCTGCAGCTTCCTTTTCGGTAAGTCACGTGGGTTTTTGGTAGAAATGATGAATAGGTGGCTGTGTTTCCACTTCCGTCCACTAGTTGGCGTCATGACGGGAAATGGCGGCCTCAAAATCCAGTCAAGATTTTTTTTCCCGCTTTGTGTATCGATCAGAAATCTGTCCAAATCGCTTTTTTTGCGCATGTTTTTGGTAGAAATTATGAATAGGTGGCTGTGTTTCCACTCCCGTCCACTAGTTGGGTCGTGGCGGGAAATGGCGGCCTCAAAATCCAGTCAAATAAATGTTTCTCGCTTTTTTGTATCGATCGGAAATCCGTCCAAATCGCATTTTTGCACGTGTTTTTGGTAGAAAATATAAATAGGTGGGTGCCTTTCCACTCCCATCCACTAGTTGGCGCCGTGACTTGCCATTTCCCAAAATAA
The DNA here is from genome assembly GCF_051989625.1 of Stigmatopora argus. NCBI lineage: Eukaryota > Metazoa > Chordata > Actinopteri > Syngnathiformes > Syngnathidae > Stigmatopora > Stigmatopora argus. The sequence goes on from NC_135394.1 coordinate 18,069,738, forward strand.
CGCCACAAGGAAGTGACCCTACATAGTGTGGGCATGTCGTAGTACCGTTTGTGTTTCCCAGTCGAGCTAACTACAACAACTTCCACCTCATCTAATGTAAAACAAAATAATTTAATTACAGTGTAATTACAAACGTCTCTGCATACAAAATGTTCACATTACGAAAGCATATGCAAATAACTGTTCCGATATACGAAATCAAGAGCCGAGAGACAAAATCTCCCAAAACCTCAATATATTTCCTCTATCTGTTATTTTATTTTGAAAATGTCGCCGTAGCTCGGCGTCCTGCTTGACAATGTCCCTACAATCCGCTGGCCTCCCATTGGCTATCTTCCATGTTTTTTTTTAAATTATTTTTTTCAGTTTTTCGAGTGTGCTTAAAGCAACTTTGTTCTATGCTAAGTTGTTTTGAATTCACATTTTGAAGTGTGCTAACTAATTAGCTTAGTCTTTGCACAAATAGAAAATGTTTTTGCATGCTTGTTAATGCATTCATAAATCATTTTCTTAGCATTTTTATCTCTTGTGTTTCTCACATCTTTCATACAAAATTGGGCCACTTTAATCAATTTTGAAGAGTTTATTTGGCCGTTTTTTTTGTTGAAGTACCGCGGTACGAATGAGAATTTACATATAAAATACTGCTCTACTTACGAAAATCCAATTCATTTTGTAGGTAAAGCTACCACTGTAGCTTGAATTTTATGACTTTTATCTCGTCTTCTAATATGAATAATGTTTTTTTTGTTCCCCCCCCCCCAACCCACATTTAGCGCCCCCAACAACGACTACAGCGTGGCCAGCTTGCAGTCGGTCAAAGACGAAGTCTTCATCAACATATTCGACGAGGTGGTCCGTGAGACAGCCGGGGTGAGTTATCGCCCGTGGCGCGGTGGAGGACGTGGACATGGATGCGGGATCGAAAGGGGGATTGAGCCGCCACCCACGTGTACGCAGAGCGACGGCGGCGAATCCCTGAACGCTCGGGTGGAGAAGCACTGGCTGGGTTGCGTCAAGATTCCCTTCAGCACCATCTACTCGCAGTCCAGGGTACGTCTCGTAACCAACTCCGGGAAATATTTCAAAAAAATGGAAATATTGGGAGAAGTCGCTATTATGTACGGTTTGCAAAAAAATGAAAATAAAGCGTATGAATTTGTCTCAGATCGAGGGCACGTTCAAGGTGAAGACGCCGGCCGTGCTGCTGGGTTACAGCAAGGAGCGTGGCCACGCCCACCCCAACGCCGGCGTCTACGAGGGCGCCCGCGGACTCTGCCGCGGGGCCTTCATCGCGCTCTTCGTCACCGTCGAGCCTCTGCTGCAGCCTGGCGAGTCCATCCGGGAGAAGGTGCTTATTTCAATTTAATATTTGGGGGGAAATTGGATTGCACAATCATTCCAAATTTTTAAAAAAAAATCATTATAAATCAGAAAAAAAGATCAATTCCAGATCAGGTGTACAACTGAGTAGAAAACGACCATGTATAGTAAGGCTTTTTTTTCTTAAAAAACGACATAGTATAGTAAGGCTTTTTTTCTTAAAAAAACGAGATAGTACAGTAAGGCTTTTAAAAAAAAAAAAAAACAACCATGTATAGTAAGGCTTTTTTGTTAAAAAACAACAACAACGACATAGTATGGTAAGGCTTTTTTGTAAAAAAAAAAAAACGACCATGTATAATAAGGCTTTTTTGTAAAAAAAAAAAAAAAAACACATAGTATAGTAAGGCTTTTTTCATTAAAAAACAACATCGAATAGTAAGGCTTTTTTCATTAAAAAAACGACATAGTATAGTAAGGCTTTAAAAAAAAAACATGTATAGTAAGGCTTTTTGTTAAAAAAACAACAACGACATAGTATGGTAAGGCTTTTTTTGTAAAAAACGACATAGTATAGTAAGGCTTTTTTTGGTAAAAAAACGACCATGTATAATAAGGCTTTTTTGTAAAAAAAAAAACGACATAGTATAGTAAGGCTTTTTTCATTAAAAAACGACATAGTATAGTAAGGCTTTTTTCATTAAAAAAAGACAAAGTATAGTAAGGCTTTTTCCTAAAAAACGACATAGTATAGTAAGGCTTTTTTTTGTAAAAAAAACAAAAAAAACGACCATGTATAGTAAGGCTTTTTTTTCGTAAAAAAAAGACATAGTATAGAAAGGCTTTTTTTTCTCTTAAAAAACAACCATGTATTGTAGGGCTTTTTTGTATTAAAAAACAACAACGACATAGTATTTTTAAGGCTTTTTTTGTTTTTAAAAAAAAAACAACGACATAGTATAGTAAGGCTTTTTTTGTAAAAAAAAAAAAAAACGACCATGTATTAGTATGTATGTATGTAGTAAGAAAGAAAGAAACGGCTATTTTGACTTTTGACGTTTTGACTTTTATTTTTTTTGCATGTTTGTTCGCTCGCCATCATTGATTTGACCGGTCGTAGATTAAGGAACTCAAGGTAAAGGAAGCCCGAAGCGGTCACCGAGCTCCCATTGGTCGAAATCTATACTCATTTTTGTCCGGCCCCGCTTTCAGTTCGACAGCCAAGAGGACGAGCGTCTGCTGCAGGCGGCCGAGCGCTTCGAGCGGGCGGCCGGCGAGGAGTTCCCGGGCCGCCCGTGCGCCACCACCGCCGTGGACCTCAACGGCAAGACCGTCTTGGTCACCCGCTACATCCGCCCGCTCAACCCGCCGCCGGAAATCTTGTGCGGCAACGCCCAGGAGGACGCGGTGGGTCTCCAAAACCTCCAAATGTTAGCTGCGTTAGCTACGTTAGCTGTGTTATCTATGTTAGCTGTGTTAGCTACGTTGACTTCTGTTTGTTTTGGTCCAACGCAGCTACGTTAGCTGTGTTAGCTACGTTGACTTCTGTTTGGTTTGGTCCAACGCAGCTACGTTAGCTACGTTAGCTGTGTTAGCTACGTTGACTTCTGTTTGGTTTGGTCCAACCCAGCTACGTTAGCTGTGTTAGCTACGTTAGCTGTGTTAGCTACGTTAGCTGTGTTAGCTACGTTGACTTCTGTTGGTTTTGGTCCAACGCAGCTACGGTAGCTGTGTTAGCTACGTTAGCTGTGTTAGCTATATTGACATCTGTTTGTTTTGGTCCAACGCAACTACGTTAGCTGTGTTAGCTACGTTAGCTGTGTTAGCTACGTTAGCTGTGTTAGCTACGTTAGCTGTGTTAGCTACGTTGACTTCTGTTTGTGTTGGTCCAACGCAGCTACGCTGTTGCGTTAGCTTCTGTTTATTTTCTTTGTTTTGATCCAAAACAGGCTCAAGCGGCGCGATTCGTGTCGCTCATCCCGTCGCTACCCGACAAAGTGTCCTTTTCCGGCATTTGCGACCTGTGGAGTACGTGTGATGTGAGTACGACGCCGATGGCGGTTTCAAAAAAATGGCGTGGCCGTGATTTGGTTTGGATAAAAAAAAAAATTTTGAAGCAATTCCTGATGTTGCTGGCGGGAGACGAAGAGGAGCACGCCGTCTTGTTGTGCAACTATTTCCTCTTCCTGGGCAAGAAGGCTTGGCTGATCATCGGCAGCGCCGTTCCGGAGGTGGGCTTAGCCTGTGCTAGCCTAGCTTAGCTTAGCCTAGCTTTGGCTGTAGCGCTATGAATTTTTCTTCCGCCGAGCAGGGTTCGAGCGCCTACGTGCTGACGTGGGAGCAAGGCCGCTACTTGATCTGGAACCCCAGCAGCGGACAGTACTACGGACAGTACGACACATTCTGCCCCCTGCAGGCGGTGGGCTGCCTCGTCAACGCCGACAACGTCAGTAAAAAAAATCCATGCATTTCAGCCCTCTTTTATTACAAATTAATATATTTTTTAATATTTTTGCGCCAGGTTTGGTTGAACATTCAGGAGCACGCGTCCCCCATGAGGATCAACTTGGACGTGAGCCGAACCGCCGGCTGGCGCCCCTTTTTCAACCGCTCCTTTGCGCACCCCGGCCTGGCCAGCGTGCAGGTGGGCCTCCGCCACTTTTCCTACAAAAATTGACCGGGTTTTTGTCAACTAAAATGAATGTCCTTTGCGTGCGTGCAGCCCGAGCAGCTGGCGTACCGGAGCTCCGACAAAGCCGCCGCCGCCGAACTTCAGGAAAGGTTAGTTCGCTTTTGACCATGTAGGGTAGGCTTGTTTTCTTCTTTTTTTTTTAAAGACCATGAATAGTAAGGCCTTTTTCTTTAAAAAACGACCCTGTATAGTAAGGCTTTTTTAATAATAAAAAGCAACATACTATAGTTAGACTTTTTTTTCATTAAAAAGGACCATGTATATTAAGGCTTTTTTCATTAAAAAAAAACGAAAATATAGTAAGGCTTTTTTCGTTAAAAAAAGCCTTACTATACTATGTCGTTTTTACGAAAAAAAGACTTACTATACTATGTCGTTTTCGTAAAAAAAAACGACAGTATATATAGTAAGGCATTTTTTGTAAAAAAAAACAAAAAAAAACGACTTAGTATAGTAAGGCTTTTTGGTAAAAAAACAACCTAAAGTAGTAAGGCTTTTTTGTAAAAAAAAAAAAAAAAAAAAAACGACATAGTAAAGTAAGGCTTTTTTTCGTAATGAAATGACATAGTATAGTAAGGCTTTTTTTCGTAAAAAAACAACATAGTATAGTAAGGCTTTTTTTCGTTAAAAAACGACATAGTATAGTAGGGCTTTTTTCGTAAAAAAAAGCCTTACTATACTATGTAGTTTTTTACGAAATAAAGCCTTACTATACTATGTCGTTTTCGTAAAAAAACGACATAGTATATATAGTAAGGCATTTTTTGTATTAAAAAAAACGACATAGTATAGTAAGGCTTTTTTCGTAAAAAAACCTTACTATACTATGTCGTTTTTTACGAAAAAAAGCCTTACTGTACTATGTCGTTTTCTTAAAAAAACGACAGTATATATAGTAAGGCATTTTTTGTAATAAAAAAACGACATAGTATAGTAAGGCTTTTTTCGTTTAAAAAAAGCCTTACTGTACTATGTCGTTTTCGTAAAAAACGACATAGTATATATAGTAAGGCATTTTTCATAAAAAAAAGCCTTACTATACTATGTCGTTTTTACGAAAAAAGCCTTACTATACTATGTTGTTTTCATAAAAAAAACTACAGTATATATAGTAAGGCATTTTTGTATAAAAAAAACGACTTAGTATAGTAAGGCTTTTTTTCGTAAAAAAAAAACGACAGTATAGTACAGCTTTTTCGTTAAAAAAACGACATAGTATAGTAAGGCTTTTTCGTAAAAAAAACGACTTAGTATAGTAAGCCTTTTTTGTAAAAAAAACAACATAGTATATAGTATGGCTTTTTTTTTAAAAAAACGACATAGTATAGTAAGGCTTTTTTTCGTTAAAAAAACATAGTATAGTAAGGCTTTTTTTCGTAAAAAAACGACATAGTATAGTAAGGCTTTTTCGTAAAAAAAACGACTTAGTATAGTAAGCCTTTTTTGTAAAAAAAACAACATAGTATATAGTATGGCTTTTTTTTTAAAAAAACGACATAGTATAGTAAGGCTTTTTTTCGTTAAAAAAACATAGTATAGTAAGGCTTTTTTTCGTAAAAAAACGACATAGTATAGTAAGGCTTTTTCGTAAAAAAAACGACTTAGTATAGTAAGCCTTTTTTGTAAAAAAAAACAACATAGTATATAGTATGGCTTTTTTTTAAAAAAAACGACATAGTATAGTAAGGCTTTTTTTTCATAAAAAACGACATAGTATAGTAAGGCTTTTTTTGTTAAAAAAACCAACATAGTATAGTAAGGCTTTTTTTCGTTAAAAAACATAGTATAGTAAGGCTTTTTTTCGTAAAAAAACAACATAGTATAGTAAGGCTTTATCGTAAAAAAACGACATAGTATATATAGTAATGCATTTTTAGTTTAAAAAAATGACTTAGTATAGTAAGGCTTTTTCGTAAAAAAATGACATAGTATAGTAAGCAATGTTCCCTCTAATTTTTTGTTGGTCTGAGCAGAAAGTCAACCTCCCTGAGCGCACTGAGTACCAGTGTGAGCGACATCATCGGTACTCGGATGATTCGCCTAAAGACGTTTCGCCGACGGACGTTTGACAGACGGGCAGGTCGCCGAATGGACGTTCCGCCGAACGTTCATTCGGCCGAACGGAGGTTTCGCCGAAACGGGATTCGCGCGCTCGCCCCGCCCCCGGATCGTGTGTGTACAAGTTTTTCAACCTCGGCCCGCGGGCCATATACGGCCCGTTAGGATTTTTAATCCGGCCCGCCGCCGGTGTTGTCCAAATTATAGTAAAAATCAATGTTAGTCTACCATCAATGGCAGCCCGGGAATAAGCACTCTTGGGCGGGCAGATGTAGCAGAACCGAGCCGTAAAATGACAGCAATCGGGTCAAATCCATCCTAAAACAGCATTTAATGATTAAATACAAATACTGGAGCTCTTTGGACATTAGAACCGAGCCCAGGGAAGTGAATTCCTTGGTAAAATGTCGTGATGATATCGCGATGGAGGCAAAAAAACGTCTATATACGTCCATTCGCCAAACGGCTCAAAATGCTCTCAAATTCGGTCAAATCCAGCCGAAAACAGCGTTTAATGATTAAATACAAATACTGGAGCTCTTTGGACATTAGAACCGAGCCCATCATGAAGAAAGGGGTAAAAAAAAAAAAAAAAAAAAAAATCTGTTTTTTTTTTTTTACTGCGCGCCATAGGATTTCTGCTGCGCAGAGAAGACGAGAGTAGTGCGCAATTGCGCACGCGCGCAGCTTAGAGGGAACAGTGATAGTAAGGCTTTTTTTCGTAAAAAAAACAACATAGTATAGTAAGGCTTTTTTTCGTAAAAAAACGACATAGTATAGTAGGGCTTTTTTCGTAAAAAAAAGCCTTACTATACTATGTAGTTTTTTACGAAATAAAGCCTTACTATACTATGTCGTTTTCGTAAAAAAAACGACATAGTATATATAGTAAGGCATTTTTTGTATTAAAAAAACAACATAGTATAGTAAGGCTTTTTTCGTAAAAAAAAACTTACTATACTATGTCGTTTTTTACGAAAAAAAGCCTTACTGTACTATGTCGTTTTCTTAAAAAAACGACAGTATATATAGTAAGGCATTTTTTGTAATAAAAAAACGACATAGTATAGTAAGGCTTTTTTCGTTTAAAAAAAGCCTTACTATACTATGTCGTTTTTACGAAAAAAGCCTTACTATACTATGTTGTTTTCATAAAAAAAACTACAGTATATATAGTAAGGCATTTTTGTATAAAAAAAACGACTTAGTATAGTAAGGCTTTTTTTCGTAAAAAAAAAACGACAGTATAGTACAGCTTTTTCGTTAAAAAAACGACATAGTATAGTAAGGCTTTTTCGTAAAAAAAAAACGACTTAGTATAGTAAGCCTTTTTTGTAAAAAAAACAACATAGTATATAGTATGGCTTTTTAAAAAAAAAAAACGACATAGTATAGTAAGGCTTTTTTCCGTAAAAAACGACATAGTATAGTAAGGCTTTTTGCTTTTAAAAACGACATAGTATAGTACGGCTTTTTTCCGTAAAAAACGACATAGTATAGTAAGGCATTTTGCTTTAAAAAACGACATAGTATAGTAAGGCTTTTTTTGTAAAAAAACGACATAGTAAAGTAAGGTTTTTTCTTTTAAAAAACGACATAGTATAGTAAGGCTTTTTTCTTTAAAAAAACTACATAGTATAGTAAGGCTTTTTTCTTAAAAAAACGACATAGTATAGTAAGGCTTTTTTTATTTAAAAAACGACATAGTATAGTAAGGCTTTTTGCTTTAAAAAACGACATAGTATAGTAAGGCTTTTTTCTTTAAAAAAACGACATAGTATAGTAAGGCTTTTTTCTTAAAAAAAACGACATAGTATAGTAAGGCTTTTTTCTTTAAAAAAACGACATAGTATAGTAAGGCTTTTTTCTTTAAAAAACGACATAGTATAGTAAGGCTTTTTTTCTTTAAAAAACAACATAGTATAGTAAGGCTTTTTTCCTAAAAAAACCGACATAGTATAGTAAGGCTTTTTTCTTTAAAAAACAACATAGTATAGTAAGGCTTTTTTCTTTAAAAAAACGACATAGTATAGTAAGGCTTTTTTCTTTAAAAAAACGACATAGTATAGTAAGGCTTTTTTCTTTAAAAAACGACATAGTATAGTAAGGCTTTTTTCTTTAAAAAAACGACATAGTATAGTAAGGCTTTTTTCTTAAAAAAACGACATAGTATAGTAAGGCTTTTTTCTTTAAAAAAACGACATAGTATAGTAAGGCTTTTTTTCGTAAAAAAACAACATAGTATAGTAAGGCTTTTTCGTAAAAAAACGACATAGTATATATAGTAATGCATTTTTAGTTAAAAAAAATGACTTAGTATAGTAAGGCTTTTTCGTAAAAAAATGACATAGTATAGTAAGGCTTTTTTTCGTAAAAAAACAACATAGTATAGTAAGGCTTTTTTTCGTAAAAAAACGACATAGTATAGTAGGGCTTTTTTCGTAAAAAAAAACCTTACTATACTATGTAGTTTTTTACGAAATAAAGCCTTACTATACTATGTCGTTTTCGTAAAAAAACGACATAGTATATATAGTAAGGCATTTTTTGTATTAAAAAAAACGACATAGTATAGTAAGGCTTTTTTCGTAAAAAAACCTTACTATACTATGTCGTTTTTTACGAAAAAAAGCCTTACTGTACTATGTCGTTTTCTTAAAAAAACGACAGTATATATAGTAAGGCATTTTTTGTAATAAAAAAACGACATAGTATAGTAAGGCTTTTTTCGTTTAAAAAAAGCCTTACTGTACTATGTCGTTTTCGTAAAAAACGACATAGTATATATAGTAAGGCATTTTTTGTATTAAAACGACATAGTATAGTAAGGCTTTTTTCATTAAAAAAAAGCCTTACTATACTATGTCGTTTTTACGAAAAAAAGCCTTACTATACTATGTTGTTTTCATTAAAAAAACTACAGTATATATAGTAAGGCTTTTTTTCGTAAAAAAAAACGACAGTATAGTACAGCTTTTTCGTTAAAAAAAACGACATAGTATAGTAAGCCTTTTTTGTAAAAAAAACATCGTCGTATATAGTATGGCTTTTTTTTTTAAAAAAACGACATAGTATAGTAAGGCTTTTTTCCGTAAAAAACGACATAGTATAGTAAGGCTTTTTTCCGTAAAAAACGACATAATATAGTAAGGCTTTTTTCTTAAAAAACGGCATAGTATAGTAAGGCTTTTTGCTTTAAAAAAACGACATAGTATAGTAAGGCTTTTTGCTTTAAAAAAACGACATAGTATAGTAAGGCTTTTTTCCGTAAAAAACGACATTGTATAGTAAGGCTTTTTGCTTTTAAAAACGACATAGTATAGTACGGCTTTTTTCCGTAAAAAACGACATAGTATAGTAAGGCATTTTGCTTTAAAAAAACGACATAGTATAGTAAGGCTTTTTTTCTTTAAAAAACGACATAGTATAGTAAGGCTTTTTTCTTAAAAAAAACGACATAGTATAGTAAGGCTTTTTTCTTTAAAAAAACGACATAGTATAGTAAGGCTTTTTTCTTTAAAAAACGACATAGTATAGTAAGGCTTTTTTTCTTTAAAAAACGACATAGTATAGTAAGGCTTTTTTCTTAAAAAAAACGACATAGTATAGTAAGGCTTTTTTCTTAAAAAAACGACATAGTATAGTAAGGCTTTTTTCTTTAAAAAACAACATAGTATAGTAAGGCTTTTTTCTTAAAAAAAACGACATAGTATAGTAAGGCTTTTTTCTTTAAAAAAACGACATAGTATAGTAAGGCTTTTTTCTTTAAAAAACGACATAGTATAGTAAGGCTTTTTTCTTTAAAAAAAACGACATAGTATAGTAAGGCTTTTTTCTTAAAAAAAATGACATAGTATAGTAAGGCTTTTTTCTTTTAAAAAACGACATAGTATAGTAAGGCTTTTTTTTCCGTAAAAAACGACATAGTATAGTAAGGCTTTTTGCTTTAAAAAACGACATAGTATAGTAAGGCTTTTTTCTTAAAAAAACGACAGTATAGTAAGGCTTTTTTCTTTAAAAAAACGACATAGTATAGTAAGGCTTTTTTCTTAAAAAAAACGACATAGTATAGTAAGGCTTTTTTCTTAAAAAAACGACCTATTATAGTAAGGCTTTTTTCTTAAAAAAAAACGACATAGTATAGTAAGGCTTTTTTCTTTAAAAAACGACATAGTATAGTAAGGCTTTTTTCCGTAAAAAACGTCATAGCATAGTGAGGCTTTTTCCTTTAAAAGACGACATAGTATAGTAAGGCTTTTTTTGTAAAAAAAACGACATAGTAAAGTAAGGTTTTTTCTTTTAAAAAACGACATAGTATAGTAAGGCTTTTTTCTTTAAAAAGCGACATAGTATAGTAAGGCTTTTTTTCTTTAAAAAACGACATAGTATAGTAAGGCTTTTTTCTTAAAAAAAACGACATAGTATAGTAAGGCTTTTTTCTTAAAAAAACGACATAGTATAGTAAGGCTTTTTTCTTAAAAAAACGACCTATTATAGTAAGGCTTTTTTCTTAAAAAAAAACGACATAGTATAGTAAGGCTTTTTTCTTTTAAAAAACGACATAGTATAGTAAGGCTTTTTTTCCGTAAAAAACGACATAGTATAGTAAGGCTTTTTGCTTTAAAAAACGACATAGTATAGTAAGGCTTTTTTCTTAAAAAAAACGACAGTATAGTAAGGCTTTTTTCTTTAAAAAAAAACGACATAGTATAGTAAGGCTTTTTTCTTAAAAAAAACGACATAGTATAGTAAAGCTTTTTTCTTTAAAAAATGACATAGTATAGTAAGGCTTTTTTCTTAAAAAACGACATAGTATGGTAAGGCTTTTTTCTTAAAAAAACGACCTATTATAGTAAGGCTTTTTTCTTAAAAAAAAACGACATAGTATAGTAAGGCTTTTTTCTTTAAAAAACGACATAGTATAGTAAGGCTTTTTTCCGTAAAAAACGTCATAGCATAGTAAGGCTTTTTCCTTTAAAAGACGACATAGTATAGTAAGGCTTTTTTTGTAAAAAAACGACATAGTAAAGTAAGGTTTTTTCTTTTAAAAAACGACATAGTATAGTAAAGCTTTTTTCTTTAAAAAGCGACATAGTATAGTAAGGCTTTTTTTCTTTAAAAAACGACAGTATAGTAAGGCTTTTTTCTTAAAAAAAACGACATAGTATAGTAAGGCTTTTTTCTTAAAAAAACGACATAGTATAGTAAGGCTTTTTTCTTTAAAAAAACGACATAGTATAGTAAGGCTTTTTTCTTAAAAAAACCGACATAGTATAGTACGGCTTTTTTCTTAAAAAAACGACATAGTATAGTAAGGCTTTTTTCCGTAAAAAACGACATAATATAGTAAGGCTTTTTGCTTTAAAAAACGACATAGTATAGTAAGGCTTTTTTCTTAAAAAACGGCATAGTATAGTAAGGCTTTTTGCTTTAAAAAAACGACATAGTATTGTAAGGCTTTTTGCTTAAAAAAAACGACATAGTATAGTAAGGCTTTTTTCCGTAAAAAACGACATTGATAGTAAGGCTTTTTGCTTTTAAAAACGACATAGTATAGTACGGCTTTTTTCCGTAAAAGACGACATAGTATAGTAAGGCATTTTGCTTTAAAAAAACGACATAGTATAGTAAGGCTTTTTTTCTTTAAAAAACGAGATAGTATAGTAAGGCTTTTTTTCTTTAAAAAACGACATAGTATAGTAAGGCTTTTTTCTTAAAAAAACGATGTAGTATAGTAAGGCTTTTTTCTTTAAAAAACGACATAGTATAGTAAGGCTTTTTTCTTTAAAAAAAACGACATAGTATAGTAAGGCTTTTTTCTTAAAAAAAAACGACAGTATAGTAAGGCTTTTTTCTTTAAAAAAACGACATAGTATAGTAAGGCTTTTTTCTTAAAAAAAACGACATAGTATAGTAAAGCTTTTTTCTTTAAAAAATGACATAGTATAGTAAGGCTTTTTTCTTAAAAAACGACATAGTATAGTAAGGCTTTTTTCTTAAAAAAACGACCTATTATAGTAAGGCTTTTTTCTTAAAAAAAAACGACATAGTATAGTAAGGCTTTTTTCTTTAAAAAACGACATAGTATAGTAAGGCTTTTTTCTTTAAAAAAAAACGACATAGTATAGTAAGGCTTTTTTCTTAAAAAAAACGACAGTATAGTAAGGCTTTTTTCTTTAAAAAAACGACATAGTATAGTAAGGCTTTTTTCTTAAAAAAAACGACATAGTATAGTAAAGCTTTTTTCTTTAAAAAATGACATAGTATAGTAAGGCTTTTTTCTTAAAAAACGACATAGTATAGCAAGGCTTTTTTCTTAAAAAAAAACGACATAGTATAGTAAGGCTTTTTTCTTTAAAAAACGACATAGTATAGTAAGGCTTTTTTCCGTAAAAAACGTCATAGCATAGTAAGGCTTTTTCCTTTAAAAGACGACATAGTATAGTAAGGCTTTTTTTGTAAAAAAACGACATAGTAAAGTAAGGTTTTTTCTTTTAAAAAACGACATAGTATAGTAAGGCTCTTTTCTTTAAAAAAAAACGACATAGTATAGTAAGGCTTTTTTTCTTTAAAAAACGACATAGTATAGTAAGGCTTTTTTCTTAAAAAAACCGACATAGTATAGTAAGGCTTTTTTCTTAAAAAAACGACATAGTATAGTAAGGCTTTTTTCTTAAAAAAACGACCTATTATAGTAAGGCTTTTTTCTTAAAAAAAACGACATAGTATAGTAAGGCTTTTTTCTTTAAAAAACAACATAGTATAGTAAGGCTTTTTTCTTTAAAAAAACGACATAGTATAGTACGGCTTTTTTCTCAAAAAAACGACATAGTATAGTAAGGCTTTTTTCTTTAAAAAACAACATAGTATAGTAAGGCTTTTTTCTTTAAAAAAACGACATAGTATAGTAAGGCTTTTTTCTTTAAAAAAAAACGACATAGTATAGTAAGGCTTTTTTCGTAAAAAAAACCTTACTATACTATGTCGTTTTTTACGAAAAAAAGCCTTACTGTACTATGTCGTTTTCTTAAAAAAACGACAGTATATGTAGTAAGGCATTTTTTGTAATAAAAAAACGACATAGTCAATGTTCCCTCTAATTTTTCGTTGGTCTGAGCAGAAAGTCAACCTCCCTGAGCGCACTGAGTACCAGTGTGAGCGACATCATCGGTACTCGGATGATTCGCCTAAAGACGTTTCGCCGACGGACGTTTGACAGACGGGCAGGTCGCCGAATGGACGTTCCGCCGAACGTTCATTCGGCCGAACGGAGGTTTCGCCGAAACGGGATTCGCGCGCTCGCCCCGCCCCCGGATCCTGTGTGTACAAGTCTTTCAACCTCGGCCCGCGGGCCATATACGGCCCGTTAGGATTTTTAATCCGGCCCGCCGCCGGTGTTGTCCAAATTATAGTAAAAATCAATGTTAGTCTACCATCAATGGCAGCCCGGGAATAAGCACTCTTGGGCGGGCAGATGTAGCAGAACCGAGCCGTAAAATGACAGCAATCGGGTCAAATCCATCCTAAAACAGCATTTAATGATGAAATACAAATACTGCAGCTCTTCGGACATTGGAACCGAGCCCAGGGAAGTGAATTCCTTGGTAAAATGTCGTGATGATATTGCGATGGAGGCAAAAAAACGTCTATATACGTCCATTCGCCAAACAGCTCAAAATGCTCTCAAATTCGGTCAAATCCAGCCAAAAACAGCGTTTAATGATTAAATACAAATACTGGAGCTCTTTGGACATTAGAACCGAGCCCAGGGAAGTGAATTCCTCGGTAAAATGTCGCGATGATGTCGTCTCGATGTGTCTCTCAAATTCGGTCAAATCCAGCTGAAAACAGCGTTTAATGATTAAATACAAATACTAGTATTTGTATTTAATCATTAAACGCTGTTTGAACGAACGTTCATTCGGAGACCTGTCCGTCTGTCAAACGTCCGTCGGCGAAACGTCTTTAGGCGAATCATCCGGTCACGACATCATCATTGCTCGCTATGGGCACACCAGTATCACACCTGCCACAAGCAGGTGCATGTCAATGTTCCCTCTAATTTTTCATGTAAAACATGCTGTAAAACACGAAAAACATAAGTGGACAGAGCTACTGCCACTGGCTGCCGCTTAAACGGCGCCATCATGAAGAAAGGGGTAAAAAAAAAAAAAAAAAAATCCGTTTTTTTTTTTACTGCGCGCCATAGGATTGCTGCTGCGCAGAGAAGACGAGAGTAGTGCGCAATTGCGCACGCGCGCAGCTTAGAGGGAACAGTGGACATAGTATAGTAAGGCTTTTTTCGTTTAAAAAAAGCCTTACTGTACTATGTCGTTTTCGTAAAAAACGACATAGTATATATAGTAAGGCATTTTTTGTATTAAAACGACATAGTATAGTAAGGCTTTTTTCATTTAAAAAAAGCCTTACTATACTATGTCGTTTTTACGAAAAAAGCCTTACTATACTATGCTGTTTTCATAAAAAAAACTACAGTATATATAGTAAGGCATTTTTGTATAAAAAAAACGACTTAGTATAGTAAGGCTTTTTTTCGTAAAAAAAACGACAGTATAGTACAGCTTTTTCGTTAAAAAAACGACTTAGTATAGTAAGCCTTTTTTGTAAAGAAAACAACATAGTATATAGTACGGCTTTTAAAAAAAAAAAAACGACATAGTATAGTAAGGCTTTTTTCTTTAAAAAAACGACATAGTATAGTAAGGCTTTTTTCCGTAAAAAACGACATAGTATAGTAAGGCTTTTTGCTTTAAAAAACGACATAGTTTAGTAAGGCTTTTTTCTTAAAAAACGGCATAGTATAGTAAGGCTTTTTGCTTTAAAAAACGACATAGTATAGTAAGGCTTTTTGCTTTAAAAAAACGACATAGTATAGTAAGGCTTTTTTCCGTAAAAAACGACATTGTATAGTAAGGCTTTTTGCTTTTAAAAACGACATAGTATAGTACGGCTTTTTTCCGTAAAAAACGACATAGTATAGTAAGGCATTTTGCTTTAAAAAAACGACATAGTATAGTAAGGCTTTTTTTCTTTAAAAAACAACATAGTATAGTAAGGCTTTTTTCTTAAAAAAAACGACATAGTATAGTAAGGCTTTTTTCTTAAAAAAACGACATAGTATAGTAAGGCTTTTTTCTTTAAAAAACGACATAGTATAGTAAGGCTTTTTTCTTTAAAAAAAAACGACATAGTATAGTAAGGCTTTTTTCTTTAAAAAAAAACGACATAGTATAGTAAGGCTTTTTTCTTAAAAAAAACGACATAGTATAGTAAGGCTTTTTTCTTTAAAAAAACGACATAGTATAGTAAGGCTTTTTTTCCGTAAAAAACGACATAGTATAGTAAGGCTTTTTGCTTTAAAAAACGACATAGTATAGTAAGGCTTTTTTCTTAAAAAAAACGACAGTATAGTAAGGCTTTTTTCTTTAAAAAAACGACATAGTATAGTAAGGCTTTTTTCTTTAAAAAATGACATAGTATAGTAAGGCTTTTTTCTTAAAAAAACCGACATAGTATAGTAAGGCTTTTTTCTTAAAAAAACGACATAGTATAGTAAGGCTTTTTTCTTAAAAAAAAGACCTATTATAGTAAGGCTTTTTTCTTAAAAAAAAACGACATAGTATAGTAAGGCTTTTTTCTTTAAAAAAACGACATAGTATAGTAAGGCTTTTTTCCGTAAAAAAGTCATAGCATAGTAAGGCTTTTTCCTTTAAAAGACGACATAGTATAGTAAGGCTTTTTTTGTTAAAAAAAACAACATAGTATAGTAAGGCTTTTTTTCGTTAAAAAAACATAGTATAGTAAGGCTTTTTTCGTAAAAAAAACAACATAGTATAGTAAGGCTTTTTCGTAAAAAAACGACATAGTATAGTAAGGCTTTTTTTCGTAAAAAAACAGCATAGTATGGCCTTTTTGTAAAAAAAAAACAACGACCTAGTATAGTTAGGCTTTTTTCGTTTAAAAAAAAGCCTTACTATACTATGTAGTTTTTTACGAAAAAAAGCCTTACTATACTATGTAGTTTTTTTACGAAATAAAGCCTTACTATACTATGTCGTTTTCGTAAAAAAACGACATAGTATATATAGTAAGGCTTTTTTTCTGGTTTTGCTACTCTAGAATGGAGAAGGTGCTCCGAGACAAGGTGATGGAATGGCGCCCCCAGCGGCCCACCCGTTGGAACCGCTACTGCAGCAGTGCCCTCAAGCACTTCCTGCCCAGCCTGGAGCAGTGCGCGGCGGCGCCCGGGGGCGTGGCCCACGAGCTCGCCGAGGGCCACCGCCACGACTTGGAAAACCTGCTGGGAGACAACCGGGTTCGAGCGACCGTACCGTTGGATTTTAAGGCTCTTGGACTAACGCCGCTCTGTTTATTTTCTTTTTTTTTTAGATATCGGGATTCCCGCTACACATGCCCTTCTCGGAGATGGGCCCCGTGGTGGAGGCGGTGCACAGCACGGGGGTGCACACCATCCAGACGCCCAACGTGGAATTCGCCCTGGCCGTCTACGTGCACCCGTACCCCAACAACGTGCTCTCTGTCTGGGTCTACCTGGCCTCCCTCGTGCGTCCTTGACGCCTTTGGACCGCGGGCGAGGGGCCCCTGTATAGTAAGAATTGATTGATTTATTTTAAAGTACACCATGTATAGGAAGGCTTTTTTATCGCTTCTATTTGTACAAAAAAATGATCATGTATACTATACAAAAAAATGACATGTATACTATACATGGTCATTTTTTTGTACAAATAGAAGCAATAAAAAGCCTTCCTATACATGGTGTACTTTAAAATAAATCAATCAATTCTTACTATACAGTAAGTATATATTTTTATATTTTTTTGTATAGTTAGGCTTCTTGAAAATGTAAATTTAATTCTGTTAAGTCCCAAATTGAAGGGTGCGGGAGTCGATTGAACTAACATTTGTTTGGTAAGTTAGCGCTCTACTAGTTGAGCTAAGTGAGTCCAAATCACAAAGAAGCTTTGGTTTCCTTATTGTACAATTTTATTGCCCGACAATCGTTCACCCAAAAAAAAGTACTTTTCTCAAAATAGGAACTTTATATCTTCTGTCTTTCCATTAGACAAAAAAGTGTACCGTTCTTATTTTTTTCTCATCCTTCCCAGGGATTGACCTGACCGTGTTTCAAAGCTGCTTCTAATGAAAAGGAATTAAGCGGCGGCGGTGGTCTGCGGAGTGTCAACAAGAGGAAAATACCTTTTTTTTTTTACACGGGAACAAACTGGAGGACACACCCAGTGGGATAAAGTGCAATCAGAAGAGGGCGGGGGCAAGGAGGGAGAAGGGGGCGGAGTCACTCTCCGGAGCGACAGCAGACTCGGAATCCGCACTGAAGGTTCTGGCATCCGCTCGCCGTATCTGCTTTTGGACCTGAAAGACGACATCATTTAGTTTAAAATTGATGGCAGTCGGCGTCCAATCCATTTGGACGGACACGTGATGTTGATGGACAAACAGACACTCCATTTTCCTCCATTTCGGGGAGCCTACCGTCGATGTTGTCGCAGTAGTAGAAGTGTTCGTCGTTGAGGGCGGGGCACGCCGAGACCAGCTGACCGAGCCCCGCCTCCGTCACCCGCAGGCAGCCCGACAGGTTGAGGTGCTCCAGGACGGGGAGCCCGCCCGGTTCCGCCAAGGCCCTACGACGGATGCAAAGTCACGCCGTTAACTCCTCCCCCTCGCCGACTCCACCCTCTCGCCCCTCGCCCTACCTGAGACCCGCGTCCGTGACTTGGAAGCACCCGGACAGACTGAGGAACGCCAGGCGCCTCCCGGCCGTCCTGCCGTCGCAGCGCCTGCGGTCCGCCCATCGCCCGGCGGTGGTCCTGAACGCGTCTTCGCGGCGGAAGGAGGCGCGCCGACAGCGGCACGCCGCGTCCAGCAGTCGGGCCTCCAGCCGCCGCGCCCACTCGGCCGCCGAGTCCTCGATGTCGGCCGGCGCGGTCAGGTGGGCCGCATTGGGGCGGCGGCGGGGACGGCGTGGGTCGCCCAGTCCCAGCGAGAGTCTCTGCAGGGCGCGGTCCGTCACCTGCTCACAGCCCGACAGGTCCAGGCGCTCCAGCGTGGCGCAGGCGCCCACGAAAGACCAGCTGCGGCGAGAGGAGGGGACGCGTTAGACGGCGTGACGACATAGGACGGCCCACCATCTTACCTGTCAAAGGCGAAATCTCCGACGTCCGTCTGCGTCAGGTCCAGGTGCGTCACGTTGGGACACAGGCTCAGCATCTGACGCACCTGATGGACAATTGCAAATACTTAAATAAAGACAATAAAAGCCTTTCATTCAATTCCAATTCATCGTCTAATTTCGTCAATGAGTAAATAGCGGGACTTAACATTTTAAAAATGATGAAATTAATTAGTAGCCATCTTGGTCATCTTTACGAGTCAATTTAGAGTTGAATGTCATTGTAACAGAGTGCAATTGCTGGAAAGGTTCCAAAAATAAACATTCAGTTTTAAAGGGATATCAAATGCTAGTTGTATTAGCTACGTTGACTTGTTTGTTTTGGTCCAACGCAGCTACGTTAGCTGCGTTAGCTACGTTAGCTACGTTAGCTACGTTGACTTCTGTTTGTTTTGGTCCAACGCAGCTACGTTAGCTGTGTTAGCGTCACGTTGGGACACAGGCTCAGCATCTGACGCACCTGATGGACAATTGCTTATACTTAAATAAAGACAATAAAAGCCTTTCATTCAATTCCAATCCATCGTCTAATTTTGTCAATGACTAAATAGCGGGACTTAACATTTTAAAAATCATGAAATTAATTAGTAGCCATCTTGGTCATCTTCACGAGTCAATTTAGAGTTGAATGTCGTTGTAACAAAGTGTAATTGCTGGAAAGGTTCCAAAAATAAACATTCAGTTTTAAAGGGACGTTAGCTACGTTAGCTGTGATGAATAAAATGGTCTATGAATAATTCTTCAAGAATTCAAAAGGTTAAGAATTTCTCGGTGGAGTAAATCCATCCAATTGTGTCCCAAGGAAAACAACCCTCTGTCGCAAGATGGCCACCCACACATGCATTTAGCCATTTGTAAATGGGAATGTTTTGCATCGACGCACCATTTTACTGGAGACGGTGGAGCCGTAAGCCAGCACCAGCGACTTGACGGCCGAGCCGACCGCCGGGAGGAGGTTCTGCGCCATCCCGTCCAGGAGACGCTTTTCCCGCCGGGCCGTGTCGATGGCCTGCGAGTCGTCGTCGACGCCGTCTGAAACGGTGACGGTGGATGGGGTTTAAAATAAAGGTGGGACGGTCAGGCGGACGTGTGCGCTTCTCACCCGATTCGTCCACGTCGGCGTCCTCGTCCCACTCCCGGTAGACGCGCGCTTCCTTCTCCCGGCTTTTCAGCCAGCCGTCCTCGGGCTCCTGGTCCCGGTCTACCGGCGGTCCGGCATAGTGGTCCCCTGAAGGCAAGGACAGGGTCAAAACAGGGCTTAAATGACCTTTTGTATTTACTATTTTTTGTTTTGGACCATGTATATTAAGGCTATGAAAAAAGACCATGTACAGTAAGCGTTTTTGGTTAAAAAAAGACCATGTATAGTAAGGCTTTTTTCTTAAAAAAGACAGTATAGTAAGGCTTTTTTTTTTCGTAAAAAACGACATAGTATAGTAAGGCTTTTCTTTAAAAAAAAAACTACGTAGTATAGTAAGGCTTTTTATAAAAAAAAAAACGACATAGTATAGACAGCCTTTTTTCGTAAAAAACGACATAGTATAGTAAGGCTTTTCTTTAAAAAAAAAAACGACGTAGTATAGTAAGGCTTTTTGTAAAAAAAAAACGACATAGTATAGCCAGGGTTTTTTCGTAAAAAACGACATAGTATAGTAAGGCTTTTTCGTAAAAAACGACAAAGTATAGTAAGGCTTTTTTTCTAAAAAAAAACGACATAGTATAGTAAGGCTTTTTTTCTTTAAAAAAAGACATAGTATAGTAAGGCTTTTTAAAAGAAAAAAATGACATAGTATTGTAAGGCTTTTTTTGCAAAAAAAACGACAGTATAGTAAGGCTTTTTTTAAATTAAAAAACACAGTATAGTAAGGCTTTTTTTGTAAAAAAAAAAAAAACGACATAGAATAGTAAGGCTTTTTTTCGTAAAAAAACGACAGTATATATAGTAAGGCTTTTTTCTTTAAAAACCGACAGGCTTTTTTCGTAAAAAACGACATAGTATAGTAAGGCTTTTTTTCATAAAAAATTATGATGTATAGTAAGGCTTTAAAAAAATGACAATGTATAGTAAGGCTTTTTTCAACAAAAAAAACCTTATGGACATGGTCTTCCATGTCTCCTGGTCCCAAATTTAAAGGATTTAAACCAGATTTCAGGCTTGAAATTCATAATCCTGACTTGAAACTCAGACACTTGCCCAGAACAGACTTCAAAATACCAATTCTGACTATTCATTTGGATTTTATCTCAAAATTCTGATTTGCACTTTAAATGGAGGATCTTGGCCCCATTCATTTTTGTTCCTTTTTCTTTAACCTATTATTCTTGAGTCACCATTTTGATATCGTATTTTCAGAATAATGAATTTCTGGTGGGCAAATGCGACTTTTGGTGAGGGAAACACCATCTTTTTTTTTCTTACCTCGGGCCCAGCGGATGGGGTGGAGGTGCCGCCACAGAGAACCGGTTTTGGCCAGCTCGGACCAGGAGAGGCAGACTTGGGCGCAGCGGCAAAGATCGGGCGGCCCCAGGAAGCGCAAAATCCGGAGCAGCACTTCGGCCGGAAGCTGGGAGATGTGCACGGAAGACGTTCCGGCGTGTTCCGTTTCTGCAAAAAAAAAAAGTGAAATGTGACCCAAAAAAAAATTTCAATTTTGCACCAGACGACATCTTAAATTGAAATTGTCCTGACCGTGGCCACTTTTCTCGTGGTCGGCGTACTTGAAGGCCCTCTGGAGCTGGTCGGCACGACTCCACAGGCCGAAGCCCTTGAGCACGTCCCACGGGCGCCGGCTGTGGTGTTGCGCCATCACTTGCTTCTTGATGGCCTTCAGCTCCTCGTAGCTGAAGTGCTGCATCAGCATGGGCTGGAACACCTGAAACACCCGCATATCGTTAGAAAGTCCCCTCTATTTGCCCTAAAATAAACAAAGTGACCTGTGATTTCCCTAAAATAAATAGAAAGGGACCTCTATTTGCCCTAAAACAAACAGAAAGTCATCTCAAATTGCTCTGAAACAAACAGTGACCTATAATTGCCCTTCAAATAAACAGAAAGTGACCTCTAATTGCACTAAAACAAACAAAGTAGCCGATAATTGCCCTAAAACAAACCCGAAAGTGACCACTAATTACCCTAAAGCGAACAGAACGTGACCTAACAAACAGAAAGTGAACTCTAACTGCCCTAAAATGAACAAAGTGACCTTTAATTTCCCCTAAAATAAATAGAAAGTGACCTCTATTTGTCCTAAAACAAACAGAAAGTCATCTCAAATTGCCCCGAAATAAACAGTGACCTATAATTGCCCTTCAAATGAACAGAAAGTGACCTCTAATTGCCCTAAAACAAACAAAGTAGCCGATAATTGCCCTAAAACAAACTGAAAGTCACCACTAATTGCCCTAAAACTTTCCAAAAACGAAAAAAACGTGACCTAACATAAAAGAACATGACCTTAATTCCCCTAAAACAAACAAAGTAACCACTAATTGCCCTAAAATAAACAGAACGTGACCCAACATAAACAGAAAGTGACCTAGAATTGCCCTAAAATAAACCGTGACCTCTACTCGACCTAAACAAAAAGAATGTGACCTGTATTTGCCCTAAACTAAACAGAAAGTGACCTCTATTTGCCCAAAAAGAAACAGAAAGTCATCTCGAATTGCCCTGAAATGTGACCTATAATTGCCCTAAAATAAACAAATTGCCATAAACTTCCCTAAAACTAACAGAATGTGACCTAACAAAGAGAAAGTGATTTAATTAATTGTTGTAATTGCCCTAAAATAAAGAGTGACCTCTACTCAACCTAAACAAAAACAACGTGACCTGCAATTGCCCTAAAATAAATAGAAAGTGACCTCTAGTGGCCCTAAAATAAATAAAGTGAGCTAGAACGGCCCTAAAGCAAACACAACGTGACCTAAAATAAAGAGGAGACCTGGAAATGGCGCCTAAAAGCGGAAAAACTGGACGCCCAGGCCGTGCTTTCGGCGCCATGAAGGCTCAATCCGCAATGAGTGACCGACCGCTCGCTTTTCTAGTATTAAATGTTGCTAGCGTGGACACGTTTTTGGGGGATACATTTTTGGACATATTGTGACTGACCTCTTCCTCCTCCTTCATGTGTGGCAGGAAGTCCAGAGTGAAAGCCTCCAGTTGTTCCTTCAACTGCTGAGCGTAATTCAACTGCTCGTATTCACTCTGAAAAACACACGGACACAAAAAAAATATTAAAAACGGGAAGGAACCAGTCGATTGGACGGCCAGGGCCGTCAATGGCAGCCAATGACTTGACGAAGAAGAGTCCCCATAACGCCTCAATACCCACGGGAAGTGATCTCCAAATAACCCAGTGGCGAGCGATAAAACGATAGCGATAATTATCGTCAAATCATTTTTGTCAACAATATGAAAAACTTCCGATAAAAAATGGAATCGTTTTAGACTGCAATAACACCACCCGGCCACCACAGAGAGCAGGGGCGCTGTTGCAAGATGAACGCTATTCCAGGAGAAGATAAGAAAATGTGTTTTTAGCGTGTTAGCAAAAGAGGCTAACACGGAGCATGAACGCAAAAGCACGGCCAAAATGAGCAATTATGTATGAGATGCAGGACAACACAGATCCAATCCATCAAGTGAATTCTCCCTGCCGTTTTTTTTAAATGCCTCGTAAATGTCTTTTATCATCTTTCATCCCGACTTTTTTTATTTTATTTTTTGTAAATTTACACTTTTTCTTTTTGTGAGGCTGAAAATAGTCTGCTTGTCAAAGGTGATGATGTCTTTAGTTGGTTGATTATTTATTTCATATTGCACAGTAATGAAGGCTAATTTTAAAAAAATAAAGTCTTCAGGTTTTATTCTTTAATTTTCATAGTTTAAGGAGTGAGTTGTCTTATCTTTAATTCAGAACAGAACAACAAAAATACTTTTTCAAATCATCATATTTTAAATTCTCTTTTCTTATAAAGTTAGGTAAAATAGTTACTTTCATATTTGAATAAGGAGGAAAGTCCTTTATTCACTTAAGAATACTTATACAGAATTTTCAAATTTGAAAGATGTGATGTTATCGTGACAATTTTTTAAATCAGAATTTTTGTCATATCGCCAAGCTCTATAACAATGTCATTGGAAAACAGGACGAAAAGGTACAAAATAAACACCTGTTATTGCAACGTGTTATTTTTGGGATAACTATAAAACACAATAACAACATGCTACTTTTTTTTTTAAACGTATTCAAGTGGCATTTGAGTTTTAGTAGCATTTCCTGGCCAAACTTTGGAAAAAAAGGGCCACTTTTAGTCCAGAAAATGCCATCAAATTTTTAGCCTTGCCTTGTTTAAGCGGTTTCGGTCTCTCGGGTACCGTATTTTCACGACTATAAGGCGCACTTAAGTCTTCCATTTTCTCCAACTAATAGACAGGGCGCCTTATAATCCAGTGCGCTTTATATATGGACCAATACTAAAATTGTTATCACGATAAAATCAAATAAATCAGTCGATAGGGTACACCATCCTCTACAGCAGCAGCGTTGGAATAGTTACGCTAACTACTAGCTAGCGACTATTTGCGAATGGATTGTGGCCTGGCGATCGGCATCAACACAGCTTTACGAAGCATGTAAGACAGCCCCGGAATAGTTACACTAGCTACTAACTAGCTACTATTTGCGAATGGATTGTGGCCGCCTGGACGAACGTCTAAAACTCAGTGTTGTCGATGACTCATTTGGACAATTGTTCAATTGGGACACAGAAATTGAGGACTTTGATGGATTTGTGGGTGATGATGACGTGAGTAAGTTGTAAAATGGTGAAATAAAGTACAACCCAACTCAGTTTTGCTTCCGTTGCCTTTTTAAAAACGTGTTTTTAGCGTGTGTCCGTATGTTTAAGATGGTGTATGTTTTGCCATGCCTGGCTGCGTCTTTAAAAATGGTGCGTCCTGTGTGTGTCAAATACAGAAATAGCACTCGTTACTGACACTGCGCCTTTAAATGCGATGCGCCATATAATTGTGAAAATACGGTAGTTTCCCCGCCGGGTTTAGGATTGCCGTGAAATGGATTTTAAGGGGGCAGAGAGAAGAAAAAAGCCACCCACCTTGACGTTGTGCAGGCCCTTTTCCAGAAGCAGCAACATGTCGGAGAGTTTGTTGTCGGAGTGCATGTTGTAGACGGTGCGGCAGCGCTGCTCCAGCAGGCCGATGATGTACTCGTTTTCGATCTGCTCGTGCATCTTGAACTCCTTGAAGGTGGCCAGCAGCGACTTGAGGAACGAGCGGAAGTCGCTGTTGTTGGAGAAGTTGGTTTCCGAAAGCTGAGCGTTTCCAAAATTAGAGAAAGTTAAACTCATTTTTAGAATTTCAATAGAAATCCACTTCTTTACGTGTCATTGCTGGTTAAAAAAAGTACCATATTTTCACGACTATAAGGCGCACATAAAAGTCTAAATTTTTCTCCAAAATAGACGCCTTATAATCCAGTGCGCTTTATATATGGACCAATACTAAAATTGTTATCACGATAAAATCAAATAAATCAATCGATAGGACAACTACGGCAAGCAGCCCCCAACTCTACTATTTTCCCGTGGATAAAGTACTGCGCAGTGACTGCTGGGATATAGAGTTCTTAATACATCCAGTATGACGGCGATCACACTAATTTGGTGCTTGCCGTCATTTCGGCTGTATTTACAAAAGAAATACTGCCACTAGATGTTGGCGTCAACAGAGCATTCAAAGCTAGACTGCGAACTATATATATTATATATATATTAACTCGGAGCTTGCCGTCATTCCCGGAGGCTTAAGGACTACAACCGCTGGACCCGGCGTTTTGGAAGACTCGTTTGGGCAATTGTTTAATTTGGACACAGAAAATGAGGACTTTGATGGATTTGTGGGTGATGATGACGTGAGTAAGTTGTAAAATGGCTAAATAAAGTACAACCCAACTCAGTTTTGCTTCTGTTGCCTTTTTAAAAACGTATTTTTAGCGTGTGGGTGTAGCGTGCAAGAACTATATATCCCAGCAGTCACTGCGCACCGGAACCCGGAAATAGGCTGCTTCCGGTAGCCAGCGCTATTGCGTTTCGATGTTCAGCCCTATATAATATATATGCGGCTAAAAAAACGGTGCGTCCTTTTTGTGTTTAAAATAAAGAAATAGCACTCGTTACTGACACTGCGGCTAAAAATACGATGCGCCATATAGTCGTGAAAATACGGTACCTGTAGTAATGTTCTCACTCAGTTACACAATCGAGTCCCATAAAGTCACAATCGGAAACTCAAAACTAGTCGTTGGAGTTCAGTTGTATTTTTTATGGCAGTTAAAGATAATCAGTGACAGCTGATAACTCAAAAATGCTAACATCAATTTCAGTTTCACGATCACAACATTATGCAATCCCGTTAAATTGATTTAATTTCTTGAAAAATGACACGTTTATACAATTTTGCTAGGTTCATTCATCTTCAAGAGTTCATACCTTCTATGTACTACTTTCTATTTAGCGAAAACGACCACTTTAAGCGCCAACATTAACAGATATTCTGAATAACATACTTTTAAAAGTAGTATATAAACTCGTTTATGTCCTTTTAAAGGTAAAGTTAAGGTGAAAATTGTATTTTCAAAACAATCGCCGAAAAACAAGCCTGTTAATTTCCAACGTCACATTTCAGGACAACAAACAAACCTTCACTGCGCAAGTGCACGTCACCAAGTATGATATTCCTTAAAATATATTAAATGACATCTTCCGGACGTGTATATATTCAATCTGCACATTTGCGTAAACGGGATTATTCAATTCTAAAAGCCTGTTGCATAATCACGTAACTAGCCCCCTCGAGCTAACATGCTAACACTAGCGAGCTAGCTTCGCCGATGGTGACCAACGTTCTACGGGATAAAAATATATATTTTAGCCGCCACCGTTTCATAAACACCGTTGTGCGCAATCACCTTTTCGGAATAAATGTCCACAAGCTGCTTCATTCGCCAGTGTGGGCCCGTAAAAACATCCACCTCGTCCGGAAAAGGAGCCATGTTGACCAGAGCTGGAGACGATGTGCGTTTGGTGTTAGTATGAGTTCGTCACCACGTGACGTCATTATCATAGAGGAGCACAAACCCCACCCGCACGAAGGCAGGGCAAACAGTGTGTCGGGATGCGTGCGCACGTCTGCCATGTTTAATGTGTCATACTTGGACTTAATTCATTGACCATCTCATTTCAAACGGATTGGAAGTTGACTAGGGATACATTTATTAATATTTTCTGGTGACGAGTGATAAGACAGCACACGACGGGACAAATTTGCTTTGAATTTGGCAGAAGTAGTTTGTTTTAATTTTGTATAACTTCATCTCATCTTCAAAAGTACTGTAAATTTAATGAATGGTGTCAATTGAATTTTACTTTACCTTAACACGGAGCTGTGAAAAAGTCTTAACGGAGTTGTAATTATTTTTCATAAGGGAATAGGAGAATAATAAAAAAATGTTTGGATTTAGATTTTGTGTTTAGTGAGACTCAAGAACCAGAAACACTTGATATCTGCCCATCTCCTCTTTTTATTTAGCCTCAAAAAGCAGTGTTTTAAAAAAAAAAGTCCATAAAAAGCTCTTGACATGATCCCAAAGCCATAAGCGTCCAAACATCCATATTTACATCCATAACCAAGTTTGCTCACCCGTCAGCATAATATTG
The DNA here is from genome assembly GCF_051989625.1 of Stigmatopora argus. Classification (NCBI taxonomy): domain Eukaryota; kingdom Metazoa; phylum Chordata; class Actinopteri; order Syngnathiformes; family Syngnathidae; genus Stigmatopora; species Stigmatopora argus. Next base: position 18,096,782 of record NC_135394.1, read on the forward strand.
ACCATTTTGAATGATAGAAAGACCAAATCCTGAATAAAAAAATAAAACACCACACACAGAAAAATCTTGCGAAATACAAGGTGAGTCTTCAAAGTTGACAAAAAACAACAACATAAAAGCGGAGAGCTGATGTTGCGTGACTTCCTGGACAATTTTACATGTACTATAGATTTGGTTTTGGGGCAATTCCAGGTCACTTTCTGTTGATTTCCTGTGTATTTTAGTGTTTTCTGGTGTCTTATAAAGAATATAGCTAAAGATGTGTTTTTTTTAACATATGTAAATATGTTTTTTTAAAAGTAAACAACAACTTTGGATGAGATCCATTTTAAAAATGTGAAAATGTCCGTTTTTCTTTCCCATTGGACACAAACGAGGCTAATCTCTAAACCAGGGGTCGGGAACCTTTTTGAAAGAGAGAGCCATAAACAATTCCTATTTTCAAATGTTATTCCTTCAGAGTCATACTCACAATTTAAAAGTCAAAATACATGAAAATGTGCACATTTTAAAATCATTTTACCAATTTTAAAGTACAAAAAGTCTCCAAATTCTTTTGACAACAATATGCTGTTGCTAATCAATGAATATCAATGAGTTCAATGAGTGTCAATGAGAGAATAGATGCAGAAGACTAATGAAAAAAAAAAAAAATCAATGTCAGTGCGGACGTGACGTTCCTATTGGTGTGTTCGGGACTCGGCTCTCCTCTCACCACCGCTTTCCATATTTTAGCTCAGAGCCATATGCACCCATCAAAAGGGCCACATGTGGCTCCCGAGCCATAGGTTCCCTACCCCTGCTCTAAACTATAAGGGGCGTATTTTTTTGGAACGGTGTTCAAAAAGTAAACGGTTGTTAAAAATAATAATAAATGAGGGAATATTTCAATATTGAGAACCATTCCGCCACAGGAATTCAGGGTTGGTCTCCATGAAGGATCTGGTTATGTATATGTATGTATGTATATATATATATATACTGCTTTTTTTTCTACTGATTGAAATTGTTCAAACTCAGGTACTTTAGAAAGAACAAAGAGGGAGGGAAGAGTGAGACAGTCACCTTGACCAAGACAACTCCCTGCTCCAGTTGTTTCGTTTGATTTTGTGAATGTAAGCGTGAATGTTTAGATGATAAGCACACTCGCATCTCAATGAGAGGGAAATATGTTTTGATCTGATTTGTTTCCTGTGTATATCCACCTAGAAAGGTGAGTTTCGTTAATCCTTAAGACAATGCTAATACACTGATATTTTAGTTTTTCGTCCCCTTGTTTAGTAGCAGTAATGCTGTCGGCTGTGGTGAGTCTGGGTGAAATAACTTTTTGTATTGAATTGTATGACTCCATTATGCACTGTTGCATTGTTAGACTAAACATCCTGAAGCTGTGTGGCCTTGCTAGTTTATTTTAGTGATTTATATATATATATATGTCAGTGGCGGGCCGTCAGGGCCTTCAAGGCCTTCTCTGCTGGCCTAAGAAATATCTGAATCATATTATATTTTGTCCATTAATACATACTTATTATTCCAAATGGTCTGTTAGCTTCCTTTCATTGCTTTTCCCCCTGGTTGCACTGCTTCCAGATGTGTTTTCATATTGAAGCATTTAACCAATCACATTTCAGCCATTATTTGTTGCCAGATCAGATCTGCCTCAAAGCCTGCACAATCAGTTCTTGCAGGCTCTGCTGCATTCAACTAGACTGTTGCCTTTAACCAATCAGATTTCGAGCTGGCAACCCCACAATGATTATTCATAGGCGTTAGCATTTTGCTGGCTGGGACATGTCATTGCTTTCACAAACTATGATTGGCTAGTAGGCGGGCCAAAGCAGTACCGAGGCAGCCGAGATCGCAAACTCCACCCACCCACCCACAATGGCCGACAGAAGCAAAAACAAATAGATTCAGTTTGCTCACAAAGCTATTTTCTAGACGGACTTTTTCAGGAAAAAAATGGACATCATTAAGAAAGGCCGGTCAACTCCGAAGCTAGCAAGCCTGTTACAGCCGGGAAAATGGTGTGTGGGGCACTTTCAGCACGCTAACTTAGCTCCACAAGCAAATAGTATATTGTTGTGTTGATTTAAAGCCATTTTCATTCAAAACGGACTATGCCGGAAATATATTCTGATATCTGAAAAGCTCCAGTGTTTGTATTTAAGCTCCAGTGTTTGTATTTAATCACAAAATGCTGCTAGGAAGTGGATTTTACCCGTTTAATTTTTGGCGTTTCGCCATTGACGTCCATCGCTGTCTTTTCCCGGGAAAAATCACCCCCCTGGCCTGGTTGTAATGTCTCAAAAGCTCCAGTATTTGTATTCAATCAATAAATGATGCTAGGAAGTGGATTTTACCTCATTTTAGTGCATTTTTTGTCATTTCACGTATGGACGTATCGACGTTCATCGCTGTCTATTTACCGGGGAAATGATACTCCGGGCCCGGTTCTGATGTCTAAAAAGCTCCAGTATTTGTATTTAATCAATAAATGCTGTTTTGGGCTGGATTTTACCTCATTTTCGGGCAATGTTTGCCCGTACCCCATTGACGTTCATCGCTGTCTTTTCCCGGGAAAATCACCCCCTGGCCTGGTTTTAATGTCTGAAAAGCTCCAGTATTTGTATTTAATCATGAAATACTGCTAGGAAGTGGATTTTACCCCATTTTTGTGCATTAATTTATTGATTATTTTTTATGTGTCGCAGCTGTAGCTGCAGTAGAGGTTTTATAGCCATAAAATAGTTTTTGAGGGTTGGATTGATACGTTGAAGGCGCTACCAGAAAATGCAACGCCCGCCACTTATATATATACATACATATATGTGTCTATCTCTCTCTCTCTCTCTCTCTATATATATATATATATATATATATATATATATATATATATATATATATATACATATACATACATATATATATATATATATATATATATACATATATATATATATATATATATACATATACATATATATATATATATATGTATATGTATATATATATATATATATATATATATATATTTCAGCAACATGCTTATTTATGCGTATTTATTTATTAACCCACTTATTACCTATGTATTTATGTCTAAAATATATTTTACCGTGTCTGTATTCTCACCCTCTTGCTACTGTGACAACGAAATTTCCCGAATACGGGATGAATAAAGTTATCCAATCCAATCAACAAAGAGCAAAATATTGAAGGACAGGTTGGATGGAAGCGGCCTCGGGAGAAGGAATAAACGCCACCACGCCTGCTCTTACAGTTCCGTGAGCTTCTCCTCCTGCACCACCACCTGGCGGTACGTGGGGATTCGGCTCATGCCGGACGAAACGGACGAGACGCCGGAAACCCCGCCAGAGACGCTCGGGACTCGGACGACGGAGGTCTGGCCGACGCCGGAAGCCCCGGAGACGCCCGGGAGTCGGACGACGGAGGTCTGGCCGGCCCCGGCCGCCATCCCCACGGGGATCCCGCTTTCCACCACGCTCCGGAAGCCGGACATGGTCCCGGCGCCGGGCGGGATGTCGGCAGGGCCCGCCACGGTGGTGGTGGTGGTCGAGGTTAAGACTCTTCCGCCGGCCGTGCCGGACCTCCCCTGAATGGCCAAGGCGGGCAAGGTTCCCGCCAAGACGGCGCCGGAACCTTGCTTGCCGGAGGCCTTCTTCTTGGTGGTGACCAGCAGGTTTTGCGCCGAGGCGCCGCCGGCGTTGCCGCTCACCAGCATCAGACCCTGGTTCTGGGCCGCTCTGCCCGAGACCAGGGTCTGGCCTTGGACCAGCATGCTTTGCGAGGGGGAAGTCGGGGAGCCGGAGACCAGGACCATGCCCTGGTTCTGGGCCGCTCCGCCCGAGACCAAGGTCTGGCCTTGGACCAGCACGCTTTGCGAGGGGGAAGTCGGGGAGCCGGAGACCAGGACCACGCCCTGCCCGGCGGCTTGGGCGCCCGACATCACGCCCTGTCCTTGCATCAGAAGCCCCTGCGGGTTGGCCAGCATCACCCCCTGGAGGTTGGCGGCGGCCGGCGCCTCGGCCAGGATCATGGCGTTCTGGACCGCCGGCTGGACCATGTACTGCATGGGCATGGGTTGGATGACGGGGGCGGCGGCCGTGTAGTAGATGGGCGGCGGCTGCTGCTGCTGCTGGAGAAGGAACATCTGGCCTTGGTGCTTCGCCCCTCGCACCAGCGTGGTCCTGCCGCCGCGGTTTTCCCCCACCACCTGAGTCACGGTCTGGCTCGGCGCTTTGGGGACGGGCGCCGGAAGCGGCGCGGGTTTGGGCCGGGATGCCACGGCGGCCGGGGCGGGCGGCGGCGCGGGGTCCGCTCGCGCCTCGCCGCCGCAGGCCTGGGCCAGGGTTTTGAACTTGGGGCCCAGGTCGTCCAGGAAGCCGAGGTCGTCGTCGCGCTCCAGGAGGCTGCAGCACCCCACGGAACCGGCCAGAGAGCCCCCGCCCTCGTCGTCGTACGCCAGCAGGGCGTCCTTGGCCGCCATCTCTTCCCCTCCGCCGCCGCTCATCTTCTGTTGGGGGGAGGGGAAAGACATATCAAGTCAGGTTCTTTCACGTGCCGTCGCCAGATTTCGTGGAAACAAATGAAAAATTGGAATGAAGAAGGGCTAGCGTCAAATTTCAAGCTGGAGTTTGCATGTTCTCCCCGGCATGCGTGGGTTTTCTCCGGGTCCCACATCCCAAAAACCTGCAAGCTAGGCTAATTGTAGGCAAACTCCCGGCATGCTAGGCTAATTGTAGGCTAAGTCCCGGCATACTAGGCTAATTGTAGGTTAACTCCCGGCATTCTAGGCTAATTGTAGGCAAACTCCCGGCATGCTAGGCTAATTGTAGGCCAAGTCCCGGCATGCTAGGCTAATTGTAGGCTAAGTCCCGGCATGCTAGGCTAATTGTAGGTTAACTCCCGGCATGCTAGGCTAATTGTAGGTCAACTCCGAGCATGCTAGTCTAACTGTAGGCTAACTCTGAGCATGCTAGGCTAATTGTAGGCTAACTCCCAACATGCTAGGCAACTTGTATGCTAACTCCCGGCATGCTAAGTTAATTGTAGGCTAACTCTCTGCATGCTAGGCTAACTCCCGGCATCCTAGGCTAATTGTAGGCTAACTCCCGGCATGCTAGGCTAATTGAAGGCTAACTCCCGGCATGCTAGGCTAATTTTAGGCTAACTCCCTGTATGCTAGGCTAACTCCCGGCATCCTAGGCTAATTGTAGGCTAACTCCCGGCATGCTAGGCTAATTTTAGGCTAACTCCCTGCATCCTAGGCTAACTCCCGGCATCCTAGGCTCATTGTAGGCTAACTCCCGGCATGCTAGGCTAATTCCAGGCATGCTAGGCTAATTGTAGGCTAACTCCCTGCATGCTAGGCTCATTGTAGGCTAACTCCCTGCATGCTAGGCTAACTCCCGGCATCCTAGGCTAATTGTAGGCTAACTCCCTGCATGCTAGGCTCATTGTAGGCTAACTCCCTGCATGCTAGGCTAACTCCCGGCATCCTAGGCTAATTGTAGGCTAACTCCCGGCCTGCTAGGCTAATTGAAGGCTAACTCCCGCCATGCTAGGCTAATTCCAGGCATGCTAGGCTAATTGTAGGCTAACTCCCTGCATGCTAGGCTCATTGTAGGCTAACTCCCTGCATGCTAGGCTAACTCCCGGCATTCTAGGCTAATTGTAGGCTAACTCCCGGCATGCTAGGCTAATTCCAGGCATGCTAGGCTAATTGTAGGCTAACTCCTGGCACACTAGGCTAACTCCTTCCTAGCTATGAGCGATTCCTTGTTTGTCTCCTCGTTCCCTGCGATTGGCCGGCCACCCGTTCGGGGCGTGTCCTACCCGGGGCCCGCAGTTGGCTGGGATCGGCTCCAGCTCCCCCACGCCGTTGCGTAAATTCATGCGTTTTGGACAGGTCGGGGACACACCTGAGCGTAGTACTGCGCAAGGATGTGATGCGGCAGGCCGATGTCGTCGTAGGCCGCCATCGACTCCCTCTGTTTCCAGAACCACTCTCTTCCATAGCCTCGCTCATCCCAGTTGATCTTCCCGGCGTTGCCGACATATCCGTGGTCCACCGTTTCCACTGGCACGATGGGAATGTTCATGAGCGGCACCTCCTGCGACGGATCCCCAATTTGTCAGAAAAGGCGTCCCGCCCCGAGCGAGTCGGCCCGGCGTCGGCCCGGCGCTCGCCGATACGCACCGCGTTCTCCCCTTGGCCCTCGGTGCGGTAATTAATCAGGTGCGACTTGGTGTCGAAAGGGATGTCGGTGAAGTTTCCCGGGAGACCGGCGGCACCCCCGCAATGGCAGAAGAGGAGCAGCAGGGGGATGACTGACGGACGGACGGACGGACGGAGGGAGGGACACACAATTTCAGTTCATTAGCATTATTAGCATTACAATAATCCCTCCAATATCGTGGTTCATGGAGACCAGACATCGCAAAAATCGAAAAATTGCAAAATAGGGTCACCCCTATTATAACTTTTTTTCCCCTCCAGTGCCGAGTCCTAGTAGCAAGAGTGAGAGGTGTGGATTTTTACATTTTTATGAATTTAAATAAATAAATAAAATGTAAACAATTAATAGCAGAAAAGAAAAAAATCGCATAGGGTCAACCCTATTATAACTTTTTTTTGGCTTCTGCTGACAAGTTTCAGTGTGGATTTTCACATTTTTATGAACTTTAAGAAAAATAAATAAAAAAGAGAATTTTTTTTTTTATAATTAATAGCGGGGAAAACCTTCGCAAAGTAGGGTCACCCCTATTGTAACTTTTTTTTGGCTTCCGCTTAGAAAAAAAAATATTTTTTTTTAATTCATTTTTTTATAAATAATAGCGGGGGGAAATTCGCAAAGAGGGGTTACCCTATTATAACTTTTTTTGGCTTCTGCTTACAAGTTTCAGCGTGGATTTTCACATTTTTATGAACTTTAAGAAAAATAAATATTTTTTTAAAATGTATTTTTTATAATTAATAGCAGGGAAAAAAAATTCACAAAGCAGGGTTACCCAATTGTAACATTTTTTTTGGCTTCTGCTTACGAGTTTCAGCATGGATTTTCACATTTTTATGAACTTTATGAAAAATAAATAAACTAGAAAGAGACCCCATTTAGACAAGAAGTGACGACTAAATCAAAATCAACAGGAAGTGACTCAATTTCAACAGGAAGTATAGTCAAATGAGCAGGAAGCGACGACTAAATTCCCCAAAATCAACAGAGGAAGAGACCCCACGTGAACAGGAAGTGAGGACTAAAGCAGCAAAGCAAAGCTAGCGTCATCGTCTAGCACACAGGTGTCAAAGTGGCGGCCCGGGGGTCAAATCTGGCCCACTGCATCATTTTGCATGGCCCCAGAAAGTCAATGATGAGTGCCGACTTTCTGTTTTAGAATGAAATTAAAATGAGGAGTATAGATGTATATTACATTTCCTGATTTTCCCCCTTTTAAATCAATCATTGTCATTTTTGAATCCATTTTTTCTGTGTTTTTAGTTCGAAAATCCAGCATAAATATTATATCTAAAATGGTCCGGCCCACATGAAACCGAGTTGACGCTAATGCGGCCCATGAAGAGTATAGATGTATATTACATTTCTTGATTATCCCTCTTTTAAATCAATAATTGTCATTTTTTAATCCATTTTTCTGTGTTTTTAGTTCAAAAATCCTTTTATAAAATCTAAAAATATATTTTTTGAAAAAAGCTAAAATAAACATTGTTTTAGATCTATAAAAACGGAATATTCAGGGCTTTTAATCCACTTCTTTTAATCCATTTATAAAAAAACATCTCTAAATATTCTATCTAAAATGGTCCAGCCCACATGAAATCGAATGTTAAAGCGGCCCGCGAACCAACCCGAGTCTGACACCCTTGGTCTAGCAACTCGTACCGGGACTCGGACTCATACTCACGCAGTAAGAGCAGCAGGCCCAGGAGCAAGAGTCCGATTCCCGCCGGTCCCAGCTCGGACTTCTTTTCGGGCTGACCCCTTCCGCCTCGCAGGCCGCAGATGACTCCGTCTTCGCAGGTGCACGCCTGAATGGTCAGCCTCTGCGGGTCCGGGCACGCGTGGCCCTGCGCGTCCGTCACCGAGAGCTCCACCTCGTGGACACCGGCGAATAACATGTGCTGCGCCCTCAAGATGGCCGCCGTATCTGTCCACATACACACACACGATGTCATTAATTCATTCGACGGCAACAGACGTCCAATCCATTTCCAATATGTCCGTCTTCAAGTGCCAAATACGAGCAACCTGAAGTAGTTGGCAACGCCAGACTAAATACACATTTTCAAATCAAAACTACAAAAAAAGCTAATCAAGCCATTTTTTTTTCCGGCGATTTATATGGGAAAAAAATTAAATTACATTTTTTTTCCTTTTTTGGCTCACCTGCCGATTCATTTGGAAACTTAAAATAAAGTTTAGCATGTTGCGGGTTGTCAAAACGTTCCATTATTTTGAAAGTAGCGCGCTCACTTCCTTTCAACGACGCCGCTTGTTAGCTAAATGTGAGTCATAATTTCACTGCGGTTTGTGTTTTTAATTTCCTTTATTAGACTTAACTCACGGAAAAAAAGAAAACTATTTGAAACGGAATATAGATCATTTTGAGCTTCACAAAATCTGAAAATTCTTGAAATATGATTTTTGACAGCCCTGTATTCAATACTCTATATCACAGGTGTCAAAGTGGCGGCCCGCGGGCCAAATCTGGCCCGCCGCATCATTTTGTGCGGCCCGGGAAAGTCAATCATGAGTGCCTACTTTCTGTTTTAGGATCAAATTCAAATGAAGAGTAGAGATGTATATTAAATTTCCTGATTTTCCCCCTTTTAAATCAATCATTGTCATTTTTTAATCCATTTTTTCTGTGTTTTTAGTTCAAAAATCATTTTGTAAAATCTAAAAATATATATAAAAAGCTAAAATAAACATTGTTTTAGATTTTAAAAAATCTGAATATTTAGTGATTTTAATCCAGTTCTTTTCATCCATTTATAACAAAAAAAATTGAAATATTATATCTAAAATGGTCCAGCCCACATAAAATCGAGTTGACATTAAAGCGGCCCATGAAGAGTATAGATGTATATTACATTTCTTGATTATCCCACTTTTAAATCAATCATTGTCATTTTTTAATCTATTTTGTCTGTGTTTTTAGTTCAGAAATCATTTTGTAAAATCCAAAAATATATTTAAAAAAAGCTCAAATAAACATTGTTTTAGATCTATAAAAACGGAATATTCAGGGCTTTTAATCAATTTATTAAAAAAAATCTAAATATGATATCTAAAATGGTCCGGCACACATGAAATGGAGTTGACGTTAACGCGGCTCGTGAAGCAACCCGAGTCTGACACCCGTGCTCTATATTGATATTCATGAAAAGCCGGTTTGTGGCCGGCCCCAACTAAAATGGCCTCTAGGCGGCCATTTTGGAAGGTCCGCTCGCTAGTCTACTCTGGATAAACTCCCTCCCAGTCGCAGCGGGGCGACGATTGGACGCCCACGGCGGAAAGCGTTTGAAAAAAGCGTCTCACCATTGAGATGTTCCAACTGCCATTTTCCTTTGGTGCCTTCGGGGACGATTTCAAAGTGGAACGGAGCGCCGTTGGGGAAGTCGTCTCCGTCCACGGCGCTGACGATCACGGCGTCTTCGGGAATGCACAGCGTCTGCAGCGTGCTGGTTAAAATGGGACACTCGTCGTTCAAGTCCTCCACCTGGATGGCCACCGTCCCGGTAGCCGTGGTCAACGGGGTCTCTGGATTTGAGGGGGGGGATAGACGAGAGTTCCGTTAATTGGCAGGAATGCGTTGGCAGCCGTTAACGGTGCCGGGCGTCCGGTCTGTTTGGACAGGGAGGTGCGAACGAAAGGACGCTCCTTTCCCCGTCCAAACCGTTTGGACGTCCGCCATCGTCAACGTAAACGACGGTTGCCAGGTCCAATCAATCACTGGGAGTGGATGTGTTTTTAAGACGACTTTGACCTAAAATTGGCTTTTTTTCCCCCCAGCATTGTGGACATTTTTAAAACATTTTTTTCCAGCATTGTGGTAATTTTAAAATCTTTTTTTTCCAGCATTGTGGTAATTAAAAAAAAAAATCCAGCATTGTGGTCATTTTAAAAACATTTTTTTCAGCATTGTGGTAATTTTAAAAACATTTTTTCCCTTTTTCATGACTAAAAATAACATTGTTTTTCCCCCCAAAAAAACTGTATGTGTACGGTCGAGTGGTTAGCGCCTCGGCCTCACAGTTCCAGGGTTGTGGGTTCGATTCCAAGTGGGTCCTCACTGTGTGGAGTATGCATGTTCTCCGTGGGCTTGCGTGGGTTTTCCGCAGGTACTCTGGTTTTCCCCCCTATCCCCAAAACAAGCATGCTAGGCTAATTATCCTAGCTACAAATGATTGGTTGTTTTTCTCCCTGATGGGTCCTCACTTTGTGGAGTTCGCACGTTCTCCCTGGGCTTGCGTAGGTTTTCTGCGGGTACTCTGGTCCCCCACATCTCAAAAACAAGCATGCTAGGCTAATTATCCAAGCTACAAATGATTGCTTGTTTGTCTCCCAGGTGGGTCCTCACTTTATGGAGTTAGCATGTTCTCCCTGGGCTTGTGTGGGTTTTCCACGGTTATTCGGGTTCCCCCCCCACATCCCAAAAACAAGCATGCTAGGCTAATTATGCTAGCTACAAATGATTGGTTGTTTGTCTCCCAGGTGGGTCCTCACTTTGTGGAGTTAGCATGTTCTCCCTGGGCTTGCGTAGGTTTTCCGCGGGTACTCCAGTTTTTTCCCACATCCCAAAACAAGCATGCTAGGCTAATTATCCTAGCTACAAATGATTGGTTGTTTGTCTCACTTTGTGGAGTTAGCATGTTCACCCTGGGCTTGCGTAGGTTTTCTGCGTGTACTTTCCTCCCACATCCCCAAAACATGCATGCTAGGCTAATAATATGCTAGTATTGGATGCGGGATACCCAGAGTGGGCGTGTGCGTACCTTCCGACACGCAGAGTACTTTGGCGTAGTAGGTCCCGTTGACCAGAAAAGTGGACTCCCGGTCGGGCATCTTGTTCAGTCTGATATCGGCCGTCTTGGGGTCGATGGTGAACCAGTTGTCGGGGTCCGAGCCTTTAATGTACCTACGACAGCGGAAGAAAATAACCATGATCTCTTTTGTTTTAATAACGTCGCATTTGCCGCCGATTGAAATCGTTTCCTCTGGCGCCCTCTAGCGTGTGACCCGAGGTAACACATCCTCCTCCCATTTCAGCGCTCTCACTTGACGTTCTCGGCCGATTCCCTGGTGTCGCCGTCCAAGGCGGCGTAGCGAGTGATGATGGTCTTGGTGTCGAAGGTGGAGCCGCCGCCCTCCTTCATGGTGACCACTTTGACCTTGGGGTCAAAGTGCGGACCCTCGCGCTCGTTCTTCACGTTGATCTTGACGGGGTAGCTTTTGTACGTGGTGCCTTTCCACGTGACTCCTTGAGACGTGCTGGTCATGCCTTCGCTGAAGCCTTTTAACCAGCCACCTGCTCCATCTCCATCTCCACCTCCTCCATCTCCACCTCCTCCACCTCCACCTCCACCTCCACCTCCTCCTCCTCCTCCTCCTCCTCCTCCTCCTCCTCCTCCTCCTCCTCCTCCTCCTCCTCCTCCTCCTCCTCCAAAAATTACGTCCGCCGTGGATGGGTCAGTTGGATCATAAGGTGGATTCCAGTTGAGGACAGCGATTCCCAGGTCCATGTTCTTCACGTCCTCATAATCCACAGCCTGCAAGAGGAACGTGATCTTATGAGACATATGTCAAGATGGATCCACGCAATAACGATCCTCTTAAATTGGAGTTTTAACCCCTCGCTGCCGTGATCTACATTTAACAAATAGCAAAGTAAACTCCAATTCTACATGAATACCTCCAGAATTGATAAAGGAATAAATGTGAAGAATTAAATGTTGTTCATTTTCCAAGCTACGGGGGTGCTGGAGCCTAACCCAGCCCACAACGGGGCGCACTTTGAATTGGTTGCCAATTAGAAAATCCTGAATAAGTATAATAATAACACCGAGATCGACTCTAAAAACAACAGGAAATGCTAAAAAATATAGAAAAAGTGAGCCCAAGTCAATTTCTAAGTCAAAAACAAAGAAAAAGTCCAAGAGAGCCTGCGTCGTGTTCATTTTTGGAAGGTTTTCAACTCGGAATGTTGTGAATTGGCATCTTTGCTTTCCGAGTCATTCTCAAAACAAACACCAGGGGGAGTCCGACGCCATGTACACGCCACGACGCAGAATGTCATTTTCTGAAAGGTGACTGGACCCAAGTTAACTTGACCGTAGTTACCTTATCGAGCATGAGGACGCCCTCGTTAGTCTTGGGGTCGTTGACCATGCGGAAATAATTGGCCTCGTTGCCCTTGATGATCTTGAAGACGCTTCGCCAGTTGTCGCTTCCGTGCATGTCCAGGTCTTGAGCTTTGATCCGCATCACCTCCACGCCCTGACTGTTCTCCACCACGCTTCCTTCATACTGCCAGGGGGGGGCGACGTTACAAAAAAAAATAATAAAAAAAGGCCTGGTTGAACTCGTGAGCGCTACACGTCCAATCGCGTTTCGGCTGGGAGGGGCGTGTCCTCCCAGGTGAGCCTTGTCGATTGACAGTGAAATACGTACCAGGCTTTTTTCCAGTGTTGGGGGGTTGTCGTTGACGTCTTGTAGTTTCACCGTCACGGTGGTGGTGGCGCTATTTCCGCCGGGCTGGCCGTTGAGGTCCTGGCCCCTCACCGTGAGCGTGTACTTGTCCACCGCCTGAAAGGTCAAACGCCGGCGCCGGATTAGGACCGCGGACGCCCTCTCAAACGAGCCCCGCCCACCGCTACGAGCCCCGCCCACCGCCACGAGCCCCGCCCACCGCCACGAGCCCCACCTCTCTGTCCAAGTCGCTCCGTTTGACGTAGACGGTCCCGTCGTTCTCCATGTAGAACATGTCGTTGGGTGGATCCTGAGACACCAAGCTGTACTTGATCTGGGAGTTGCGGTTTCCCGGTTCGTCGGCGTCCGTCGCCGTAATTTTCATGACGGGCGTCCCTGGGAAGAAAAAAAATGTTAAATATCGCAATCATAAGAACGGGATCCCATCTGAACAGAAAGTGGCCCCAAACTAACAGGGAGACACTCAAAATTGGCCCACAAACGAACAGGAAGTCACCAAAAATGGCCCAAAAATGAACAGGAAGTCACCCTAAATGGCCCAAAAATTAACAGGAAGTCACCCTAAATTGCCAAAAAAATGAACAGGAAGTCACCCTAAATGGCCCAAAAAATGAACAAGAAGTCACCCTAAATGACCCAAAAAATTAACAGGAAGTAACCCTAAATTGCCCAAAAAACGAACAGGAAGTCACCCTAAATGACCCAAAAAATGAACCGGCAGTCACCCTAAATGGCCCAAAAAAATAACAGGAAGTCACCGTAAATGGCCAAAAATGAACAGGAAGTCACCCTAAATGGCCCAAAAATGAACAGGAAGTCACCCTAAATTGCCTTCACCATCAATAGGTGATCCAAAATTGATGGCGAGTCACCCAAAATCAAGAGATGATCCAAAATGAAAACAAAAGGGCCCAGAAACAAACAGGAAGTGTCTCAGAAAACAGCAGTGACCTAAAATGAACGGGAAGTGACCCACAATTACCCCAAAATCAATAGGAAGTGAACCAAAAATAACAGGACGTAGCCCAGAATTGCCAAAAAATGAACAGGAAGTGTCCCTAAAGCAAAAGCCGCCCAAAAAATAACAAAAAAAATCAACAGGTGAGCTGAAATAAACAGGAAGTGAAGCACAATGGCCTTAAATTGTACATGAAGTCAGCCAAAATGGCCATAAAGTCAATAGAAAAAGAGACGCACTTTTACTTTTACTGTTGATTTGCTCACCTACGGCGCTTCGCTCGTTCACCGAACCGGCCGGGATGGCGGCGAAGACGGGAGAGTTGTCGTTCTCGTCCATCACCTTGAAACGGATGTCGATGTTCTTCTCCGCCGACACGCCGTTCAAGTAGGTGGCCACGCCCGACAGCTGAAAGCACGCCCATCGATCACATTTACAACCACGTTGACTTCGCTAACGATACGAAAATGAGCCAAGATAGGGTTATCCTGGAAACGATTGGTCTCCTTCAACTCACATTGTAAAGACCGATCTCCTCCCTGTCCAGTATTTTGGTCAACCTGATGAATCCCGTTTTGGAGTCCACCACAAAGACGTGGAAGGGGTACTGGTTGGCCCCCACGCCCTCCAGGGAGTACGCCAGGTTACCATTGTCGTCATCGAACTCCGAGTGGATCTGCAACGTCCAAATGGAGGTTTACATACATTTGTCCACCAGAGGGCGCCAAAGCCAGCACCGTAGATGACATGGCTTGGGGACTGTACTCACTTTGGCCACATATTCATCTTGACTGTAGTCGTGGTTTTCCTTTATAGGTCTCGGTGGGGGGACCCAGTGCCTTTTTTGTCGGGATAAAATAGCATCACTCTGCACCGGGGCGACCAAGTGGAGCTGCAAAAAAAAATATTAATATTTAAAATTTAATTTAATATTTCAAATTTAATTTAAAACGGCGTTCTTATCGTCGTGATAGACATTTCAAGGCACTCATTGGCATGAGTACATCTATTTTAAAACATTGAGATTGACATTTTTAAATGACATTTCAATTTTTAAAGTCGTAATTTTTTTAAAATTAAAATCAATTTGAAAAATCCACTACAACATACTACCAAGAAGCTTGTTTAACATCAACGATCTCTCCAAACTATTCATCCATGCTCTATTACACATGTGTCAAAGTGGCGGGCCGGGGGCCAAATCTGGCCCACCGCGTCATTTTGCGTGGCCCAAGAAAGTCAATCATGAGTGCCGAATTTCTGTTTTAGGATCACATTCAAATGAAGAGTATAGATGTATATTAAATTTCCTGATTTTCCCCCTTTTAAATCAATAATTGTAATTTTTGAATCCATTGTTTCTGTTTTTAGTTCAAAAATCATTTTGTAAAATCAAAAAATATATTTTTAAAGCTAAAATAAACATTGTTTTAGATCTATAAAAAACTGAATATTCAGGGATTTTAATCCATTTATAAAAAAATCTAAATATTATATCTAAAATGTATATTAAATTTCCTGATTTTCCCCCTTTTAAATCAATCATTGTCATTTTTTAATCCATTTTTTCTGTGTTTTTAGTTCAAAAATCATTTTGTAAAATCTAAAAATATATATAAAAAGCTAAAATAAACATTTTTTTAGATCTATAAAAAACCTGAATATTCAGGGATTTTAATCCACTTCTTTTAATCCATAATTGTAATATTTTAATCCATTTTTCTGTGTTTTAGTTCAAAAATCATTTTGTAAAATCTAAAAATATATCAAAAAAGCTCAAATGAACATTGTTTTAGATCTATAAAAAAACGGAATATTCAGGGCTTTTAATCCAGTTCTTTTAATCCATTTATAAAACAAAAAAAATCTAAATATTATATCTAAAATGGTCCGGCCTGCGTGAAATGGAGTTGACGTTAAAGTGGCCCGCGAACCAACCCGAGTCTGACACCATTGATCTATTATTAACGTTTGTCTGCCATTGACGACGCCAGACGTCCAACCCATTTGAAGCGACGTTGACCGAACGAGCCTTTATTCGCGGTCAGCCTCCATTTCCACTGGATTGGACGCCTGTGCCTTGATGACAGAAAGCCTTGCACGTTATTGACTCACTTGAGCGCTCGGGTATTTTTCCCACAATTGTGCGAGTTGAGACGCTGACAAAACAAAAAAAATGAGTAATGTCCGCAGGCCCTAGTTGGCAGCTGAATGCGGACAAACCTGTTGAGTCGGGCCTGTCTATCAACTCAACAAAAAAGTGATACTGCGGTTTATGTCCCAGTATTTAAAAAAAAAGCGAATTCTCGCTAGCAAAACGCGCTAATAACCGTCAATCTTCAGAGTTTATTGTCATGTAGGCTTGGTAAAAAATACTCTAGCGTTTCACACTTGTTTCACATGAACTCAAAAAGTTTTACTTTTTTTTTTTTTTTTGCCGACACACCCTAAGCTAGCCGGTTAGCTTCTGGGCTAGCTGTCAACTGGTCTAGGTGCCACACCCGCAGACTGAACTCCATGCCCGGGCTTGCGACGGGGTTAGAAAACGTAGACAACGGGTGTGGCCGCACTTCACTCGTTGGTTACGTTGCCAAAATCGTCAAGTCGACACCTGCTGCTTTAAAAAAAAAATCCAAGAAAATTTCCCAGGGGGCATTGCTTCTCGCATAGCTTCGATCTGGTTAGCATTAGCGAACGCTTGGCAATATCTTTAATGCAAGGGTGTCAGATTCGGGTTGGTTCGCGGGCCGCTTTAACGTCAACTTGATGGGCCGGACCATTTTAGATATAATATTTAGATTTTATTTTATTTATAAATGGATTAAAAGAACTGGATTAAAAGCCCTGAATATTCCGTTTTTTATAGATCTAAAACCAAGTTTATTTTAGATTTTTTAAAATATATTTTTAGATTTTACAAAATGATTTTTGAACTAAAAACACACAAAAAAATGGATTAAAAAATGACAATGATTGATTTAAAAGGGGGAAAATCAGGAACTTTAATATACATCTATACTCTTCATTTTAATTTGATTCTAAAACAGAAAGTGGGCACTCATGATTGACTTTCCCGGGCCACACAAAATGATGCGGCGGGCCAGATTTGGCCCCCGGGCCACCACTTTGACACATGTGCTCTAATGCTAAAGCCCCGAATTTATGGTCCTGAACTCTTTTGTGCATGAATTATGATTTTGAAAAGTTTTTATTACATGAATAGGGGTGTCAAAGTGGCAGCCCGGGGCCAAATGTGGCCCACGGTTTGAAACCCCAAAAGGACATCCAATGGTAAAATGTGTGTTTCCCTACATTCTTATTAATGAAGTACTTTTCAACCAAATATGATCATACTTTACCACATTTTGATCAACCTTGTGCATATTTACTAGCTTATAAGCAACAATTGACTATTTTTTAATCACTTTATCCAACATTTCCCACCGCTGACTCAATTCCCATCATTATCTTACACAATTTGCTACATTTTACGATCTTAAAACAACATTATTCATCCACTAAATGTTGATCATCAATTTACAGCAGTGAAGATTTGAGCAATATTAACCACAATAGAGCAAATTCTGATCAATATTCTGATAAAAACCTAGCAATGTTGACTAATTTTAATCAACATCGTTCACCAATTGCTAATTTACAAACAACAATTCTGCCTATTTACCAAATTGGATCAAAAACTTTCCCCATTTCGACTACTTTTAGCCAACTTTAAGCAACATTTCTCACCAATGACCAAATTCTAAGCAACATCACAACATATTTTTCCCATCAATATCTTTATACATGTTCCTGTTTTTAAGCAACAATTTCAACATATTTTCTTTATACATTTTCCTGTTTTTAAGCAACAATTTCCACTATGGACCACTTTACACAATGTGACCAATAATTTCCACCACAGACAAAAATTCAACATTTTCCACCGTTTTGATCAAAATTTCCGACTATACTATTTGACACCATTTAAACATTTTCTAACCAACCATTTCAGACAATTTTCCAAAATTAATCAACAATTTATACCAAGCAAAATCCAATAAATATTTGACAACACTGACCAAATTCTGACCAGCATTTTGATCAAAACCTCCCACCATTTCCTACTTTTCAACCAACATTTTCCACCACTTTTCCACCATTTTCGACCAAATTTAACCGACATTTCCCCGCATTCAAACCACACAAAATACTTACAACT